>NC_057826.1:54778611-55090555 GCF_910594005.1 Cervus elaphus
GGAAAAGGGGTCTCTGGGGATGTCATGGACTTAAGGATCTTGAGATGAGATCACCCTGGATTACCTGTTAGGGCCCTAAATCCAGTCACAGTTGTCCTTATAAGAATAAAACAGGACTTCCCTGGTGGTCCGATGGTTAAGAATCTGCCTGCCAATGCAGGGGACACAGGTTTGATCCCTGGTCCAGGAAGATCCCACATGCACACCACAACTAGTGGGCCCCACTCTCTAGAGCCCACACTTCTCAACAAGAGAAGCCCACCACAATGAGAAGCCCACACACCAAAACTAGAGAGTGGCCCCTGCTCTCTGCCAACTCGAGAAAGCCCGCACGCAGCAGTGAAGACCCAGCGCAGAAAGAAAGGAAGAGGCAGAGGGAGATTCGACCGAAGAGGAGGACACTTAGAGACTCACATGGAGAAGGGGGTGTGAAGGCCAAGGCAGAGCCTGGAGTGACGCAGCTACAACCTGGGAATGCCAAGGAAAACTGGAATCAAAGTCTAGGTGAGAGGCATGAAACCCAGCCTCTCTCAGAGCCTCCAGAAAGAATGAACTCTATCAATACCTTGATTTCAGAGTTTCGGTCTCCACATCTGTGACAGAATTTATGTCTGTTGATTTAATCACCTAGTTTGAGATGATTTATTATGGCAGCCCCAGGAAATTAATACAGCAGGGAAGGGGGGCAGAGAAGCAGGTTGGGGGTTTCAGGAGTCCTGGGAAATGTCACTCATCTTTGTGTAACAGGGGTCACAAAACCTGTGTTAGTGGCACTTTCCCGGGAGGGTATCTGAGGGGGACAAGGCAACCCCTGGCTTCTGAGGATGTCAAATCCGCAGGATGGAGGAGCCATGAATACAAGGCCCCACCCAGCTCACCCCATCTGCTTGATCATCAGGCAGGGCTCCCACCAGCAGGCCTCATCACCTGTTAAAGATTCTCTATCCAGAGCTGTGGCCCTGTCCACCCACCTAAGGTCCCTCCACACTTGACCTTCTTTCGTTATCCATGAGCTCCCCAAAAGAGACAAGCACACTTCTTCTCCAGCAAGTTTCTCAGAGCTCATTTGCATCGAGACATAGAGTAGTTCAGGAGGAAGGACGCTAGCTTTGGCGTCAAACAGATCTGACTTTTAATCCTAGGATGATTTGAGGTACCTAGTGATTAGGACTCTCTGAGCCTCAGTTTTCTCATCTGTAAAATGGAGTAACGAGGACAGTTAGAAACAGCACAGGTAGGGACATCCCTGGTGGTCCAGTGGTTAAGAATCCACCTTCCAATGCAGGAGACACAGGTATGATCCCTGCTCGGAGACCTAAGATCCCACATGCCCCAGGGCAGCTGAGCTCTAGTGCCACAACTAAAGAAGCCTGTGTGCCCCAACGAAAGAGACCACATGATGAAACAAAGACCTCCCACGTGCTCCAACTAAGACCCACGGCAGCCAAATAAATACGAAATAGCACAGGTAAAACGCCTGGTCTATGATGTGCTACACAACAGGAGCACGATAAACGGGAGCAATTATCATCATTCTTTAGATGAATAACAACGTTTTTCTGGAACACTGGCCTGAGCCTACCCTGTCCTTACTGCTGGGGTAGGACACAAAGAGATCAGCAACCGGGGGGCTGTCCTCCAGGGCCCTCACTCAGCCGAGAGTTACTGAGTACCTGCTGTGGTCCCTCTTCTTACTCACCTTACTCCTTACTCACCTCCCTCACTTACCTCACCTCCATATTCCTCACTCGCCAGTCACTAGCCATGATCTCAGCCCTCTATGTGCCTCCCATAGGCATGCAATTCATCCTTGTTTTGTATATAAGGAATAAATGGTATTGAGTGAGTCACCCAACCTCTTGAAATGTCAATTTTCTCATCTAATGGGACTCACAGCACCTACCCACCCTGCTGCCTCACAGGCAATTGTAAAAACCAAATAGAAACAGCAGCCACAGAAGGCCACAGAGGCACAGCCCATACAAAACCCCAAACTGCACCTCAAAGGCTGTCCCATCTTCTGCGAGGTGGGCTCTGCTGGGCCCAGGACAGTCTTGGGATGCTCACATCTCCCTGTGCCCAGAAAGCCTGCATTCCAGCAGCGTGACAGGTCCGCATCATAAACTGGGTGCAAATCTCCCTGCCTTTCCTGCTCTGGAGTCAGAAAACCTGGGCTCAACTTCTGATGCTGCCTCTTCCTAGATGTGCGACCAGGTCACTGAACCTCTCTGAGCCTCTTTTTTCTCTTCTGTAAAATAGGGTTAATTGCTCCTGCCTATCTAGAAATGTAGCCACAAGAATAGAATGAGATAATGTATGTGAATGTGCTTCATAAACTGTAAAGTCCTATACAAATGAAGGTGATTATTACGATTATCACTTTATGTCAAAAAACAGACACTCGACTTCCCAGGTGTTCCAGTAGTTAAGAATCCTCCTGCCAGTGCAGACACAGGTTTGATCCCTGATTCAGGCAGATTCACATGCCACAGGGCGGTTAAGCCTGTTAGCCACAACTACTGAGCCAGCGCTCCAGAGCCCATGGGCCACGACTACTGAAGACCCTGTGCCTAGAGCCCATGCTCTGCAACAAGAGAAACCACAATGAGAAGCCTGTGCACCGCAGCTAGAGAGGAGCCCCCAGCCACCACAACCAGAGAAAGCCCACATGCAGAAACAAAGACCCAGCATGCCCCCGCAAAACAAAACAAAAAACAGACACATTGGTGTGAGCCTCCGAGGAACCCAGACTCTTGAGCCAGGAGAATACAGATGCCTCTGCTCCTTTCAATTTTGGTAACTCTGAAGCCTTCTCCATCAAATTTAAAAATCCTATACGGCTTTGCCAGGAAACCAAATATATTCTAGCCACAACTCTGGAGAACCACAAAATAAGCCATTCTATTACGGGTGCTGCTAGGCTTCATTCAACTCAGCTGCTTGGGCTGAAAACCCAGTTTTTTAAAAACACGGCATACCACCACAATTCAGCCCCTCCCCCAAAAAACACATATCCTTTCTCCTAAGAAAATAAAATAAGTGGTGTGAGTGCGCGTGTACTCAGTAACTCAGTCGCGCCCGAATCTGCACTCCATGAACTGTAGCCCGCCAGTCTCCTCTCTCCATGGGGTTTTCCAGACAAGAATACTGGAGCGAGTTGCCATTTCCTCCTCCAGGAGATCTCCACCAGGGATCGAACCCATGTCTCCTGTGCCTCCCGTGTGGCAGGAGGATTCTTTACCACTGAGCCACCTGAGGAGCCCAAAATAAGTGGAAAACAATTTTAACCAATGAACTCCAACTCTGAGGGATTCACTGTCGGAAAGCAGGCCTTCCTGGGTAAAGGTGGTAGACAAAACATTCTCCAGTTAGTTTGAAGGTAGAGAGATTACCAAGAGAGGTGGGTGAAGAAGTGAGGCTTCTGGCCAGTCCCAAGGACTCTGAGGACCTCTCTGAGTCCAAAGACTGATTGCTCAGACTCAGAAATTAGCTCTACCAAGCCAGCTACAAAGTCAAACCCCCACGATACCCTTCTACTGGTTGTTTTAATTAATCAGGGACAAAGGAGGCCAACAGACCAGTTTCTCCTCCCCCAGAGGTTCTGATACTGCAGCCCCCAACTCTAACTGCCTCCCCCAACAAATGACCTCTGCCATCACACAAGCAATGATGAGGATGAAGGGATCATTGGACTGGACAGAAGGACCCTCAAAGAAGGCTCAACTGTCCCATGGTTCCTGTGGCCCCAGTGCCCCCACTGGGTCGCCCCAGGGCGAGGAGGGCAGATGCACCCACACCTGGGGACAGGACTCACATCAGGATCCTACATGTAGTTATTAGGTAGGTTTAGTCACTCAATCTTGCTCAGGCTTATCCGACTCTTGCAGCCCCATGAACTGCAGCCCACCAGGCTCCTCTGTCCATGAGATTTCCCAGGCAAGAATATGGGAGTGGGTTGCCATTTCCTTCTCCAGGGGATCTTCCCAACCCAGGGGTCGAACCCAGGTCTCCTGCATTGCAGGCAGACTCTTTACTGACTGAGCCACCAGGGAAGCTCCATGTAGTTACTGGCTAATCCTCTCCACTTGGGGTTGCCTCCTCCTCCAAAGACCCTCAGTCCTGAATGGAGACTGCACGCACCTTGCTGTTAGCTTAGGCTCTCTTTGCAGGTGTCTGTTCTCCAGTGTAAAACCCTAAACTGCTTGAGAGGCAGCCTGGCAGGGTGGGAAGAGCACATGCTTCGCAGCCAGGCAGATGTGGGTGTGAAAACAGTCAGCTGGGCTCTGCAGTTTTTGTTTGTTTGTTTTTTAATAATTTTATTTATTTATTTATTTTTGGCTGCACTGAGTCTTTGTTGCTGCACGGGGGCCTTCTCCAGTTGCAACAAGTGGAGGGAGGCTACTTTCTAGCCATGGTGTGTGTGCTTCTCACTGCAGTGTCTTCTCTTATTGCAGAGCACGGGTTCTAGGGCGCACAGGCTTCAGTAGTTGCAGCACATGGACTCAGTAGTTGTGGCTCACAGGCTCTAGAGCACAGACTCAGCAGTTGTGGCTCATGGACTTAGTTCCCTCATAGCATGTAGGATCTTCCCAGACCAGGGATCACACCTATGTTCCCCGCATTGGCAAGCAGGTTCTTAACCACTGGACCACTAGGGAAGTCTGCTCTGAAGTTGTGGGTGTCACCTCTCACCTCCCTGCTTTCCTCATCCCCAAGAGGTAGCTAATGCCCAGCACACAAAGTTTTGTAAGGATTGGTAATAACATGCGGACGGTTCCTGGGGTAGAGTTGGTGCTTAATCAGTGATAATTACTGTCATAATGGCACTCCACCTGTGCCCTCCAAATTCTAAGGCCTGGGCCCTCCTCCATACCCGGCTCCTGCGACCTTATAAGAACCACTGGAACCACTTACCAGACTGCCCTATTCTCAGACCTGCCCAGATCTGGGCCAAGGCAGGCCTGGTCACTGCAGGGTATAGGACTGGCCAACAGAAAGCGCTCAGAGCAGTAAGTGTTTGTTGACACAGAAAAAAAAAAAAAATCCTGCTCTCTCAAGTGATTGGAATTTTTTCCCACCACATTCCACTTTCATGGGTACAATCAATAAGTAAACACACTTAGATCAGGGTTTATTCTGAAGATAAACTTCTCTCATATGGACTTCTCTCATTTTTTGATAGCTACGTTACCTTACAACACCCAGCAGGCAAAACACAAAGATCTGAGGTACTTAGATGATTCTGAAAGTGACTTCTGACTCTTCTAAGAAGGGCATTTTATTCCTCTAAGACACTGTCTTTTTCTGATTATAAAAGCAATGTGATCATTGGACAGTGTGAAAAACAGGAAGGGAAAAAAACACATACCAAAAAAAATCAAATTATTGGCAATTTCACCATCTCTAGAGAACGTCACAGTGCGTGTTTTGATGTATTTCCTTCCAGTCTTTTTTCTGTATGCTTCAAGAATGTATGCATCCATTCATTTAAAAATGAACCGTGAGTAAGCAGGAACAGCAGCTGTGAATCAGCCGCGAAACCTCCCTCCTCCTGTTGTCGGCTCTCCCCACCCCTAAACAACTTATTTGTCAGTGATACACCCACACATTGTGTAAATGCATCTTGTCTTATCAGTGCTTGTTGAACTTCTACCCTTGGAGTGAGTTAACACTGTCATCTCTGCTTTCCATTTTTGTGCCACAGAGTCAATATTTACTAGCTGTGTTGCTAAAACAGGCCCTGGGTACGGCCTCAATGCCAAGCGTCCCTGTCTAATCTCTGCAGCAGCAGCCTCAGTGGCACCACAGGCTTTACTGTGTCCAGGGCCATGGCACTTGGTGAGTGACTCCTTCCCTGTTGAGCAGGTGGCCTCTGACCCAGCAAGGATGCCTCACTTACTCATAAAGTCACAGGAGGCTAGTGCTGGAAGGCACTTAAACATTAGAGATGGGGAAACTGAGATGCCCTGGGGAGGGAAAGGATTTGCCTAATCACTTACAGCTTTAGAACCAAACCCAGGATGCCTTCACTCCTATACCAGCTCTCTTTGCACGGTCTCATCAAATGCATCAACATGGAGAAAGAGCTGCAGTGGCAGTGGGGGACAGAACCCATTTCATCAGGACCGGAAATTGGGCCAGTGCTGCTCTATGATGGTCTGTTTCACAGAGGAGTCTTCCCAGGACTGACCTGGTCTCTTACAAAGATGATTCAGGTGATCCTATGGCAGCATCAATTCTCTTGCCATTTGCTGCAATTCATTCATTCATTCATCTATTCATATGACAACATTTTATGGTGCCCAGTCTTGAGAAGGTATTACTTGTTTCACCAAAGCAGTTTCATTGGCCCACATTTTCTGGAAGGATCTCTTAGCAGTTATCAAGAGACATACTAAACAACAAGGTCAGGTCCTACTGTATAACACGGGGAACTATATTCAATACCTTGCCTTGTAATAAATCACAAAGATTGTCCAACAGAATGGAATTCTCCAGGCAAGAATACTGGAGTGGATAGCCATTCTTTTCTCCAGGGGATCTTTCCAACCCAGAGATAAAACCCGGGTCTCCTGCATTGCAGGCAGATTCTTTACTGTCTGAACCACCATGGATTCCATGGACAGCGGAGCCTGGCGGGCTACAGCCCACGGCGCTGCAAAGGGTCAGACACAGTTGAGAACGTTCACTTTCAATAAACCATAATGGAAAAGAATACATATATATATATATGGGGGGTGGGGGCGGGCTTCCCTGGAGGCTCAGTTGGTAAAGAACCCACCTGCAATGCAGGGGACTGCCTACAATACTGGAGATCCAGTTTCGATCCCTGGTTTGGGAACCCAGAGAAGGAAACGGCAACCCAGTCCAGTATTCTTGCCTAGAAAATCCCATGCAATAGAGGAGCCTGGCAGGCTACACTACACAGGGTTGCAAAGAGTTGGACACAAGTAAATATCTAAACCACTACCACATGTGTGTGTGTACAACTGAATCACTTTGCTGTACAGAAAAGCTAACACAACATTATATATCAACTATGCTTTAAAAATAGAGACTTGTCAGGTAGCCTCAAAGAACTCTGAGGCTTAAAAGAAATTAACTATAGGAAGGAAATGTAGGAGAACTATGGTTTGGGGGTAGATTGCTGACAGCAGGCCTCTGAAGGAAGTCCCTGTTCTTAAGAGCACCTCAGACACTAACAGGAAGAAGTCGAAAGCAAAAGTGTGATATCAAATGCTTGGAGTGTTTCTGTGGAGTAACAGAAAGAGGAAGTCCTGGGAGCAAGGAGATCTGTATTCACATTCCACTTGTACCACCAAAACGCTGCATGGCCCAGAAAGGGTAAGTAGCTCATCCAAAGTCAAACAGCAAATGGTGGGTAAAGTGGGGCTTGAATCCAGTGCTTTGCTCTAAGTCCATGGCTGATGGCTCAGATGTCACAGATGGATCTTTGCATTTCTCTCATCCTCAGTCTCAAGAAAGAAACAAGCACAACTTGGAACGTCCACAGCAGCTCCTCAGCTGAGATCGGTTGCTGCTCCCAAGGGGAAACGCTGGCATCTGCTCTCTCTGGGCCTAGATACCCTGCTGGGGGTCGCAGGACCAGGCTCAGACACTTCCTGGAGAGGCAGGAGCAGGACAGAAGCCACAGGCTAACACCAGGGCAGGAGGACGCTGTAATGTGCAGCGACTCTAGCACACGAGAGGGGAGAACAAACGCGCTTTCTGTACAGCTGCTGGGATGTCAACCAGCTCTGCACACTTGCCCTATTCCCCTCCCCCGCCCCCTCCAGGCAAGAAAACAAAGACAGTCGTATGAACAGGGCTGTGATGAAAATAATGCCGCTGCATTTCTACCTTCTTCTGGGCTTGGAAACACAAACTCAAGCCCTCGAGGGCTCAGTGCTGGCTGAGTACAGTCTATGGTTACACCAGCCCCTGTGTTTGTTGAGTGTCTGCTATGGATCCAGCTCTAGGCTAGAGGTGGTGGGAACACTAAGAAGGATAAACCTTGCCCTCTGTTTAAAGGCGGCTCTCAGCCTGGCTCAGAATACAGAATGAACCTCCAGAAAACTTTCTACTTCAGAACAATTATGTACGGGGCAGTAATGGACGAAGTCAGCCACACCCTTCAGTTTCATCTTTCAGCCACTTATCCCTGACTCTGTATCAGACAACTACAGGAAAGATGTGGCTTAGACACTGGCCTCAAAGCTCTTACCTTGCAAGGAGGAAACTAAGGTGGCGACAAAAATGGAAACTAAACACATTAGAGACAAACACCATCTCCTCGCACTGTGACCAATACCAATGACTAGTAAAACTTTAATGGTCAGCTTAGACTTTTGTCCATCCCCTGCTTGTTACTCTGGGCTTGCCCACTGCTTCCCTATCAGAACCTGTCATCCAGTTTCTGGGGGACCCACCTCCACAAACACAACTTTCATTTTCCTGTCTATTCTGGGTGGCTCGAGTCCACACTCACTGCTCAGCCTATTCAAATCCCACCCACTCTTCACTAAGCTCCCACCTCCTGAAATCTTTCCTGGCTGTTCCAGCCCACGGAGGCAGCCACGTTCCGAATCAGTATCATGTGGATTGTCTGCAAGTTCTTTTCACTGCACTGTGTTCTGATAGCTCTTGAATTGCTGCCAAGGAAGATATTCTCATGGGCTGTTTTGTTTGTTTGTGTGCCTCCACAACCTCTCTATAAGTTCCTAGAAAGTATAACCTATATCTTTGCACTCACTCCCCCTCCACCCTTCCCTATGCCCATCAAAGCACCTTCTACCCAAGAGATGTTTTAATGGGTATTTCATAGAAACATGGCATTTTCTAGTTGAGGAGGGGTGGAAATGGGACTAGGGGGCTAGAGAAGAAGAGAAATTTGATTAATGTCACAGTGCGAAACCAGAATAGAGACCCTGGGAGCCAGGTGAAACTAGAACTCATTCGAACATTTATTGGGCACCTACTATATGCCTATCCCTGGGTAAGACACTACGAGATGAAACAGAATGACCTCCAGAGCCTATGATCAGAAAGTTCACTGGACTGCAAGTGGCCTTATGGTAGCTTTTGGTTAAGGGGTGGTGCCAAAGAGGATGGAAGCACACTCACAGGCAAATAATGGCAACTAGAGAATCCATAACATACTGTAGGAATATAGAACAAGCGCACCCAACCTTGCCTGCTGTCCACATGCCTGTAGCAGTCAGGATACGTTTCTGGAAGGAAGCAGAACTTGGGCATGGGTGGAAGTGGAGCAGGGCTCCAGATACGGGTGAGATACAGATGACACAGGGAAGGCATGCCAAAAGGTGGTCACTGCAACAGAAAGTGAACCTAGAAGCCAGAGGGGAATTAGCTTGTGGAACCACTGCATCTTCCATTCCCTCCACAACCTATATCAAGCCTCAGACAGGGGTCCTTCAACTGGCTTTCAGCTGATATACCACTGGCCCAGGCAGACAGAGCTTTTTACCCCGTCATCTCCATAGCTTACTATGTTCCTCAAGTACCATTCTCAAAGAAATGATCTTTTATTTTCTTCAAACTTTAAACTTTTAATTTTGTATTGGGAAAAAGCCAATTAATGGGCTTCCCTGGTGGTTCAGCTGATAAAGAATCTGCCTGTAATGCGGGAGACCTGGGTTTGATCCCTGGGTTGGGAAGATCCCCTGGAGAAGGAAATGGCTACCCACTCTAGTATTCTGGCCTGGAAAATTCCATGGACTGTTTAGTCCATGGTGTCGCAAAGAGTTGGACACGACTGAGCAACTTTAACTTTCACTTTTCACATAGCCAATTAACAATGTTGTGATAGTTTCAGGTGAACAGTGAAGGGACTCAGCCATCTATATAGACGAATCCATTCTTCCCCAAACCCCTCTTTCATCCAGGCTGCCACATAACATTGAGCAGAGTTCCCTGTTCTACACAGTAGGTCCTTGTTTGTTATCCATTTTGGGTATGGCAGCATGTACATGACCTTCCCAAACTCCCTAACGATCCCTTCCCCTCCAGACACCATAAGTTCGTTTTCTAGTCTGTGAGTCTTTTTCTGTTTTGTAAGTAAGTTGAAAGAAGTGATCTTGGATCCAGGTGTACGGTCTACACAAATTGGGACACTTCAAGAAATATGGATTGACAGAGCCCCACCCCAGACCTTCTAGATCTGAATCCTTGGCATGTACACATGTGTGCTTGTTTTAAACCTCCTCTGTGATTCAGACGTACTGCCCAAGATGACAATGATGGTGCTACATACTTCAGTCATAATCTCATTCAATCCTCTAGAGTCAGGAGAGATCGAAGTTCAAATTCTGGGTGATAAGGCAGGTGGTATGTTCTCTACTTGAGAGATGAGAGAACCAAGGCTCAGAGAGGTAAAGCCACTTGCCCAAGGTCACACAGGCAGTGAATAGTAAAACTGGGACTTGTACCCAGGTTTAACTTCAGAGTCTAAGAGACAATTTTTTTTTAAAATTTTCTTTGGGGGTTGGGGGTGGTGGAGGGGGCATGCTACTGCACGGCATGTGGGATCATAGTTCCTCAACCAGGGATCAAATCCACACCCCCTGCATTGGAAGTCCGAGTTTTAATCACTGACTTCCAAGGAAGTCCCCCAAGAAACAAATTTTTGACTGTGCATTGGAGGGGGGTGGTTCAGCTGCCCTGGAGATGGTCCAACCACAGGCCCTCCTGGAAGGTAACAGCACAGAGAACCAGGGGCATTGGGGTTGGAGGGGAGGGTGGAGCCAAACCAGCTTGGCCAGGGCCTCAGCATGCTTCCTGACAGCAGGGAGCTGAAATCTCAGAGACATGTGTGGACCCCAGGAAGGCTCTTTCATCAGGGCTCAGCTGAGACATCAGAAAGAAGTTCATAATCGCAAACTCTGGAAACACTGCTGACTTAGCTGAGTCCAAAGGTGTGTTCTACAATCTCTTTACAAAATCTTTTCAAGATTGCTACCTAGACCTGTGTTTACAAGGCCCTGTGCACACACAGCCTTACCTCCACTCCAACTGGCCTCCCTGCTCTCAAGAGGAGGGGCTGGGTCTTTGTGCCTCTGTTTCCTTTTCTGTAAAATGCGGACAGTGACCTGCCCACCTGCCCACCTACCCCAACGTGGAGGCTCATGATCAAATGATGTAACAGAGGAGAAGCTGCCTGACCCAGCTCCTCCCTATGAGCTCTTCAAAACAAGACCACTGGGCTTCTAGCATCATCCTGCCCATATCTGCAACCATTTGCTGCGTACTTCCCACATGTCAGGATATGCCCCTTATATCTCTGCCAGGGAACAGGAAAAGTGTCATTCTGAAAGCTGCTCAGAACTGTTATCCATAATAAGGAAGACAAAAGACTCCATCATGGGGAGGGGTTTGGTCAGAGATGGTTTTTTGTATGGGAAGAACTTTAAAGGGTCTTTGATTCTAGAAAAGAGATGCCCAGGGCCCTTTCAGGGAGAGGTTGTAACAAGAATCTAAACTTCCTACATGTGAAAGAATAGGGGGTCTCTTTTAAGGGGTAAGTATAAAGGACAGTAGCAGATTTGGGGCTGAGGTCCTGGAAGACCCCAGCACCGTGGCAGAGGTCAGGAGTCAGAGGAGCAGAGGTGACTGTTACCCCTCTTTTAAGGTGTTTCCTTCTCTGTGCAGAAATGCCTCTCACTACCCCCACACCTTCCATGAAACTCGGTTTACCCGGCAACCAGCCTCAGGGACAAGGCAGGCCCTTGGAAACGGACCTGAGTCCATGCCTGAGAGGGTCACAGAGGAAGTGCTGGTTTGTCTTGAAGGAGGAAGAGGTCCATGAGTCCAAGGTTCTGAGGCATCAAGGAGGGTGTGGGCACTCCCTGGAGAAACCCAGAAATGCTGGGTCAGGAACAGGATTTCCTGTTGCCCTGGAATGGAATGCTCATTATTCTTATTTGGACAGTAAAAGAGAAGATCCCAGGAGGCTGGAAAACAACCCCGTGAAACAGGGACCATCTCAGGATAAAGAATGGAGCCCAGCAGAGTGAAGCTGCCCGAGGTCCAGCGGGCCACAGCAGCAGAGCCAGGCTCACACCTGGGCCCGGGGGCTAGGGCTCATCAGCCTCCTGCTCCAAGCCTGTCCTCCTACTGGGGCCCTCCGCTGCCTCTCAGCCACACTTCTTGCCCCTGCCCTGTCTCCTCCAAAAGACCAGTAGGAGTGACTTCCCTGGTGGTCCAGTGGCTAAGACTCCATGCTCCCAATGCACAGGGCCTGGGTTCGATCCCTGGTCAGAAAATTAGATCCCACAGGCTGCATGCCACAACTAAGAACCCAGGGCAGCCAAATAAATAAAAATAAATAAACAAATAACAGGTAGGAGCAATTCCTCCTAGAACCAGACTGCAAACCCTCAGCAGCCAAGTTCTCCTCTTTAGTTGGCAGGCCCTGTGCCCAGGCTGACAAATGAGCCTCACCCCCGAGAGGGGAGGATAATTCATCACCCTCTGGGCCCTGTGGCCAGGCCACCAGGGGCCAGCACCTCAGGTTTCAAGAATACGGTTTTGAGGCTTAGATGCTGGCAGCAGGGGATGGGGTTGGGCGGGGAAGCAGGGCCAGCCATGGACATGGATGAAGCAGTGAGCACTGGGCTCTCAGCAGATTCCACTGTAAACCAGCAGAAGCGCGAAACAACAGTATCCACCTCCTCCCCTGTTCTCTGCAGGGGACCCGAGAGTCACAGGCAAAAAGAAAACCCTAGGCAACTTGGTGCCTCACAGAGAGCACTGAACCAGAAGTCAGAAGTCATGGGTTTGAATCCCAGATCTGACGCTTCCCTCGGCAGGTTAGTTAGGTTCTCCAACCTTCAGTTTCCTCATCTGCAAAATGGGAGAAACACCTACCGCCCTGTAGGGCTGCAAGAGGATTAAATTAGGTAATGTCCCATGAGCAGAGCAGGACCTGCTCTAGAGCGGATGCGCGGTCCCCAGTACCCTGAGCTCTCTTCCCTTCTTCCGCCCCAGCACCTCCTGCAGACAGGACACAACAGCACTCCTGGATGTGGACAGTGGTTCTGAAACCGGGCTTCTGGGAGGCTCCTCTCAGGCTGTGAGACAGAGGGCAGGGAAGGAAGGCAGGCGGACCTCTGTTCTCCTCTTCTTCCTCCTCTCCGGTAACTGCACCTTCACTTTGATGTGTTTCTATTCTGTCCTCCACCCCAGAAGAAGCCACTTTTTAAAAGTTTTGCTGCTTAAAAAGTAAGCAACACTGGAATAGGTCAGGAGCAGACATACTTTTCCCACAAGGGGCCTGACTATAAATATTTTAGGCATTGAGGGCCAAGAGTGAAAATCAAGGATATTATATAACAAAGGACAAAATGAAATTTCCATAAAATTTAAATTAATCAAGCTCAAAATATGGTAAGAATTGAGTTTATACTATTTTGTTTTGTTTTCTATACAGGTCTTCCAATGAGAAGAATGAAAATTGGTGGGGAGGGTGGGTAAAATTTTGTTTAATTGGGGTCCAATGTTAGCATTCAAACAACAAATTTATTGGAACTGCTCATCTGTAAAACCCATTCTTAGCATCAGGGCCCCTCAAAATAGGTGGCAAACTGGATTTGACTGTAGGGCTGTCCTAGCCATTCACCCCCTGGACTACACAAGGTAGGAACCCTTCAGGGTACAGCTGGGCTCTAACGCCTGGCTGAAGACTGCTCTGGGGGCTGGAGGAATGTCCACAAGAGAGACTCCCAAGGCTGCTGCAACTTCTCTGTGGGAGGCCCTCACATGACCTCTCACCTGCACTACCAGAGCCCTGGGGCATTACTGACCTGATGGTTATCTGAGGCCCTAACTCCTACCACCGGCCTTGGCTCTTACCCCTCAACTTGATCTCCCCAGCAACAGACAGTACAGGGAAACCAAACTCTCTCCTTTGCCCTCAAAACACACCTCTCCCCAAGCACTGCCTCTCCCAACAGCAACTCTCAGAAAGCTTTCTTACAGAATCATTGCAGCCGGCTTCTAAAAGTAGAGACAGGGACTTCCCTGGTGGTCCAGCAGCTAAGACTTCATGCTCCCAATGCAGGGGGCCCAGGTTCCATCCCTGCTCAGGGAACTTGATTCCACATGGTGCAACTGAAAGATTCCACATGCTGCAACTAAGACCTGGTGCAGCTAGTTAGCTAGCTAGCTAAATAAGTAAGTAAACAAATAAATAAATGTGGAGACAAAGAAGAGACACCCTTTGCTGGAGTTCTGGGGCCCCCCAAACACCTTGAATCCCCTCTACTTCTGGGGGAAGGAAGGCAACACCATCGGCCTCCAGGGGAGACTTCTGTCTCTAGCCCTGACGGGGCCTATTTTCGTCACTTTTAAAATAGGAATGATTACATTTGCCTTGCCCACCTTGTGTTGCTATCAGAACATTAAATTATCTATGAAAATGAAATAGAAACACCATGAAAAAAGTTAAAGTAGCAAAGAGAACAAGATCTGGCATGAAGGGAAAAGCACAGAAGACTTCAACCACTTTAAATTCCTCCACAGTGAAAACATTAAGTATCTTCACAAAACCCTTAAGCTACCAAAAATATCCCGAAACAATGAAAGAGTACTGGCAAAGCCAGAAGGAAATATGCTGGTGACCTAGTAAACAGGTTCAGTATTTCTAGTTTTTACCACTATCAATCAGTCACAACCTTTGACCTGGTATTGTACCCCTGGGAATGGGCTTGGCAGAAATAATGCAGAGAGAGGAAATTCAACAAATACATTCATAGAAACACTTATTTTTAGTTATGAGAAACAATAGGGTGAGTTAAGTAAATGGGGAATGTTTATATAGCAGATTAATATGAAGTTAGTGAAAACATGTGGACTGTATCTATTTGTTCTAAAGGGTCAGTATTCTTCAAAATTATCTTGTCATAAAAGTCAAAGCAAAACTGAGGAACTGTTCCAGATTAAAGAGGCTACAGTGATATGACAAGGAGATGCAATACATGATTGCCGCTGGATCTTATTCTACAGGGAGAAAAACTGCTCTAAATGGAAAAACTGACGGCTACAGTGATATGACAAGGAGATGCAATACATGATTGCCACTGGATCTTATTCTACAGGGAGAAAAACTGCTCTAAATGGAAAAACTGACAAAATTGGAACAAGGATGATTGTTTAGAGAAAAACATTATATTGGAGTGAAATGTTCTGAACTTGAAAGCTGTAATATGGTCATGAAAGAGAAGGCCCATATCCTTTGGAGATGCATAATGAAGGATAAAAGGTAAAGAGGTATAATGCCTGCATTCAATTCTCAAATGGCTCAGAAACAACAGGCGGGTAGGTAGACAGACAAAAAGGAAGAAGGGAAGAAGGAAAGGAGGCAGGAAGGAAGGAGAATGAGGGGAAAGGAACAGGATGAGGAGTAGAGAGTAGGGGGAGAAAGGAGAGGGCGAGAGAGGAGGTAACAAAATGTTAAAAGCTGGTGTGTGGATAAAGGACATATGGGAGTTCTGTTATTCTGCAAATGTTTCTATCAAGGTTGAAATTATTTCAAAACAAAGAAATTTTTAGGCTATATGGACTCTGGATACATGGAAAGGTATCTATAAATCAGTGTGGAGTCAAAAAACAACGCAACACAAGATGTACATTCTGACGATAAATAAGCAGAAAGGAAAGCACACCCTGTAGATGACAGGTATATGATGGCTTCAGTATCTCCACCCAGAACCTCCCTCCAGCTCTCACAGCTTCCCATGCAAACCAGCTCAGTGAGCGCACCCCTCCACGTGCTGGCTTCTGAGTGAAGCCCAAGCAGTGCAGCCACTTTGTTTGAGTGGCTTTGTGCTTTGTTTGCCTGACAATGAGTGATAAAGGCACCTCCCTCTCCTCCAGGGCCCCTGTCATCCAGGGCCCCTGCAGTTGCCTATCCTCCTGGCAGCCGCAGCCCTTCAACCCTCTCCACGTGCCTTCCTGCCCAAGCCTGGACCTGCTGCCTCTCAGTACTTGGCAGAGCCCTGACCTCGAGGTGGTTACGCGTCATCTCCAGAATGAGACCATGCAGAGCCGCCCCACTTAAGGTGACAGCTTCCTCCACTGAACACTTGGCACAAGGTTGGGGTCCCTCTTGGGTTCCCTGTTGGGGAACAGCTCATAGTCTGTTCCAACCTTTCGTTTTGCTTTTTAATTTCTTTTTTAATATTTATTTATTTGGCTGCACCAGGTCTTAGTTATGGCATGTGGAATCTTTGGGCTTCCAGGGTGGCTCAGCTGTAAAGAACCTGCCTGCAATGCAGGAGATGCATGAGATGCAGGTTCAATCCCTGGGCTGGGAAGATCCCCTTGAGGAGAAGATGGCAACCCACTCTAGTATTCTTGCCTGGAGAGTTGCATGGACAGAGGAGCCTGGTGGGACACTGTCCATAGGGTCACACAGAGTCAGGCATGACTGAAGTGACCGAGCACACATGCACGCCCATGGGATCTTTAGTTGCAGCATGTGGAATCTTTCAGTTGCAGCACATGGGATCTAGTTCCCTGACGAGGGATCGAATCTGAGCCCCCTGCATTGGCAATGTGGAGTGTTAGCCACTGGACCACCAGGTAACTCCCATTTCATTAGCTTTTCCCTGTGCCCCCTAATCTCTTATGGGGCATGGACTGAGCCCTAAGTCTCCACTACCCATCACAGTGCCCAGCACACAATGGGTATCTGGGGAGAATCTTTGGACTATGACAATGACCTACAGTACAGATGTGCACATACTCATCCACACACACTCACTCATCTTTTGGAAACCACTGGCTTGTTATGGCCTAAAAGATTTCCTTGCCACTAACCAAGCTGAAAGTTTCCTGGGCCCAACACAGCACGCTCAGTGTGAGCTCTAAGAAAGTTTTTTGGCATGAGTGACCAGTTGCCACTGTAAAAGTTCTCTGAGCCTCAGTTTTCACATCTGTAAAGTGGGAGTGTGATCCAGTTCATATTGTTCTGGAAGATGAGAAGTACTTGGCACAGAAACTGACATGAGGGCATTAGACTCTTAACTTAGGTTGGTCTCTTTCACTTTCCTAGCAGAAGGAAATCTAAGCATGTGTGTGATCAGAGGCACCAGAACCCCATGCCAGGACTTTAGACAGGGCTCCAGCCAGAGAAATTTCTGGCTTTTATTTCTGACTTCCTCTCAGATTTGCTGTGCTGCATGAAGTGGAATTTGCCACTTGGCTTCTCCTTGATGAAGTAGCTCGTCTGTATTTCTTGAGCCAATTACCTAACATTTTGGAGGCTGAACTTCTTCATCTGTCAAATGGGAATAGGAACTACCTTACAAGGTGCTATGAGGGTTAAATACAACAACATGTATCCACTACTATATATAACATAGATAAACAACAAGGTCCTATTGCATAGCACAGAGAGCTAGATTCAATACCTTATAATAACCTACAGTGGAAAGAACCTGAAAAGAATATGTTTATCGCAAAGAGTCAGACACGACCGCATGACTAAGCGCACCACGGCATATATACTTCATGCTGTAGCACAGTACTTTCTGATCCTTTGAATCTGACTTTTACAGGTATCTCGTATAAGTAGAATCAAACAGTATTTGAGACACCATCTGATCTTGACCTTGAAGGAAAAGTTTAATTTTCCCTCCAAGAGTGAGGGAAGACCGAGATCAGAGAGACGTCACAGAAGATGTGGGGCCTTCTGGCCTCCGCACGGTACTGTCGGGGCGCTCAGAATAGGAGAGCAGGTGTGGCCCGGCCTTCGGAGCTGACAGCTCAGTTCAAACACGTGACAGATAGGCCTAATCTCCTCTCTGGGACCCCGGGGCCTGCGCTGCTCCGGCTCCCCTTGGTCTCTGCAACCCGCCCCCAGGAGCTTAGCACTTGGGGGAATGTTAACTCTGGGCCTCAAGCAGACACAAGAGAGGAGAGGATGTGTGGGCGTGAGAAATAGCCAGGGACAGATTAGAAGGTAAGACCCAGAAATAAAAATAGTTACTGGTTAAGGCTGCTAATTTTGTATGGGCTTAAACCAGTCTCCTTAAATGTTTTATTGTTTTTAAAAAAAGCTTTCACCCAAAATAAATCTCATAGATCTATATACACTGTTATAAAAAGATACTCAATGTATTTCATTGAGAAAAGCAAGTTGTAGATTGTTCTGGTCGTATGACCCCATCCGGGTCAATATACACTTGCCTTACTTAAAGTTCAGAAAGACAACAGAGGACAATAACCATCAAAGTCTACCTGCAGATGTGAGACGTGGAGGGAGGGCAGATGGAGGTTTACTCTAACTTTTCACAACTTTATGACATATGCCATGCATCACTTCTACAATAAATTCTTTAAATTTGAAAAGATATAATAGGGACTTCCCCAGGGGTACAATGGTTAATTTAAGACTTCACCTTTCAATGAGTGGGGTGAAGTTTCGATCCCTGGTCAGGGAACTAAGATCCTACAGGTGTTGTGGCCAAAAAAGCCAAAACATAACAAAGAAGCAGCATTGTAACAAATTCAATAAGGATTTTTAAAAACAGTACACATCAAGAAAAAGAAATCTTTTGTAAAAAAAAAAGAGGAAATAATAAAAGCCCCTTTGCCTCTGAGTTCATCTTGGAAACCCTTTTCCCAAAGACAGAGACAGGTAAATCCAAATACCTAATTTTTTTTTTTTTTTTATAGTTTTATAGCTAGATTGTGCTTGAGAACCCAGCCTGGGTATACCTGAGCTCTACGTATTTCCTGGAGGTTTTTCTTTCTCTCCTAAAAGAAGATGCCCTAGCTAAGATGCATGTGAGGTGGGTGATCTTAACCATAGAGGATCTCATCAGGAGACTCAAGTCCAGCACGCAGCTTTCCCAGGGAATTCCTCAGCCTGTTGACAAAGGATGAGGCTTCGGAGGAGTGGCTCCTTACGTAGCCAAAGGCTCCTGTCCCTATAAAAGGGGACCCTGCAGGCTAAATGCCTGGCAGCATGCCTGGCACACATGAGCCTCCTGTACATATCAGGGCTCTGGCCGCTCTCTTCACCAGGGGAGCCAGGGAGGGGATGATGGGATGAGTGGGATACTGGGCAGGTAGGCGCCCTGAGAGAGGTGAGGGCTGTATATAAAGGTTGATTTTATGTACATATACAGACGTTTTCCTCTGTTTTACTTAAACTAGCACAGTGGGACTGAAAATCTTCTTTCACCTCCTGCATTTCTGGCTCTGTGACTTTGGACAAATCACCTCCCCTCTCTGGGTCTCACTTTCCTTGTTTATAAAATGGAGATCTGGATTAAATTCTTGTTGAGGTTCAGTTCAACAGTAACATTTTATGATTTTATGTTCATGCAGTAATATTGGGTTGGCCAAAAAAGCTCATTTGGGTTTTTCTGTAACATCTTATGAAGAACCCAAAAGAACTTTTTGGCCAACTCAGTGCAATAAAGCAAGAAAAGTAATATCAACATAGAAAAGAAGAAACCATTGATCATTTTATGCTGCTTACATTAAATTATCTTGTACCACTAGACACACAGTAGTCATCACTGGCCCTGTCCACCAGTGCCCTTTCCCAGGGAACATTAATCCTTCCCAAATACCTTCCCTTCTGACTCTGCTACCTGTCCCCAAGGTCAAACAAAAAAGACTATCCTACCAAATAATGCCCCCCCTTCCCAAAAGCATTCAAATTAAAGAAAAAATAAGTCTGTGTTTTGTGGGTCCTTATAGTGTAGTGGCCAGAGCTGTAGAGGAGTCAGATCACCAGTTTCCACCCTCGTCTATTGTCAGGGAATGTTTAACAGGAGGATTCCTGTGTGCTGTTTTCTCTCTCCCTTGAGCCCTCTGTTCCTTATTAGTCCCTGTCAGGGGTGAGAGGAGCAGGCAAGCCGCTCACAGGACTGAGATCTTAGAGATAGGATGCTTGCATAGGATTTCCTTCATTAGCTTTTCCATTTGGTGAGAGGGATTATTTATGACCCTCTTTTGATATTCTGGAGAAGGAAATGGCAACCCACTCCAGTACTCTTGCCTGGAAAATCCCATGGACGGAGGAGCCTGTTGGTCTACAGTCCATGGGGTCACAAAAGAGTCGGACTCGACTGAATCCCTTCACTTCACTTCACTTTGATATGGATCGCCTTTTGGCCTTATGGCCTCTATTGCTCCTTGTTTCCTTGGTAACTTGTGAAGTCTGGTCTCTTGATCTTTATCTGAAGAGGCTACCTTGTATTATGGTATATATACTCTTACAGAATTCAATAAAGCACCCTTGCTCCACCAGAGACTTGGGTCCCTGTGTCCTTCTCTCTCTCTCTCTCTCTCTATTTCTGGCTGATTCCCTGGAGCGCAAAGGCTGGCTGTGTAACCCAGGGACTATTAGCCTCTTTCCATCTTTCGCTTTCTTATTGTCTACTCTGGACCGCCAGGTTCTGGTCTACTAAAGGACCCTAACAGTCTATCACCCGTTCACCATGTGACCTTGGACAAGCCACTTCCCCTTTCTAGTCTTAGCCTCATCTATCTGACGAGGAGTTAGATGGGTTTCTCTTCATGAGCCCCGCTCTACCCTACAGTGGCTACCCAGGCTGGGAGAGACTGGAAACTGCAGGCCAGCATTTCTCCAACTGCTCCCAGAAACAGCCAGCCACCTCCAGCATCCCCAGTAGGCTGGTGCCAGAATGTGAGCCAGAAAATCAAGTGAGGTGTGCAGGGCCAGACAGGCCCCAGCCATGCCCAGGACTCTCAGGCCAGATCCAGATCCAAAGCTGGATTCTTCAGCTTTTCTCACAGATGTTCTCTTCTTTTTAAGATAAGGGCATACCGCTGCCTAGTCTCAGGAACTTTGCCAGGATGGGAGTGGGGTAAGGGGAACCGAGCTTCTGATCTGGTCAAGCCAAACTTGCCAGAATCCCAGTTCCTTTTCCTCAGAAGGAAACAGAATTGGTCTCAGTGGCTGTGGGAAGCAGAAACACAATGACCTGGGGATGAGTCAAACAACAATAGAAATAGTCATCCTTCTTATTTGCCCAGCAGTTTATGTCTTTATCACAGTGAATCCTCACCTGCATGTGTGAAGTAGGTGATACAGATGCTTTCACCCCAGGTTACAGATGAGGGGGACTGAGTTCCAGACAGGGTACCAGAGAGCTATGGGTTTCGTGGCTGATATACACCCAGACTAACCTTCCAGAGGCATCAGAAACATGCACTTCAGGGGCCAGACAAGGGCAGGGAGTGCAGTTAAAGATTCCTTGTTAAAACATGGCTTCAGTTCAGATACGTATACATATGGGAAAATGTACATATACAAGTATGGCCTAACTATATGCATGAAATGAACACATCAGTGAAATAGGCACCCGGATCAAGAAACACAACAATAGCCTCCCCACAGAAGTCCCTCCCATGTCCCCTTTCAGCCACTGGTCCCTCAAGAATAACCACTATTCTGATCTCTAGCACCAGGGATTCATTCTTCCTGTCTTGAACTTGACACCAATGGGATGATATAGTATGACTCTTCTGGGTCTGCCTTCCTTCATTCAACATGATGATTGTGAGCTCCACCTGTCATTACAGGTAAAAAATGAAAAGCAACTCTCACTCATTTTCATTTTTGCATAGTAAGGACTTAATGAGGAGCTAACCTGAATATTCACTGGAAGGACTAATGCTGAAGCTGAAGCTGAAGCTCCATTTTTTGGTCATCTGATGCAAATGGACGACTCATTGGAAAAGTCCCTGATGATTGGAAAGATTGAGGGCAGAGGGAGATGAGGGCATCAGAAGATGAGATGGCTGGATGGCATCACTGATGCAATGGACATGAACTTGGGCAAACTCCAGGAGATGGTGAAGGACAGGGAGGCCTGGCATGCTGCAGTCCATGAGGTTGCAAACAGTCAGACACAACTGAGCAACTGAACAACAAAAATCAGTGAAACAGCCCTGAGTCTAGGCAAGGGCAGAGAGCTGAAGAAGGTTTACACACTGCTCCTCCCAAATGTAAGAACAACCCCTACTGCTATTCCTCCTGGGAGACCCCCACTGTCCTCCCAGGGGGTCCAGAGGTGGGAGACGGCGTCTTGACATTCAAACTTAAAGGCAGTTTAAGTTCAAAGGCAGAAGCCCTACTAGGTGTTCATTCAACACCTAGTACCCAGCTCTGTGAGGAACCCTGCAGACTCAGCATCCCATTTCACCCCTATATTCATGAGGTAGCTACTGTTACTATTTCTATCTTATGCGTAAAAAAAACAAAACCCAAAAAACTCAGGGTCAGAGAGATCAAGGAAGTTGTTCTAAGGTTGCACAGCTAGGAAGCACACAAACCTCAAACTGTCCATGTTGGCAGGAAGCTTGCAGACTGGCCTCTAATTGCATATCCAACCTCAGCTAGCACTGCCGGTCCCAGCTCATGTTCCATGGCCACACAGGCCTCCGGCCAGAAACTCAGGGCCCAGGCTCTCCCCACCTCAGGGCCTGTGTCCAGGCTGTTTTCCCTGCCTGCACACTTATCCTCTGCCACTTCCTCAGAGCAGCCTCCCCTGACCACCCAGTCCCAACTATGCTCCCCATTCTTAGTGTGGCCCACTCTGTCCTTTCACAGCCCACCATGCACTCTGGAGCGATGTGTCCTTTTGCAACCCCTCCATCATGTGTTCAGTGTCTTCCTCCACCAACGGAACATAAGCCACTGGGGGACAGGAATGGCTATTTTGTCACTGCTTCAGACAATGCCTGGCACACAGTGAGCCCGTGAAGAAGAGGGGAAGAAAGACAGATAGGGCTACCCCTCTAAGCAGCTCTAGTTCCAGCCTGTTTACGGCCCCAGGCAACATCCTTCCTCTCTCTGAGCCTCGTTTCCTCAACGGTCAGATGAGGGGCTTGGAAGAAAGACCTCTACAGCCCTTCCATCTCACCTGACCTCTAGACCACAAATCCTAGGACAGCAAGCCATGCAAAATGCCTTAGGCCTCTGCTGTCTTTCACTTGCCCTGTGTCCAGCTAGCGTCTAAGGAAAGTTTCAGGTTGTGTGTCGGGTAGGGGGCAGTGGTCCTCCAAGGCTCCCCAGGCCGTGAGGTACATGTGGCCTTCACACCCTGTTGTAGTAGCCCAGAAACATGAGGTCTCTTCCAGTTCTAATATCTCTGATGTACAGAGTCAGGGAGAGACAGAACTAAGAAGGAATGATAGATGAATTCCACAGGAAACTGCTGCTACTTCCTTCTTCAGAGCCCAACACCAACAACCCATCCTGACTTCTCAGTTCTCAGCCCACCCGAGATAATCCCAGTCAACACTGCCCTTGTTGTGCCCACAGCCACGGCCAGGCTGGAGCTCCAGGGCCAAAGACTCCCTGTGGCATGCTCATCTCTGTACCTGGAGCACCCACACACAGGATGTGGCCAACACAAGGCCATCGAATCAAAAGCCACTGTAGAGGACTCCCCCAGTGGTCCAGTGGTTTAAGTCTTTGAGCTTCCAATGTAGGGGGGTGAAAACTTACGACAAACCTAGACAGCTTAATATGCAGAGACATCACATTAAAAGGTCTGCATATTAAAAAGCAGAGACATCACTTTGCCAATAAAGGTCTGTATAGTCATGGCTTTCCAGTAGTCATGTATGGATATGAGAGTTGGACCATAAAGAAGGCTGAGTACTGAAGAACTGATGCTTTCAAATAGTGGTGTTGGAGAAGATTCTTGAGAGTTGCTTGGACTGCAAGCAGATCAAACCAGTGAATCCTAAAGGAGATCAATTCTGAATACTCATCGGAAGGACTGATGCTGAAGCTGAAGCTCCAATACTTGGGCCACCTGATGTGAAGAGCCAACTGACTGGAAAAGACACTGATGCTGGGAAAGACTGAAGATAGGAGGAGAAGGAATAGAGGATGAGATGGTTGGATGGCATCACTGACTCAATGGACATGAATTTGAACAACTCCCAGGAGATGGTGAAGGACAGGGAAGCCTGGTGTGCTGCAGTCCATAGGGTTACAAAGAGTTGGACACAACCGGGCGACTGAACAACAAGGTGACTTCCCTCGTGGTCCAGTGGTTAAGTCTTTCAGTTTCCAACATAGGGGGTGAGGGTTCGATCCCTGCTCAGGGAACTAAGATCCTACATGCCTTGTGGCATGCCCAAAAGTTTTGAAAATTAAATTTAAGAAGACACTGGAAGGGCCTTCCAGGGTCTGTTGCTGAGGGGTCACTTTCTCCCTGACATCACAAGTCAGGAGAAGCACCCAAGTCAAAGAGAACCTCGCTTCCCACTCAGAGGCAGAGTCCAGGTGACCGCCCTTCAGCCTCTCCCCAGCCCTTCCCAGGTTCTGGACTGCCAGGGGCAGCGGTTCAGACAGAATGCTGAGGAATCTCCCCTTCGGGGGTCTCTGTAGACACTTGCTCCCTGACCTAGGCAGTCAGCCAGGACAAGCACTTCCTGAACTTGAAGCGCACTTTCTTTTTTCTTTTTTGGCCACACCGCGTGTCTTGCAGGATCTTAGTTCTTCGTTTTCCTACCAGGAGCTGAACCCAGGCCCGACAGTGAAAGTGCCAAGTCCTAACCACTGGACCACCAGGGAACTCCTGTAACTGCACTTTCTATTCTTCCCTGACTAAGGCTCCTCTGGTAGCCTTTTTGTAGTTTTTCTTCAAAAATAAAAGTACCCAGTGACCCAGTTTCTAGTTATCCATCTTAAGGAAACAATCAAAAACAGGATCAGAAATTTCTGCTAAGAGATGTTCATTGCAAGTTTAGTAATGAAAATTTTAAAAAATGGAAACTGCCTATTTTTTAAAGTAGGGGAAAAGGCTGAATAATTGAGGCATGCATGTACAAGGGAATGTAAAATTGCATTAAGATATTTAATGACATGAGCAAACCTGTATAATACATTAAGATGTAATATTCAAAGCTGTAGTGGACTTCCCTGGTGGTCCAGGGGTTAAGACTCTGTGCTTCCACTGCAGGGGGTGTGGGTTTGATCCCTGGTTGGGGAACTAAGATCTCAAAGGCCACACGGTATGGCCAAATTTTTTTTTTAAATTGTGGTAAAACACTAACATAAATTCAATGTGATCCTAATGCTTAAAATAAAAGGAAATAAATATATACATATATTTACAAAAAATAAAGAAAGAAAGATAAAAGGAAGTCAAAGAATGAGTCCTGACACAAGAGCTTTTTAAAGGGAAAGGCTCCTGTTCACACCACGGATTCAGTGAAGGCCCTGAACCCCCCGGTTTTTACTCTGCTGGGTGTGTGGAGGGATGGGGCTGGGTGTACTATGAGCACATGTGAGTGTGCAAGAACCATGTGCATCAGAGAACATGACGGGTATGCAGGTACAGACTGGACTGGACAGACCTTGGCCATACCCCTTGCTGGCTGAGCAACTTCCAGCAACTTTCTTAAACTCTTTAGAACACAGTTTCCTCATGAAAAACAAGAGTAAAAATTATTCCCATTTCATGAATTGTTAAGAGACCCAAACTCCAAGACTGGTATTCTGTAATCATTAAAACACCACCCGGATACTAGCTTTGTATAAATGAGAGACAAGGAAAGAGCTTCAGAAAATCTTCATTTCTCTCCAGACAGTAATTACTTTCAGATCTGAGCTTATCCCTGTCCGTTTTGTGGGTTTAGCAAACCTGAAAATGCACCCAATAACTCAGATCCGACGAAGGTTCACGACCAGGCTTGCATGGCTTGTCACTCGATGCAAAGCTTTTTTCAGGAAGATGATTTCACCTTCTATTCAGGCTCTGAGTTTACAGAACAAAACCCAGAGAGCCGTGGAGAATCCCAAGTGGGTTTCAGAAAAGAACCAATGAGTCAGATCTCAGGCCAGAGCCTGGGGAGGGCTTTGGGAGCAAAGCAACAGATAAAACAAGAGTCACTTAGATTCGCCATAACTGTCAGTCGGGTTATGCTGAAAACTTGGAACTCAATAATTCTAGTCCCTTCTGCTGCAAGTCTTTATATCCAGAGAGAAGATTACTTGCAGAGGTGCGCAGGACAAGGAATCACCCTCTGGATCGTTTGTAAAGATTTCCACAAGCCCTGTGACAAGCCTGTGACCTATAAGATCTACCGATCAGTACAACTCTCACAGCCACTTACCTCCCCAGCTCCTCCCCGATGTCATAAAAGTCCTCCACCTTCTGCTGCTTGAACGTCTCCATGTTTGGGCTCTTCATCGAGGCCTGGAGCGTACAGCCCTGAAACAGGAGAAATCCAGAGGTTAGGACAGATGTGTCCATTGGTACCAGTCTGACTCTAAGCCCCAACGTAAATGGCTAAAAATCAAAGGGTAACTCACAGCCCTCATTCCTCAAGAACAGGCTTGATCGAGCCTTTCCTCAGGACCTGTGATCAATGATGTATGATTCTTACTTGATTTATATTAATCCAAGTTTGTTAAGGAGACAGATCTGCTCTGAACATGTTCAGAGAAAACAGAGCCATGGGCAAATTGGGCAATTTGTTCTCACGAAATTCAGGTCTACTAAGAAAAGAGGTATCTGTGATGTAGGAAAAAAAGAGCCCAGTTTTGAGTCAGAATAAGTGAAACTTCCTGAAAGAGGAAAACAAATTTTCTCACCAAAAAAAAAAAGGATAAATGTGCGCGAGGTGATAAACTTGTTAATTATCTAGATGAAGGGAATACTCTCACTATATATAAGTGTATCAGATCACCATGATGTACATTTTAAATATCTTAGAATGTTATATGTCAATTATAATTCAATAAAGCTAAAAAAATAATTTAAAAAAAGTTTCAGGTTCAAGTCCCACTTTTGCCTAAGTCATTTAAACTGCACAGTCTTAACTTCCTCATCTGTAAAAGGGGTTAATACTGTAAAAACCACTGCAAATCAGGATATTATTTTATAAACTACAAACCGCAGTAGAAAGGTAAGGGATTATCATGACCTCAACTCCCTCAGGGGCTGTGCCACCCAATTTCAAGTCTGAACTGATTTGCAGTTCACTCATCGCCCTAAGGGAAAGATTGGGGAGGAGGTGTGACAAATAACAATAGGCACCAGGAGTCAGAAACCTGAGGTTCTAGCTGCAATTCTGCCCACAACTAGCTGTGTGACTTCATCTCCTGTCAGCGGGAGGCCTGTTTCCTTGTCTGTAATGCGGCGCTAACTCGGCCTGTCCAGTGCACCTTAGTGAGAACCTCAGGACAACGCTGAGCCACGCAGAGCATCACCACTCCACAGAAGAGGCCGTCTGCATCCTCCCCTGGGGTCCTCCTGCCCCAGGGAGCCCGCTAGTCCTGGGACAGCCACGTGCCACGCTGGATAGCACCCTAAGGGCAGGGCCCAGGATACAGTAAGCACAACATAAAGATAAAACCAGCTACCCATGAATACATATACACAATGGAATATTACCCAGCCATAAGAAGAAATGGAACTGGGTCATTTTTAGAGATGTAGATGGACACAGAGACCGTCATACAGAGTGAAGGAAGTCAGAAAAACACATTTTGTCTATTAACACATATATGTGTGTGGAATCTGAAAAAAAATGGTAGACTATCTTATTTACAAAGCAGAAACAGAGGCACAGAAGTAGACAACAAATACATGGATACCAACTGGAAGCGGGGGATGGGATTAATTGGGAGATTGGGATTGACATATATACATTATTGATAGTATATGTAAAATAAATAATTAATGAAAACCAACTGTATAGCACAGGGAACTCCACTCAATGCTCTGTGGTGATCTAAATGAGAAGGAAATCCAAAAAAGACGAGATTTATGTATACATATAGTTGATTCACTTTGCCGTACAGTAGAAACTACCACAACATTGTAAAGCAATTATACTCCAATAAAAATAAGAATAAATTTTAAAAACAGCTACCTGTGGAGTCATTAGCAAGAGTCATTAGCAAAGGGCTCTCAGAGTTCATTTTGTCTGGCACTGGCAGCTTTTCTTCTGCCAACCAGATACCAACCACGCCCAGGCCCTGTGAGCCCCAAAATACTGTTTTCACCACGCTGGGTGGAGGCACCATTACATAAGGGCACGTCTCATCAGTGCCAAGTGGCTGGAGTTGTCCTAACTCTCAGGTGATACCTATATTTCAGCCTCTTTCCTCTGTCCCCTACAAACCAGAGTTCTGGTACCAAGATGCCACCTGCCTCTCTCCCTTCCACCGAGGCACACATATCCCTGATGACCTCCAGGTGGAACTGGCCTGGCTCCCACATCTTACTCTCAGGGTCACCTGCCAATCTCCTCCTGCCTGTCCATCACAGAGCCTCCTACTGACTTGGTCTTCACTCTGCTCAGCCAGGGCCTGCCAAGTACAGAATCTTGAAAGGAGCAGGATCCCCAGTCCTCGGCTAGTCTGAGTGTGTATCAGTCACAAGACCCATAGCAGTCTGGCTCCCTGTCTGGGACTCAGTCCCCCTTCTCTGTAACCTGGGGTGAAAGCATCTGTATCACCTACTTCACACATGCAGGTGAGGATCCACTGTGATAAAGACATAAACTGCTGGGCAAATAAGAAGGATGACTATTGCTATTGTTGTTTGACTCATCCCCAGGTTATTGTGTTTCTGCTTCCCTCAGCCACTGAGACCAATTCTGTTTCCTTCTGAGGAAAAGGAACTGGGATTCTGGCAAGTTTGGCTTGACCAGATCAAAAGCTCAGCTCCCCTCACCCCCACCCCCGTCCTGGCAAGGTTCCTAAGACTAGGCAGAGGGTGGCAGGACTGCTATCTATCAGCTTCTTTTTGCTGCAAAAACACTTCCAAACAAACCATTTGAGCCGGATCCTGGGGGTGGAGGTAGGAGTAGCTACTAATTGCCCACAGCTAGATGAAAGCAGAAAACTTCAAAAAAATTCTGTTGGCAGATACCCTGAGAGTGGTCCCAAGAACAGCTAAGATCCTCCTTGGCTAGAGGCCAGCTGCATTTGCTATCAGGAGCTGAGCTGGATTTGAAACTGTCCCGCCTCCCCAGCTCCACCAGGAGCCCCTTGCCCTGTGCTCACATCCTGGGTGACCCGAAATGGGGGCCTTGGGAGCCAACTAAGCTCAAACTAGGCCCACCAGTTTGGCCCCAACTCACCATTTCGGCATAGGCCCCTCCCCCACAAATCCTCTACTATAGCCCCAAGTAGACTTTTCCTAGTCCTCCAAAACTTTCACCCCTGCTACACCCCAGCTCAAGTTGGGCCCTTTTCATGGCAGAAGGGATGGATGGGGGGAGGGCACCTGGAGAGCCCTCCAAGTAAAACTCTTCCCTTCCTGCAAAGCCAGGCTCAAATGTTACCATCTCTATGAGCCTCCATGACTCTTTTCCTTACAAAACAGATGAAAAATTCTTCTTCTCTTTAAATTCTCACAGAGGCCTCTTTACAGATTTTTAGGGTTAGAGTTTACCATGGTCTGGTTCATATCATAATCTATGTCAATGTGTAACCCAAAGGGAGAAAGCACAGACTGCACAGGCATACAGGCCTGGGTTTGAATCCCAGCTCTGCCGCCTACTAGCACACACAGCACGGTACAACTTTTCTGAGCTTCAAATTACTTACATAGCAAATGAGTCTAGAGACTTCCCTGGCGGTCCGGTGGCTAAGACTCTACACTCCCAATGCTGGGGGCCTGGGTTCCATCCCTAATCAGGGAACTAGATCCCATATGCTGCAATTAAGAGTCTGCATGCCACAACTAAAGATCTTGAGTGCCACAACTAAGACCCGACACAGCCAAATCAATATTTTTTTAAAAAAAGAAAAGAAAGAGAATGAGTCCAGACAATGCCTAGTGTTAGTGAATATTTGGAGAACTCTCAAACACTGCTTAGGAGAGTATTCACTAGGACAACTACTTTGGAAAACTCTTGGGCAGTATCTATGGACATCCTTAAGAGAAATGCATGTAGATGGTTTCCAAAATGGTCCACATTAGAACATTCACAGCTGCTCTATTAGTAATATCTAAAAATTGCAAACAACCCAAATAGCTATCAAGTGAAGAATGGGTAGAGATACCCATACAATGAAATTATTATATAACAATAAGAATAAATAAACTACTGTTGCCTGCAACAATATGGATGAAACTCACAAACACAGTGTTGAAGGAAAGAAAACAGACACAAAAGACCACAGACTGTGTGATTCTCTTTTAGGTAAAACAAAACCATGGTGCTAGAAGTTAGAATAGTGGTCACACCTGGGTCAGAGATTGTGCCTGGAAGGGGACACAAGGAGTTTTTTGAGTGCTGCCAATGCTGTTTCTTGATGTATATACGTACCCTTATTTTGTGTGCAATAAAAATTTTAAATAATTAAAAATGAGTCTAATATCTGCTTTATGGGACAAATGAGATAACATATGTAAAGTGCTTTTTTTTTTCATTTATTTTTATTAGTTGGAGGCTAATTACTTTACAATATTGTAGTGTTTTTTTTCATACATTGACATGAATCAGCCATGGATTTACAAGTATTCGCCATCCCGATCCCCGGTCCCTAAAGTGCTTTTAATAGTCCCTGGATGGTTCCAACAAATATGAATTCCTTCCCTCCTGCCTATTGGAGCTTCATGAGGGCAAGAGTTGTGACATTCTCACCTCTACCCCCTTGTGGGAGCTGGTACACAGCACGTACTCCAACATGTTTGATTTAAATGCAGTGTCCCAGCTGTCCTTCTCAAGACTGCTGCTCAGAAAGCTCATCAGGTAAAACAGCTATTAACTTAAAGCCCCTTCCTACCATTGCTCCCCAAGATGAATTTGCATATTACCAGTTTAGAGACATGAAAGTAAAGGAGAGACATTTTCAGGTGGAATTAGTCACCACCTAGGACCCAGAAGCACAGGGACACTTCTGACCCGCAAAAGATGAAACCACACAGCAGAGGGCACGGATACACCATTTGGCTAGAAGCCCAGGCCACTGGCTCCAGGCATTCCAACATTTCTGAAAGTTAAGACAGACTTCCTCAATTCAGTTCAGTTCAGTCGCTCAGTCGTGTCCGACTCTTTGCGACCCCATGGACTGCAGCACACCAGGCTTCCCTGTCCATCACCAACTCCTGGAGTTTACCCAAACTCATCTCCATTGAGTCGGTGATGCCATCCAGCCGTCTCGTCCTCTCTCATCTCCTCCTCCCGCCTTCAATCTTTCCCAGCATCAGGGTCTTTTCCAATGAGTCAGCTCTTCACATCAGGTGGCCAAAGTATTGGAGTTTCAGCTTCAACATCAGCCCTTCCAATGAACACTCAGGACTGATCTCCTTTAGGATGGACTGGTTGGATCTCCTTGCAGTCCAAGGGACTCTCAAGAGTCTTCTCCAACTCCACAGTTCAAAAACATCAATTCTTTGGTGCTCAGCTTTCTTTATAGTCCGACTCTCACATCCATACATGACCACTGGAAAAACCATAGCCTTGATTAGACGGACCTTTGTTGACAAAGTAATGTCTCTGCTTTTTAATATGCTGTCTAGGTTGGTCATAGATTTTCTTCCAAAGAGCAAGCGTCTTTTAATTTCATGGTTGCAGTCACTATCTGCAGTGATTTTGGAGCCCCCAAAATAAAGTCTGCCACTGTTTCCACTGTGTCCCCATCCATTTGCCATCAAGTGATGGGACCGGACGCCACGATCTCAGTTTTCTGTATGTTGAGCTTTAAGCCAACTTTTTCACTCTCCTCTTTCACTTTCATCAAGAGGCTCTTTAGTTCTTCTTTGCTTTCTGCCATAAGGGTGATGTCATCTGCATATCACAGACTTTCTAGAACCTCACAAAAAGGGACCTTGAGGAATCTCGAGGACTTTTAGTCTCCACTCAGGAGCCACTTGCATGAGGAAGGGAAGTTAGAGAAGTTCCACTTTATCTACACTATACTTGAGGATTCTGTGTAAGAATTCGGGGGTGGGAGGAGTTTGAAACCCACTGCTGTCTGGTCAAACCCACTTGTTTTGCAAGAAGAGGAAACTGAGGTCCAGACAGGAGAAAGGACTTGCTAAAAGTCACACAGCCCATGCCAGCTGCTCTTCCCCTGGCTTTTGTCACCAGCACCTCAACCCTCCAACAGTGGCTCCAAGGTTGGGAGGCCAGTGGCCTCCTGAGGAACAACCTAGGAGAGGGCCTCCAAGGCTGAAGGATTATCTCAGAAGGAAATTTCAACCTTACTAAGCTTACTTACAACCTTCCCCCTCCCTCAGGGGACCAAGCCCACCCTGCTGAACTCTCAGAGATCCTCACCCAGCACAAGTAAAATGGGAGCACGATTGTCCCCTTACACCCCCTCCCATGAAGAATCATCACAATCAGGCTCTGAGGAAGCTGTCAACAGAGGGAAGGGGCGTCCGACATCACAGCGCACCTCCGCGCATTGGAGGCTGTGACACACCCCAGTCTCTGATGAGGAAGCTTGGACTCAGAGAAGTTCAGCTGCCTGCCTAAGGGGACATGAGAAACCTATCTTCCTGGTGAAGGTCCAGCTCTGCTGGGCAGCCTGCTTGCTCATTCCCACATCTAACAACTGGGGAGCCCTCAGGGAGGGTATCAGGGTCAGTTCAGGTCTCCATCCTGCCAGTGGGAAACTTGTCCCACACCCACTCACATCCACACACCCCTGTGCCCCTGCTCAAGCCTCTCTCAAGGCTGCTGAATGGAACCACTTCAGAAGCTAAAAACACATCTCAGGAGATGGGTGGTTTGGGGAAGAACAGGACTCTGGAAGCAATAGTGAAGAGGCCAACGTGCCAGCGTCGCTCCGTCTCCAGGACTCTCCCAAGGAATGCCATACACAAAGCAGTTGAGAAACACAATGTCAGAAAACACAGCAGCAACCTCCAGCTGCCCCCCACCCAGGGGCCACCCCCACTGGATTCTCAAATACAAGGGCATGTGCTCTCTTCACCTGCCCCTAGGACCTTCCCACCTGCCAGTGAGGCAGCAGTTAGGCATCCTCTCTTCCAGCGCGCCCTCCTAACCTACCACCTCTATGGCCTCCTGCTCACCCCTCTGGGCTCCCTCTCCTCCCCAAAGTGAGAAGACTAGCCTCCACCTTGCAGAGTTACAGTGAGGATCAGCCCGATCCACACATGCCATGAGCCATCCACAATGCCTAGCCCGGAGTCAGGTCAACTGCTGACAATACGCTGGGGTCAAAACCCCAACCTGCTGCAGACCTACTGGCTGGCCCCCTGCCCACCCTAACCATGCCCCATCCCAGGCTCCAGACGTCGGGGACCACAGCTTCCCTCTGCCACTGAGAAAGCTGACTGGATACGGATGGAGCAGCCTCCTCGCATCAGCTCCTCGCACAAAGAGAAGGAGGTAAGTGAAGTGTAGGATGCTGAGAAGCCCAGATCCCCTCTCCTCCCGGAAATCTGGGGTGCTCTCCCCCGTCAAGGAGTCCTAACATGATGGAAATCTCTCTCCCATCTCCCCGCCCCCCCCCCCCGCCCCCCGCCAGGCGCCCGGTCTGCCCCCTCTCCCACCCGATCTTTCTCGTCAAAAGGCCAGACTTCACAGGCGGCCTTAGGGGCCAGCAGTCAGGTCCCGGAGGTCGAGGACCGGCCAGAGCGCCCAAGGCCAAGGCTGGCCATACCCGGGGGGGGGGGGGGGGGGGCGGCGACAGGGAATAGGCGGCTAACGCCCAGGAGCAATTGCCCCCTCCAGCCCAGCCCCGGACCGAGCACCCCATCCCGCCCGTCGAGCCCGCAGACGGGCGCTACTCACGGCGGGAGGCTGCGCGGCGGCGGCCGTGGGAGCGCGGTGGGCACCGGGGGCCCAGCGGGGCGCGCTGCTCTCGGATCTGCTCCGCTGCCTGCTCGCCCGCCCGCAGAGACACCGAGGAGGCGGAGCGGCGGGCCCCGTCCCAGGCTCCGGCTGGACGCGCGCCCGGAGCCCCGAGACCCGGCTCTGAGCGCCCCCTGCCGGGAGTCCCCTCGGGGCACCCTGGGGTGAGGGCTGCAAGCCTCCTGGCCAGGTCGGATCCAGCACCTCCAAAAGCCGAGGTTCCCGGAGAGGGGGCGAGAGCCAGTCGCAAGACCTGGCGTTTTCACGGACTCCTCCGCTTACATGCTTTGTGGCTTTGAACAAGTCAGCTAACCTCCTAACCTGGAAGTTGGTGTACATGAGCTGATACAGTCGATATAGCCTGGCGAGATCACTCAGAAAGCGGTATTTCCTTGTCCACCGCTTCCACGCACGCACCGTGAGAGAAGTCCCACCAGGGAGCAGACCTCTTCCTTCCTCCCAGCCAGAGCGGAAACCTTACCAGCCACGGTTCACAGTGGGCTGGGGGCCGTGATGGGGGTGGGGGGACACTTCCCTCCTCACCTCCCCATCCGCTCACCCCCACCCCCACTTAGAAGCGGCCTGGCCTCAGTGCCCGCAGCCCTGCCTGGCACGTTGGTGAGTGAAGCCCCGCATCACCCTCCTGCCTTCCCGAGTGAAAGACCGGGGAGTGGAGTGTTCCTCTCTTCCTCCTGCCGAAAATCCCGGGAGGAAAAAGGAATGAGAATGGAAGGGGTGGTGGAAGGAAATGGAAACAAAATGTAAATCAAGTTCAGTGGTCTTATTTCAAGACAAGAGGCTGTTTAAAGAAATGAAGGCCCCTTCCCAGAACCTCGCTCCTAGGCCTTCCAGGCAGCTCCTCAAGGTAGTCCCAGAGGACAGAGTTATAGATTCAGTCTTTCATTTGGTTCAAAGCTCTGCCATTCCCAGTCTTGGTCATGGCACTTGAACTTATTCTTTTTTTTTTTTTTTTAATTAATGTGTAGTTCTTTTCTTTTTCCTTCCTTTTTTTTTTTTTTTGGCCATGCAGGTTCACCCACCAGGGATGGAACTCCCACCCCCTGCAGTGGAAGTGGGAAGTCTTAACCACTGGACTGCCAGGGAAGTCCCTGACCTTGTTCTTCATCAGCAAAGTAGGCAAACACCCCTTCTTACAGCATCTAACAGAACTACTGTGGGGCTGAAATGAGACAGAGTGTATAAGATGCACCTAGAGGATCTCTCTGGGGCTTCCCCAGTGGCTCAGCAGTAAAGAACCCGCCTGCCAATGCGGGAGATTTAGGAGCCTCAGGTTGGATCCCTGGGTTGGGAAGATCCCCTGGAGGAGGAAATGGCAACCCACACCAGTATTCTTGCTGGGAAATCCCATGGACAGAGGAGCCTGGCAAGCTACAGTCCATGGGGTTGAAAAGAGCCTGACACTATTTAATGACTGAGCGCACACACACAGACACACACACATACACACACACACACAGGAGCTCTACTCACATGAGCAACTCCCTGTCTCCAGTTTAGCCTTCCTAGATACTGGGGTGCTGAGATGTACAGATGAACCAACCCTCCCCCACCCCCCAGCTGACTGGTACCTCCACATTTGTGACGGCCTCTAGAAAGATGCCCGGGCTTCCCTGTCCATAAACTTGACAACCTTCCAGGACAGCACAGGCTTTGAGCCATCACTCCCAAGAGCACCAGGCTACCTTGAGTTGAGTAATATCCAAGACCAGAGGTGGCTCTCCAAGTCAATGGACTCAGGAGGATACCCACTAGTAAAGTTTCTCCAGCATAAGGTGAAACCTTCATCCTCAGACCACCCTTCAAACACCTCCTCCCCCATTTCCTGTTATCTATTGCTGTGTAACAAACCACCCCAGCCTTGTGGCATGAAGCAGTTTTGTTCAACTCATGTTTTGAGGGTTAGAAGCACTGACAATGCACAGTATATATGGCTTATCTCTGCTCTAGGATGTCTGGTGTTTCAACTAAGGAGACTTGAGTGGGTGGGAGTGACTTGAATGGCTGGGGGCTGGAATCATCTGGAAGGGTCTTCATTCACATGGCCAGACCCTGCACTACGATGAATGCAAGGCTGGGCTCAGCTGTGTTGCCCAAGCACCTACATGTCACCTTGCCATCCCTTCCCCCTCCGAGTTCATGCTTAATATCTCTTTTGTGGCAGCAATGTCCTTGTCCAAGGCAAAGTGAACATTCTTGGATTGACACACAGCAGTCAAAAAGTGCTAGTCAAAAGCTAGTCAAAAAATGCTGCAGCAGCAAGGGTCACTATCAATCATTCCATCCAGCCTGATCATTTTTCAGATGAGGAAACTGAGGCTCAGAGAAGAGAAGTGACTTGCGCAAGGTCACACAGCTGGTAAGAGACAGAACTAGGATTAGAGCCAGGCCCCCTCCTGATTCTGTTTGGTGCTCTTTCCTCTCTACCTGCCAAACGCATTGCCTAGGGAGGTACCATCTGGAAATGCGTTTTGTGCTTGGGGTGGAGTGACTTCATCAGACGCGGAGGGCAGCGACTGAACACTGAACATGGGACCAAGGCAACAGTGGCAGGGGAGGGGAGACCCTGAGGGTGGCAGCAGCAAGGACGCCTACTCCAGAATGAAGTCAAGAGGAGGTCCAGGTATTAACAGCTGAGAATTATGCACTTAGCCTCAGCTCCTGCATGGATCCAGATGCCTCCCCTGGCATTGAAGGCTCTGACCTGCGTTTTCTCACTGCGTACACACATCCTTTTCCCTCTTGTGTGTGCACGTCTGCTCTCTTGCCAGCTTGGCTTATTGGCTGTTCCTGCCTCCATGTTTTTGTTTAAGGCTTTCCATCATCACTGCTTCATTCCATCCCACAAAATCCTATCCATTCTTCAAGGGCCCTCTCATGTATCATATCTTTCATGGAAACTTCCCTGATCTCACCTCTAGATGGCTCCTCCCGTGAACCCTACCACTCTTGGTTTCTACCCAATTGACATTCCCTTTCCTCTATTTTACTTGTAATGAGTGTCCACTTCTCCTCAAGAGCAAGGACAGTGCCTTGTTCATCTTTGTACCCATACACTTCCTGATATCCCCAACCCAGCAAAGTCTGTTAAATTGAATTACTAGAATGTGAATGCCACAAGGTAAGGGACCATAACTGTCTTGTTTCCTATTGTCTCCCAAGGGTACCCAAGTGCCTAGCACTTACTCTCAGACAGAGAGATGTACAATTAATGTGAATTACTGGCACATTACATTAAAGGAGTTCTCAGCCCTGAAAGCACATCAGAATCACCCCAGGAGAGTTTGAAAATCCTAACACTCAGGCAGCACCCCACACCAATTACAGCAGACCCTTGGGAGTGGGATCTGGGCTTCAGCAGTGGTTAAAACTCCCCAGGTGGTTCCAGTGTCCAGGCTGAGCATGACTTTGTTCATGTCCCAGAGACCCAGGGAAAAGAAAGCACCCTCCATCAGCCCACCAAACCACAGCCACACCGGAGCACTTGTGTTGTGCAAAACCCTCCACGGGCCTGTGAGACCGGTGAGTCCTGGGAGCCTGAAGCTTCCACAGGGTGAGAAGACAAGCCCACAGGACAGATGTAATCATGGGGGGTGGTAAAGGGCAACAAAAGCAGTGATACCCTAAAGGACCTAAAACACACGTTGGTGCCTGGAACGTTTACAGAGGGGCAAATTCCCAGGTGGCTGAGTGGTAAAGAATCTGCCTGCCAGTGCAGGAGATGCAAGAGACACAGGTTTGACCCCTGGGTTGGGAAGATTGGCAGACTAGAGTCCCTGGGGTCACAAAAGAATTGGACACAACTTAGTAACTAACCAACAGCAAGTTTATGGAGCCTACCAACCTGCTGATGAGGAGGCACGACCAGGGTTTAGATGCCGCGTGTGTGGGCTGGGGTAGCCAGCACTGAGGTTGGCATAGAAGACGTGGTGTGAGGGCTAAATGCAGGGACCCCATTGCCAGATGCCTACTGTGGCTCCCAACACGCAACCTACTGTGTGGTCCTGGACAATCTTCGTCTGATTTTTTGGCCATGTCACGCGGCAAGCAGAATCTTAGTCCCCCAACCAGGGATGGAACCCATGGCCTCCGCAGCGGAAGCACAGAGTTTTAACCACTGGATGGCCAGGAAAACCCCCCAGGCAACCTTCTCAATCTCTCTGTGTCTCATTATCCCCATGCATTGTTGTGACCATCCCATTAGTTATGGGTTATCTGTGCACTTAGATCAGTGTCTGGCGCTTAAGTGCTCAATGAGTATTACTATATTTTAGTGTCCCTTAAATGTCTGCTGTGAGCCCCACTAGAGGAGGAGACGGATCTTACTCATCTTTACAACCCACCCACTCCCAGCCTGACTCTAAGCAAGTGTCCAGTGAAGACTGGACTGCAGGCATGCAGTGGGTCCAGAGCTGACTGCTTTCTTCTGCTCTCACGGCAGCTCAGGAGAGGGCACAGGGGGTTCCTGCCCAGCTGGCTTGCCCCCTGGGTAGACGGCAGGCAGGTAGCCTCCTCCTCTCAAAGGTGGCCCCGTGGCCTGGTTCCTCAGCCCTGCTGGCCCTGCCCACCCTGCCCTGCGCCCTGCGCCCTCTGCTCTCCCACGCCCAGCCCGGCAGGGTCAGGGGATGGGGCAGACTTGGCTGCCCTGCTCGGGAGGCCCACTGGCTTCTGCAGACAGAGGTGGCTGCTTTGACCTCTAGGCTGGCTGGACTTAGCAAGGCCTTGACCTCATCAGTGGGACAGAGCAGGGCAGGGGAGGTGAGACAGAACAGGGCTGGGGCATCAGACGCTTTGCCTTTCTCTGGAAGCCTGGAGGACAGGGATTCCCCAGGCACATGTGCACACCCATTCACTCTGCAGACATTCAAGGGCACCCCTTGGGGCCAGGTGCTGGTAGAGGAGGGAGAGGTTTAATGCCCCGTCAAGTGTCAAGTCAACTCCAGCAGGCATTCTGAGGGGCCTGAGGATAGGAGGGGCTTGATTCAAACTTGAAAGAAGAGGACCAGGAGAGTAGGAGGTAGGTGAGGGAAGGACAGCACATTAGCTGGGAGTAGCTGTGTGTATCAAGGGCTGGGGGCGTGAAACCACCTGCCATTTCCTGCCTCGACTCCCTCCTGAGCCAGCACAGGCGTCACACTGTGGAATCAGGATCGAGGCACATGCTATCTCCTTCTGTTTAGGCAAGAGGTTGGTGACATGGACATTGGGTGCTTGACCAGGGATCCCAAACTATGCCCACCTCTAGGGCTATGGATTCCATCATCTTCTCTAGGCTCAGGAATTAGACAGGAGGTCTAATTATATTTCTATTCAGCCACTTTCTGGGCAGGTCACTTCCCCTCTCTGAGCCTCAGCTGCCTCATCTGTAAAATGGGAATAATTAAGCCTTTCTCTCCAGACCAGACGAAATATTTGAGAAATCACAAACGTCCACTTCCCTCCCCAAACAGCTGGTTACTAGGACTTCCCTGGTGGTCCAGTGGTTAAACCTCCACACTTCTGCTGCAGGGGGTGCGGGTTGGATCCCTGGTCAGAGAACTGAGAACTAAGATCCCGAATGCTGTGCAGTATAGCCAAAAAGAAAGAAAAAAAAAACCAACAAAACCAGATGGTTCCCTCTTTCAAGTCAGTCTGTCATTTGTGCCCTATCTCTCCAGCCATATTGTTCCTGCCACAGTCTCTGAATTACTTTTTTCCTTTCCCCTTCATTTATCCAAGGCTCAGTTCAATTCCAGCCACATTCATTTTATTATTTTTTTTTCACATTCATTTTAAAAGCATTTTCTGGGGACTTCCCTGGTGGGCCAGTGGCTAAGACTCTGTACTCTCAATACAAGGAACCCACGTTTGATCCCTAATCAGGGAACTAGATCCTACATGCCGCAACTACAACCTGGTGCAGTTAAACAAGTAAATATGTTTTAAAATTTCCTGGAATTCCCTGGTGATGTAGTGGTTAGCACTCCATGCTTCCACTGCAGGGGACAAGGGTTTGATCCCTGGTCAGGGAACTAGTGAACAAGGGTTTGATCCCTGATCAGGGCTTCCCTCATATCTCAGTTGGTAAAGAATCTGCCTGCAATGCAGGAGACCCCGGTTTGAATCCTGGGTTGGGAAGATCCACTGGAGAAGGGATAGGCTACCCACTCCAGTATTCTTGGGCTTTCCTTATGGCTCAGCTGGTAAAGAATCCACCTGCAGTGCGGGAGACCTGGGTTCAATCCCTGTGTTGGGAAGATCGCCTGGAGAAGGGAAAGGCTACCCACTCCAGGATTCTGGCCTGGAGAATTCCATGGACTGTATAGTCCACAGGGTCGCAGAGTCGGACACGACTGAGCGACTTTCACTTTCACAGGAACTATGGTCCAGTGGTTAAGTCTGTGTGCTTCCACTGCAGGGGGCTCAGGTTCGATCCTTCATGCTGTGTGGCCAAAAAATAGAAAAAAAATATTAATGAATAAATTACAAAATGATTACTAATCCTAGAAAGAAGCAGAAGGGTGTATAAGTAAAGAAATGTTCATCCCAAGACACTAGAGCTCAACTTCAAGCTATGGAATAATATTTACATGTAATAATAATGGGAATAAACATGTATCTTATCTCAGTGGAGAGTGGAATGCAGTGTGGGGAAAAGAAGTATGAGCACTAACCCCTGTTTCACAGTATGAAGTCAATAGATAAGTAAAACTGAATAATAGTGAAAGACATTATAATAATGTTTCTTGGAAACTTGGTGGTGAATAATGAAAAAACTTTCAAGGGTTGCAACTGGTGGCTTCTAGGGAATGATGCTTGAGAGAGGGGCAGGAGGGAGCAAGGGGTGCTGATTTCCAGTTAAAAGACTTACAAAGTGTTTGTTCTTTAAAATAATGTACATTTGCTACTTTGGTAAAAAATCTAAAAAGAAAATAGGTGGGATCAGATGGACAGGAAAAAAGCAGATAAAATTACCGTTCAGCATATCAGAGTTCATAGTTTTCTCGGGCACTAAGAATAACTGAGCACTTACTGCATGGATGCCTGCATATATTATAATCCCCATCCTACAGATCAGACAGTGAGATTCACATGGTTGACTTGCAACAGAGAAGGGGTTTGAATCCAGGTCGTCTGACTCCAGAGCCCCAGTATGCCATACCCTAAAACTCCAAGCTCTGCATTAACTTTAGGAAGAGCAAAAGTGGTAGAGGTGGGGGCAGGAGTGAGCAGGATAAATCAAGCAGTATCCCATCAGACACAGCAAGACTGTTGGTTCCTCTCCCTATTGTTCCACCTAGCACTTGCTGGAGGATACAGCTTTGGATTTGGGATAATGAGTGAGAATGTCTCTGTGAGGAAGAACTCGCCTAGGGAAACAGCCTAGTGAGGGCAGTGGGGCCCTCATGAGAAGCAGAGCAGAGGCAACTCTGGCCCTCTCTGAGGGACAGAGGTCAGGAAAAGAAAGACAACGTCATCTAGAGGTAAAATACACAATCATACATTATGCTTGGAGCAAAACTCTAGTTTTTGGTAGTGTGTCCCCGACTTGCATGCCTCATACCCAGGCCCCAACAGGAAAGCTAGACCAACAACACACACAACCCACTTACACAGTTTATAAACTGGAAAATAAAGAAGTCTCCCAAAACATAACAAAACAGGAAGTATGGAGAAATATTCAGAAGTAGACCTAAGAAGTCAACATTGGTCTAAAATTAGTATTAGAAGAGAAGAGATAAAATTAAAAGGGAGAAATCGTTTTAAAAAAGAAGAATAAGAAAATTATCTTTGGCTAAAGAAATGAATGGGCTTTCCTCGGGGCTCAGTGATAGAAGAATACACCTGCTAGTGTAGGAGATGCAGGTTCAATCCCTGGGTCAAGAAGATTCACGGAAGAAGGAAATGGCAACCCAATCCAGTATTCTTGCCTGGAAATCCCATGGACAGAGGAGCCTCGTGGACTACAGTCCATGGGGTCGCAAAAGAGTCCAACACGACTGAGTGCCTAAACAACAACAAAACCCAGGCTTAGGGAAAAGGCAGTCTGTTTGATCTAGAAGGAATCTGCTGTAGCTTTACAATCTCGCTATCTTTGTTCAATCTGTCAAAGGCTTCTTAGTTTGTTAACCAGTGTACTATATGAACCATGGGGCAAGTTATCTCCTAATTTAAGACTTTATTGCTCAGAATATTGCACAATCACACATTCAACAAGCATTTATTGGCCACTGTGACTTGTGCCAGGCACGGTGCTAGAGATTAAGAATCCAGAGTTTTAAAAAGATATTCCATCCTCTCTTGTTGATCTTTTAAGTCTTCTGGAAGAGACGGTGACAAGAAAACCCAACCGTGATAATTATCATATATCCAAAGGAATACTTAAAAGAGATCTAACTCCTAACTCCTAGCATCAGACTTGGCTTAGCGACTGAACAACAAACAACAAAAATCTTCAGACTAAAAGAATATCTATACCAAGGCACATCAAAATGAAATTTCAAAACCCTAATAATAAAGAAAAAAATCCTAAAAGAATCCAGAGGATGAAAAACACCTTGTCTCAAGAAGAACATCAATCCGAACAACAGCAAACTTCCCACTTATCAAACCAAACTGTCCACTAAGTATGAGAGTAAAATGAAGCTATTCTTGCAAAATGGCTTAGAAATTTTACTACATGTATCCGATGTGAAAAAATTACTCTAGAAAGTGTAGAAATGTTTAAAGTATCCAAAAACAGCGTGATATGGGATCCAAGCTATAGCCTGGGCTGTGTATGATCCAGAAAAATGGAATACAGCTGGAAAGAAAATAATTCCTAATTCTTTAGGGGCTGACCAAGGCTTCTCAATCAAGTAGCCAAATTTCAGTGATATAGGATTATATTTCCTTCTTTATGCACCCAATCCTGTTTCTTCAGAATGTCTTAGATTCATCAGACCCCTTAAGTGTATTGATTCAGAACTCCGGGGATGGGGCTGAGGAATGGGAATCTTTAACAAGCCCCTCTAAAAGACTCAAATCTACACAAAAATGTGAGATCGAATGCATAATTGTTTCCGATAGGAATTACATATGTTATTGGTTTTACATATTATTTCAATATTATTGGTTTTAAATAATTACATATTATTGGTTTTAAATTTTGAAGTAACCTATAAGCAAAGAAGGAAATAGTTTATTACTTACAAAACAGAAAGAGACTCACAGACTTGGAGAACGAATTTATGGTTGCCGGGGAAGAGAGATGGGGGGAAAGGATACTTGGGGAGTCTGGGATGGACATGGACACATTGCTATGTTTAAAATGGATAGCCGAGAAGGACCTACCATGGAGCATGAGGAAATCTGCTCAATGTTATGTAGCAGGCTAGATGGGAGAAGAGTTTGGGGGAGAATGGATACATATATACATCTGGCTGAGTCCCTTTGCTGTTCACCTAAAACTGTCACAACACTGTTAATCTACTATCCCCCAATAGAAAATAAAAAATTTAAGAAAATTAATGCTTAAAAAAAAAGAATGAATTAGTTTAACTATAAGTGCAGATCAAAATGTAATGGTATACATCTTGACAACACAAAAAGTAAATACCTATCAAATTTGGGAAGTGGCAAGGGGAGTTAAGGTAGAAGGAAGGGAATTTGCTGTAGTTTATACGATGTTTATAATGGAAGACTCCTAAGGGAAATGACTGATACTGGGGTCTGGGCAGGGAGAAGACAAGATGAACCTAGAACATCTTGTGCTGGAAAGTAAGAAAGTGCTCCAAAATGGATGGGAATTACTGTATGGAGAAAAAGGGAACCAGATGGAAGAGTCTCTTACTGGCCAGATTTGGAATAATTTGGGTGTTGAAATAAATAATGATGGGAATAGATGATAGCATACTGAATATCATAGCATGAATATGCTATGCATGTGTTCTAATCTGATAACTTTTTAAAAAGCAACTTTATTGATGTGTAATTTTACATTCCAAAAACCCATTTTTAAAAAAATTTTACTTATGTATTTGGCTGTGCCAGGTCTTAGTTGTGGCCTGTGGAATCTTTAGTTGCAGCATACATGATCTACTTCCCTACCAGGGATTGAACCTGTGTCCGTATATTGGGAGCATGGAGTCTTAGCCACTGGACCAACAAGTGAAAGTGAAAGTCGCCCATTCTTGTCCAACTCTTTGCAACCTCATGGACTATACAGTCCATGGAATTCTCTGGGCCAGAATAAGTGGATAACCTTTCCCTTCTCCTGGGATCTTCCCAACCCAGGAATCGAACCGGGGTCTCCTGCACTGCAGGCTGATTCTTTACCAACTGAGCTACCAGGGAAGCCCACTGGACCAACAGGGAAGTCCCTAATCTGATATTTAAAAATAAAAATTAAAGCAAGGCGAAGGAAAGAAAGGAAAGCTATTTCTCATAGAAAAATGCCAACTTATAAGTGTAGAAGAAATAATGGAATTAGAAAAGCCAGTGCTTTACCACCACATGTAATGAGTGATTAAAGCAGGATTCATCATTGGATATTACAACCATTGAGTGAAAGACTGTTAGAAAACAGGATGCTTACAGCGTTTCTAAGTATCACCCCACAGATTACTCCTCATTAATGACAGAGGGGAAAAGGTACTTTGACAATGCAGGAATCTGGCAGATAGCACCTTAATAAAATGTCCACATTTAGCATCAATAATAACAGCACTAGGAGTTCCCTGGTGCTCCAGTGGTTAAGGCTCTTTGCCTCCAACTCAGGGGTCATGGGTTCAATCCCTGGTCAAGGGATTAGGATTCCACATGCCACACAGCTAATAATAATAATAATAATAGGACAAACTGACCTCATGTGCCCACTGATATGTGGCACTGAGAAAGGTCTGTGTAGCATCTATATAGTACTGTGTAGCATCTATGTAGTACTCCTTCCAAAAATATAGAAGCTGAAACTAATCATGAGGAAAGTATCAGACAAATCAGATGGAGAAACATTCTGCAAAACAGCACACGTCTTTGTTTTTCTTTGTTTTTTTTTTTTTTAATGGGCAAAGGTTTTATTTTATTTTTTAATTCCTTTTTTTTTTTTCATTTATTTTTATTAGTTAGAGGCTAATTACTTTACAGTGTTGTAGTGGTTTTTGCCATACATTGACATGAATCAGCCATGGATGTACATGTGTTCCCCATCCCAATCCCCTCTCCCGCCTCCCTCCCCATCCCATCCCTCTGGGTCTTCCCAGTGCACCAGCCCTGAGCACTTGTCTCATGCATCCAACCTGGGCTGGCGATCTGTTTCACACTTGATAGTATACTAGTTTCAATGCTATTCTCTCAGAACATCCCACCTTCACCTTCTCCCACAGAGTCCACATGTCTGTTCTATACATCTGCGTCTCTTTTTCTGTTTTGCATATAGGGTTATCATTACCATCTTTTTATACAGTTGGTATACTGTATTGGTGTTTATCTTTCTGGCTTACCTCACTCTGTATAATGGGCTCCAGTTTCATCCATCTCATTAGAACTGATTCAAATGTATTCTTTTTAATGGCTGAGTAATATTCCATTGTGTATATGTACCATAGCTTCCTTATCCATTTGTCTGCTGATGCGCATCTAGGTTGCTTCCATGTCCTGGCTATTATAAACAGCAGCACAGCTCTTTGAAAAACCAGCGTCATGAAAGAAAACCCAGACTATTCTACATTACATAAGCTGAATACACAGCAACTCAGATCAATATGTGACGAGTGATTGGATCCTGGATTTTTAAAAAGTTAAAGGGACATTATTGGACAATTGCAGAAATTTGGATATGGACATTTTATTACATAGTCATCTCCTCCTGGAAAGACTGAAGGCAGGAAGAGCAGGGGGCAAGAGAGGACGAGATGGTTGGATGGTATCACCGATTGAATGGACATGAATCTGAGCAAGTTCTGGAAGATAGTGAAGGACAGGGAAGCCTGGCATGCTGTAGTCCATGGGGTCGCAAAGAATCGGACATGAATGAGTGACTGAAGAACAACAAATCAATTCAGTGTTTTCTGAGTGAGAGGACTGTATTGTGGTTATGGAGGAGAATGTCCTTCCTCTTCAGTCATGCATGTTGTAGTATGTTGGGGAGAAATGGCATCATGCCTATAACTGTTCCTCAAATGGTTCAGCAAAAAGAGTATGTATATATGTAGAGTGAGAAAAAACTATTAACAATTGAAAGATCTGGATGAATTCTTGCAACTTCTCTGTAAGTCTGAAATTTTTCGAAATTTAAAGCTGGAGAAAGGACTTCCTTGGTGGTCCAGTGGATAAAAATCCACCTGTCAAGCAGGGGACACAGGTTCTATGCCTGGTCCAGGAAGATCCATATGCCCCGGAGCAACTCAGCCCTGTGAACCACAACTACTGAGCCGGTGCTCCAGAGCCGGTGCTCCACAACAAGGGGAGCACCGCAGTGAGAAGCCCCTGCACCACCACAGCAGCGACGACCCACCACAACCAAAAATAAATACATTCTAAAAAAAGTAAAACATAATATTTATTATGATAATTTGCAGAACAACTAAAACTAAAAATTGTTCAAAGTGGTTTTCATTGAGGAATAACACTGGAGTGGGTGGAAAAGGAGACCTCTAGTTTCCATTTTGCATTTTATATTTTTTTTACCTTTCTTTTTGGTTTTGCTATGTTTCTACATTGCTTCTATGATCAAAGAAATGATCATAGGAAATGCCAAAGACCGAGGCCTTTGGTAAAGCTAAATCCTTTCATTATGACCAAGGTGAGCCTGGAATAACAAGAAAACATTGTCCCCTGAGCTGAGGGAGAGAAAGGAAACATCTAAGAGGAAAGGAAATAGAAAACACATTCTTGACATCTAAGAATGTGAACAGGGTGCCACAGTACAAGTCTTAGGAGTTTGGATAGAATCAAAGGACATTTTCCCAAGGGGAAAAATACATTTTATTTATCTCCCACCTTTAAATATATGTATTTTTAAAATGGTGTTAGGGACTTCCCTGGCGGTCCAGTAGCTAAATCTCTGTGTTCCTAATGTAGGTGGCCTGGGTTCTATCCCTGGTCAGGGAACCAGATTCCACATGATGCAACTAAAACCTCGCATGCTGCAACTAAGACTCGGTGCAGCCAAAGAAATAAAATAAAAATAAGTATTTTTTAAAATAAGTAAATAAGATGATTTTACAAAGGACATGTATGCTGTAAGGTTTTTTTTGCATGTATATGTTTTCAGTAGCACTTGTCAGGGGTTGTCATATTATTCAAAAGAAACGTCTTCATTCCAAATAAACTTTTTTGGAAGGCAGAGATAACTACTCTTAAATTTTAATGCATTTCCTTCCATCTGTTTTTATAAGACAGATACTCTTTTGTACCTGTTGGCCAAGACAGTAGTCTTGCTTTTAATTGCGATCACTTGGCATTTATTGTTTTGATTTTGCTTTTCTTAATTTATCTTGAGAATTCTAACATGTAATTGAAGAGCCTTGAAAACACTGAGATTCCATTAAATGAATGTAATATAAATTATTTTATACTTTACATATTGTTAAACATTAAGTTGTACTTTGTCATTACAAAAAATAACCCTGTAATCATTCATAAATAAGATTTGAAAATAATGGTCATGGATAAGATTCAACAACTAATATTAAGACAATAATGAGCCATCTGGATAAAAACTGAGTTGACAAAAAAAAACCTGAGCTGGCTTTATTCCTGATTATAAACCAGCATATATTCCAAATGGCTCAAAGGTTGAAATGTTAAAATATTAAAGAGAACCATAGGAAAAATGTTTTATAGCCTTGGAGAGAAGACCTTCCTAATTATGACCAAAAAATTCAGGATACAAAAAATTAACAGTTGATAAATGCAAGTATGCAAAAATATGAAAAACTCTTCATGGCACTAAAAAGAGAGAGAAGTAAAAAATAAGTGGCAAACTAAAACAAAAAAGCTTGCAACACATCACAAAGGGTTACTTTCTCTCTAATATGTAGAGACTTCCTACAAGTCATTAAGGAAAAGACTAATCAGCAAAATGGACAAATGATATGAACAAAAATAGTTCACAGAAAAGGAAACACAAATGTCTGTCTCTACTCATATAAAAAAGATGCTCAAACTCACTCATAGTGAGAGAAATACTCACTAAAACTTCACTGAGGTAAAAGTGTTCACATATTAGTTTAACAAAAATCTAAAAGTTTGATGATGCCGTAGGCACATTAGTACATCGGTGGTAGGAATGTAGATCAGCACAGTCTCTATTGAGGGCAATTGGTCAGCATCCATTTAGTTATAAACACTTAGACCCTTTACCCAGCAAACTTATTTTCAGAGATTTATCCTAGAGATCCACTTGTCCATGTGTAATAAAAGGTATGTATAAGGTTGTTCATTGTAGCAGTGTTTGTAAGAGCGAAATAGTGGAAAAACCTAAATGTCCATCAATAGGAGGCTTGCTAAAGAAAATATGATATATACATAGAACACTATAACACTGTACAAAACATGAGGAAGCTCTTTGTAGATTGCTATGGGAATACATCAAAATATATTCAGTAAAAAAATAATAATACAGGAAGTTATAAAACAATGGAATCTGGCATGATATATGCTAACATTTGTACAAAGGGATATATATGGGATTTTACAGGCATAAAAATTCTCTGGATCAAAAAGGAAGAAATTATTACCCATGAAGCCTATTGGAAAGGGTGAGAACTTGGCAGATTGTTGGGAAGGGATCTTTTCACTGATCTTTCAATGCTTTTTGATGTTTGAACCACTTTAAGGTATCATTCATTCAAAAACAAAATAAATAATCGTTAAATGTGTCCATGCAACCAAAAAACTGGGAAACACTTGTATGTGTGACAGAAACTGCTCATATCCATATTGTATAAAGAGATTTTTTAAATGAACATCTTAGAAAACTAAAAGCTATAAACAGATGATTTTTTTAAAGATCTCAATAGAAATCTTTTTAACATTTAATCTTAGCAAACAAATGCAAATAAAACGTCACATTTTAAAATCCTCCACGTTGGACAAAGATTTTTACAGCAAAAACTAAGGCAACATTGTTAATCAACTATCAATATATTCCAATAAAAAATAAGTAGCAAGGGAAAATATAAAAATAAAATAATAATAACCAGTACAGTATTAATTAGTGCAAGGCAGGGACACAAAACTCCCATTCTTGATGGGTGTCAGTTAGTACAAGAAAGGCAACTCAGCAGCTAATGTGTGTCAAAAGCCTCAAAATTACTTATAACCTTTGGCAAAGTAATTCCACATCCGAGGAAGACTTCTGTGATGATCACCCTTGTCAGAACAAAGGCGCAGACCGCCATGCCCGCAGTATGGAGCAGCCCAGTCAGAGAGCGAGTGGGCTGTAGGGGGCCCCTAGGCAGATCCCGGTGAAGGCGGAGAACACCCAGGGCCGCCGATCAGGGCTCTTCAAGTCCTGTTGAATCATCAGCTGGAAACCTAGAAGCCTCTGCTCTGCTGCCCTCTGGTGGTTCTCAAGTAATAGCACCCAGCCAGGGAGGAGAACTCGCGTCTCAATCAAGGAACTTAGAACCAAGGGGCCCTCTCCTCAGGCTTTTGTTGCTGTTGTTCTTAGCGGCTTGCGGAATCTTCGTTCCCCAACCAGGGATTGAATTCGGGCCACGGCAGCGAAAGCGCCAAGTTTTAAACACTGGACTGCCAGGAATTTCCCCTCTTATCTATTTTTATTTAACAAACACTAATAAAGCATTTGGGCTTCCTTGGTGGCTCCGTGGTAAAGAATCCACCTGCCAATGCAGGAGACAACAAGGGACGAGAGTTCAATCCCTGGGTCAGGAAGATCCCCTGGAGAAGGAAACGGCAACCCAGTCCAGTATTCTTGCCTGGAAATCCCCTAGACAGAGGAGCCATGGGGTCACAAAGAGTCGGACACGACTTAGCGACTAAAACAAACAATAAAGCATTTACTGTGTTCCAGGCGTTGTGCTCAGCACTTACAAGCATTCCCTCTTAATCCTCGTAACAGTCCTATGAAATAGGTACTTTTATCATCCTCATTTCATACATGAGGTAACTAAAGGACAGGGATTAGGTTACTTGGCCAAGGACACACAGTGGCTAAGTTCAAGATTAGAACATCTTGTTGATAGCAGGGTTTGTGCCCTGATCCACCTCCATTGTGAGGATCAAAGGTCTGGGTGATGCTAATAACCCTCAGAGAGAACATCATAGAACACACTGTAGCTGCTACCTTCCCCCTTCCCCTAGCTCATCTCTCCCAAACAAGTTCACACAAGGACTGAGTTCACCTCTATAGGCCGCCCAACCTGAATCGAAGACAACCACTGGCCCAGGCGAGATCCAGTGGGTTTTTAAAAATTTTATTTACAAAATATTCCATATATTTAGATGTAAAAAATAAAATAACAGGGCTTCCCTAGTGGCTCAGCAGTGAAGAATCTGCCTGCCAACCCAGGAGACACCAGTTTGATCCCTGATCCAGGAAGATTCTACATGCCTCGGAGCAAGTAAGTCCGCTGCACCATACTATTAAGCCTGTGCCCTAGGGCACACTATCGAGAAGAGAAGAGAAACCAGTGCAACGAGAAGCCCACTTACGACAGCTAGAGAGTAACCTCTGCTCTCTGCAACTAGAGGAAAGCCCTCACAGCAACGAAGACCCAGCAGAGCCAAAATAAACAAATAAAAATTTAAGAAAACACAGTAACATAACACACTCAGCACCCACCTGCAACTTAAAATATAGTGTTTCTAGCAGTTCTGCGTCAGTGATGAGGTTCACTCCTTATAGTTCACTGGCTTGTTTTCTGTGGTTGTATTTAACACAGGAGGGTCACCAACTGGGCCATGAAGGTAAGGCCACTGTTACAGCAATCCTTCCCCTTCCTAACAGAGAGTCCCCCCACCCCCCACCCCCCCCCAATTACTGCTAATTGTATCCTGTTGGAGACGTCTGCAGTTTAGGTCACATAGCAGTCACTTCAGGTGGAGCTGAGAAAGCTTGGTTGTTACAGTCTAGGTAGATAATGACTCCCAGTCATGACTGGCTGTGGCTCTGAGGTCTTAAAGGAATGGGAAGCCCAAGGGCTCAGCAAGCATGAATTAGAGACCAGGGTTATTGACTACTTAGCAAATTCTTGAAAGCTCTGGAGCCATCTGCAGAGTTTTCAGTGTGTGCCTTTTCCCTCTAGGGAAAGGGTCTATTCCATATGTTTTATAAGATTCTTAAAAACGTCTGAGCCCTTCCAAAAAGATTGAGTCATCCTTATAGATCACGGGTTGACAAATGGCCCACAGGCCAAATCTAGTTCAATGCTTTCTTTTGCGCAACACACAAGCTAGGGATTTTTTATTTTTAGGGTTTATTTTTGTAGATCTTTTCCTTTTCTTGTGTTTCCTGCCTAAAGAAAAGTTCCCTTAGCATTTGTTGTAAAACTGGCTTAGTGGTGCTGAATTCTCTTAACTTTTGCTTGTCTGGAAAGCTTTTGATTTCTCCATCAAATCTGAACGAGAGTCTTGCTGGGTAGAGTATTCTTGGTTGTGGATTCTTCCCTTTCATCACTTGGAATATACCATGCCATTCTTTTCTGGCTCGTAGACTTTCTGTTGAGAAATCAGCTGATTTTTTAAAAATATTTTTAAATGGTTAAAAAAATCAAAAGAATATTTCATGACATGAAAATGAAAAGAACTTCAAATGTGTCTACAGATAAAATTTATTGGAACACAGCTACATTCATTCATTTACATAGTCCTGGCTGCTTTTGTGCTAGAAGAGCAGCGTTGAATACTTGCAACAGAGAGGCAACACCTAAAAATTTACTATCTGGCCCTTTTCTGAAAAAATTTGCTGACTTTGCCAGAGATGGGACTGGATAACTCATCTTGTGAATTTATGGACCTCTATTTTTCACTTGAATGTAGATGCTGTTATGGTGGATAAAGCACAAATTCACTTAGATATAATATTAATATAGTGGACAAGCCAGGCTTCAGCAATACATGAACCGTGAACTTCCAGTGTGAAATGTGAAACCCAAACGACTCCATTTTAGGATAGCACTGCCATTTTGAGTGAAACCCCCTCCCGAGGAGAGAAAACGAAATTTAAAGAGAAAGAAACTCAACGAGCCAATCAGGGGAGGACAGGAAAGTCCCTCCCCCCTTACTCTAACCCACCAATCAGTAGCTAACAAGACACCCTTAGTTGAAGAATTAACCAATCCCCTTAAGCTTCCCTTCCCGCTTCCCCTGCTATACAGTATAAAAATGATTCACCTCTTTCACAGGGGACTCCTTTGCCATTGTGTGAAGAGAGTCCCTGCTCGAGCTTGTAATAAAGTTCCTCACTGCTTTTGCATCGACCCGCGGCTCCTGTGGTGTTTGGTGGGATTCCGTGATCCGGGTACAACATTTTGGGGGCTCGTCCGGGATCCCCCAGACTCTCCAGGACCCGCGCTTCGGAGGACAAACGGCCGGTAAGCAGTAGCAGCAGCTGCATCTGTACCTGTAAGGGGCCCCGCTCTGTAGCTGGACTTAAACCTAGGCGGACGCGCCGATACGGTCTCCAGCAGGGAGCAGGAAGAGACGTCTTCCAGCTCCCACTCAGTAGTCCTATATATATATATATATGCATACATATATATATCTGATATACATCTGTTATACTCTGTACCTTTTGTTCTCGGAATTGCACGCTCTGTTATTTGTCTGGTGTGTCGTCTTGTTTGTTCGTTGTGTGACTGACCGACGATGGGACAGACGCAATCTGGATGCTCTCCGCTGACCTTAATGACTAAGCATTTCACAGAAGTTAGAGCTCGAGCTCATAAGCTGAGTGTAGAAATTAAAAAATCTCGGATGATTTTCTTCTGCAGGACTGAATGGCCCAGCTTTAACGTAGGCTGGCCTCCTGATGGGACTTTCAACTTAAGGACTGTCCGGAGAGTCCGAGAAATCATCCTCAGACCTCGAAGCATATATCCCGACCAGATCCCATATATCCTGGCTTGGGAAGATGTAATAGTCACCCCACCCCTTTGGATCCAACCCTTTTTACCTCCACAGGTAGAAGAATTCGTGGAGATCCTAGTGGTTGAAGAAAAGGAAGAGCCTCCGGCTGCCCCGGCTGCCCCCTCTGCCCCTGTTTTGCAGGAAGATTAGACTCTTCTTGATCTCCTTATCACACCTCCACCATATTCTCTCCCCCCTCCTATTCAGCCCGAACCCCTACTTCCCCAACCTTCTCCAGAAGCGGCTGGGGGAGGACCTGCAATGAACACCCGAAATCGTAGGGCCTCCTCCCCCGGGGGGCCTGCCGACTCTACTTCAGCAGCTATTCTTCCTCTCAGGGCTCTGGGTCCCCCTGATGCTGATGGAGATCAGCCCCTTCAATATTGGCCCTTTTCTACTAGTGATTTATACAATTGGAGGACCCAGAACGCCCCATTTTCAGAGAGACCTAAAGAGCTTATTAATTTGTTAGAAACTGTTCTGTTTACTCATCAACCTACGTGGGACGATTGTCAGCAGCTACTCCAGATATTATTCACCACAGAAGAAAGAGAAAGGATCCAGCTAGAGGCGCGGAAGCTGGTGCCAGGAGATAATGGGCAACCCAGGCTAACCCTGCGACGATTGACTCCTCCTTCCCTTTGTCTAGGCCACAGTGGGACTATAACACGGCGGAAGGTAAGGAGCGGCTCCGGGTCTACCGCCAGGCTCTGTTGGGGGGGTCTCAAAGCGGCCGCTCGCAGGCCCACTAATTTGGCTAAGGTAGGTAATGTACAGCAAGGGAGAGAAGAGAGTCCTGCGGCGTTCCTGGAGAGACTGATGGACGCATTCCGTCAGTACACTCCCATGGACCCTGAGGCGGAGGATACTAGGTCAGCCTTAATGATGCATTTTATTAATCAGTCAGCCCCAGATATAAGGAAGAAGTTACAGAAGATAGATAGATTAGGTGAAAAATCTATTCAAGATCTGATGGCAGTAGCAGAGAAAGTTTATAATAACCGAGAGACACCTGAAGAGAAGCAGACTAGAGCCGCCGACCGGCAGACCAGAAATATGGCTCGCATTCTCCTGGCCGCCACCAGCGCCCAGCTGAACGAACGAGAGAAGAGATTGAAACAACTGGCAGAAGGTAAGCCGAAACCTAACCCCCAGGGAAAACCAAAGTTAGGACGGAACCAGTGTGCATATTGTAAAAAAGAAGGACATTGGGTTAAGGATTGCCCTAAAAAGTTCAAACAGGGAACCAACGGTTTGGCTCTGGAGGACCTGAGAGACTAGGGGAGATGGGGCCCGGAACCCCTCCCCGAGCCCAGGGTAACCTTAAAAGTGGAGGGGACCCCAATTGACTTTTTAGTGGACACTGGGGCCGAACATTCTGTCCTGCTTGACCCACGGGGAAAACTCTCTTCAAAGACTTCATGGGTGCAGGGGGCCACTGGTATGAAAAAATATTCATGGACTACCCGAAGAAACCTAGATCTGAGCACGGGCTGGGTATCCCACTCTTTCATGGTCATACCAGACTGCCCCTACCCACTGCATTAGTTGCATTCATGGGCAACTAACTTGGACGAGACTACCACAAGGATTCAAGAACTCGCCCACGATCTTCGACGAAGCATTACATGAGGATCTGGGTGACTACCGTATCCAACACCCACGGGTTACCTTGCTACAGTACGTGGACGACCTTTTGTTGGCCACAGAATCCCAACAAACCTGTCTGGAGGCAACCAGAGACTTGCTGTATACTTCAGGTGAGCTGGGATATCGGGCCTCCACAAAGAAAGCACAAATTGGCAGACAAGAGGTTCATTACCTGGGATACATATTAAAAGAAGGACAGCGGTGGCTGTCCAAAGCTAGAAAAGAGACTGTGTTAAAGATCCCTAAGCCCCAGAGTCAACGCGGAATTAGAGAATTTCTGGGGTCCGCTGGATTCTGTAGATTATGGATCCCAGGTTTTGCTGAAATGGCAAAACCACTATACCAGGCAACAAAAGAGACTATACCATTTGCCTGGACAGAGGAAATGGATAAAGCCTTCCAGGACATTAAGGCAGCCCTCTTGTCAGCCCCTGCCCTAGGTCTACCTGACGTCACTAAGCCCTTCCTTCTCTATGTAGATGAGAACAGAGGGGTAGCCAAAGGCGTGTTACTCCAGAAACTGGAGTTTGGAAAAGACCAGTGGCATATCTTTGTGGCTAGTGGATGGCCCCCTGCTTGCGTATGGTGGCTGCTGTGGCCTTGTTAGTAAAAGACGCTGGCAAATTAACCCTGGGACAAGAACTGCAAATAACAACCCCACATGCCATAGAGGGTATATTGAGACAGCCTCCAGATTGATGGATCAGTAACGCTAGACTGACCCATTACCAGGGACTACTACTAAACCCTACCAAGATCATTTTTCAGCCGCCATCTACTTTGAACCCAGCCTCACTCCTGCCGGATCCAGACCTGGACGCTCCACTACGTGACTGTGCTGACATCCTGGCTCAGGTATGTGGGATCCGAGCTGATCTGAAAGACGTCACCGTTCCGGATGCTGAACTGACTTGGTACACGGATGGGAGCAGCTTCGTACAAAATGGACAAAGGTATGCGGTTGCGGCTGTGACCAACGCGAAAAAAAATGCAGGATCTCATCAGAACTGCAACGATTGTTGTCAAAGACTATGGGGCGAAAATAGAAAACATTGCCTCAGACTGTAAGGCTTGCCTGCTAACAAACCCAACCAAGACTTCAGGAGCAACTAAAGGAGCCAGAGAAAGGGGAACACGCCCTGGAGCCTACTGAAAAGTAGACTTTACTGAGGTAAAACCGGGACAATAAGGATATAGATACCTGCTAGTCTTCATAGATACCTTTTCTGGATGGGTAGAGGCCTGCCCAGCAAAAAAGGAGACAGCCCAGGTAGTAACAAAAAAACTCTTAGAGGAGATCCTGCCGCGGTTCGGATTCCCTGCACAGGTAGGTTCCGATAACGGTCCCGCCTTTGTCTCCAAGGTAAGTCAGGGACTGGCGGCGGTTCTGGGGACAAATTGGAAATTACATTGTGCCTATCGACCCCAGAGTTCAGGGCAAGTAGAAAGAATGAACAGAACTTTAAAAGAGACCTTGACCAAATTAACCCTAGAGACTGGCGGGGACTGGGTGGCGCTCCTCCCCTTTGCCTTGTTCTGGGTGCGGAACTCACCTTACATATTCGGGTTAACCCCCTTTTAAATTATGTTCGGGAGACCTCCCCCTATTGTACCTAGTTTAAAGGCTGATTTAGTAGCCGACTTGCCTGTTGATGCTCTGTTTTCCCCTCTCCGACTCCTCCAACGGGTGCACAAGGACATTTGGAAACGGCTAGAAGCCCTATACCTCACCAAGCCACCGCCTGAACCGCATCGTTTTCGGCCAGGAGATTGGGTCTATGTGCAGAGACACCACTCAGGTACCCTCGAACCGTGCTGGAAAGGACCCTACTCTGTCATCCTAGTCACACCAACGGCCCTCAAGGTAGATGGTATTTCAACATGGGTCCACTTCTCGCATGTGAGGCCTGCTGATCCTTTCACCGACCTCCACGAGGTTCTGCCACAATGGAGAGTCTCCAAACATCCAGACAATCCACTCAAACTAAAACTCTGGAAACGCCCCAAAGAAGCATCTCCCTCTTAAGGTACTTTGTACTCTGGGCAGCCTTCCAGGGGGTTGCCTCAGCCAATCCTCATCATCCGGTTAACATGACCTGGATAGTCTACAACCCTGAGACTGGAGAAATACTTAATTCGAGTTCCAACGTAGCCCCCAAAGGGACATGGTGGCCCATACTGACCTTTGATTTGTGCGTCCTGGCGGCCGACAATAACGGCTTCCATGGTCCCAGCCAACTGACCAACTTTTTTGCTCATGGCTCCTACGGCTTATTCACCCATAACTGTGAGGGTAAGGGCCCACAATATTTAGAACAAGTGCCTGTCTATGTCTGCCCAGGGGGAGGAAGGGATTGGAACCAAATTGAAAAATGTGGGGGAGTTGACTTTTTTATTGCGCCGCTTGGGGATGCGAAACCTCGGGAACGGTCCCTTGGCCCATCAATCCTGGCAATGACCTCATTCAGATAGAATTACACCAGAATACCCCAAAATGCAGGTCTCAGGGAATATCGCCTAAACCTGGACAATGTTTTCCATTACAGATTAAGTTCACAGATAAAGGGAAAAAGTTTACCAGGTGGGATGTAGGCCGAGCCTGGGGCCTACATCTTTATAAGACTGGGTTTGACAATGGAGTCCGATTTGAACTTAAATTAAAGATGGGACCGCTCTACTTGACCCCCAAGGTAGCTTTGGGACCAAACCAGGTGATAGCCCCAAAACTTTCCTCCCAGGTGGTAACCCCAAAACCTCCCTCCCAGAACCAAAGTCGGGATACTGGGCCTACTCCACACACTCCTCCCATAGCTGACATGTCTCCACCTACAGACCCCCTTATAAAGATAGATTTAATACTGTCCACCTAATGTTAGTCAGATCTCAATATTCGACTGTCTCCACAGATGATATAGTTGACTCTGTAGAAGACCCATGATTGGGCCTTCCCTAGAAACTAGAAGAGGGGGAAATGTGAAACCCAAACGACTCCATTTTAGGATAGCACTGCCATTTTGAGTGAAACCCCCTCTCGAGGAGAGAAAACGAAATTTAAAGAGAAAGAAATTCAACGAGCCAATCAGGGGAGGACAGGAAAGTCCCTCCCCCCTTACTCTAACCCACCAATCAGTAGCTAACAAGACACCCTTAGTTGAAGAATTAACCAATCCCCTTAAGCTTCCCTTCCCGCTTCCCCTGCTATACAGTATAAAAATGATTCGCCTCTTTCACGGGGGGACTCCTTCGCCATTGTGTGAAGAGAGTCCCTGCTCGAGCTTGTAATAAAGTTCCTCACTGCTTTTGCATCGATCCGTGGCTCCTGTGGTGTTTGGTGGGATTCCGCGATCTGGGTACACCACCAGATGTTCAAGCTGGTTTTAGAAAAGGCAGAGGAACCAGAGATCAAATTGCCAACATCTGCTGGATCATTGAAAAAGCAAGAGAGTTTCAGAAAAACATCTATTTCTGCTTTAATGACTATGCCAAAGCCTTTGTGTGGATCACAATAAACTGTGGAAAATTCTGAAGGAGATGGAAATACCAGAATACCTGACCTGCCCCTTTGAGAAACCTGTTTGCTGGTCAGGAAGCAACACTTAGAATTGGACATGGAACAACATGTTCCAACATGTTCCAACAACATGGTTCCAAATAGGAAAAGGACTACATAAAGGCTGTATGTTGTCACCCTGCTTTTTTAAGTTATATGCAGAGTACATCATGAAAAATGCTGGGCTGGAAGAAGCACAAGCTGGAATCAAGATTGCTGGGAGAAATATCAATAACCTCAGATGTGCAGATGACACCACCCTTATGGCAGAAAGTGAAGAAGAACTAAAGAGCCTCTTGATGAAAGTGAAACAGGAGAGTGAAAAACTCGGCTTAAAGCTCAACATTCAGAAAACTAAGATCATGGCATCTGGTCCCATCACTTCATGGCAAATAGATGGGGAAACAATGGAAACAGTGGCTGACTTTATTTTTCTGGGCTCCAAAATCACTGCAGATGGTGACTGCAGCCATGAAGTTAAAAGACGCTTACTCCTTGGAAGGAAAGTTATGACCAACATAGACAACATATTAAAAAGCAGAGACATTACTTTGTGAACAAAGGTCCGTCTAGTCAAGGCTATGGTTTTTCCAGTGGTCATGTATGGATGTGAGAGTTGAACTATAAAGAAAGCTGAGTGCCGAATAATTGATGCTTTTGAACTGTGGTGTTGGAGACGACTCTTGAGAGTCTCTTGGACTGCAAGGAGAGCCAACAGATTAGTCCTGGGTGTTCACTGGAAGGACTGATGTTGAACTTGAAACTCCAATACTTTGGCTACCTGATGCAAAGAGCTGACTCATTTGCAAAGACCCTCATGCTGGGAAGGTTTGAGGGCAGGAGGAGAAGGGGACAACAGAGGATGGGATGGTTGGATGGCATCATCAACTCAATGGAATGGGTTTGGGTAGACTCCAGCAGTTGGTGATGGATAGGGAGGCCTGGTGTGCTGCAGTTCATGGGGTCGCAAAGAGTTGGACACAACTGAGCGACTGAACTGAAGTGGACATTAGTTATTGGACTGAATTAATCTTCTTGATGTAGTTGGGCAATTCCTACCATGCAAGTCTTGCTGGAGATAGCCAGACTCCTCATACAGGTCATATGCTCCATTCTCTCACCTCCCTGGCAGCCAGGGCTTAGACATGGGACTTGGGACCACTAGAGACCCCATCTCGGACACTGTAGTTGGAGTGAGTCACGCAAAATAGCACAGATAAAAAAGATCACATTCTGACAGTAGCAGAGAGTTACAGCTCACTTTGAAGTGCAGCAGGGCAGCAGGATGGGGGTGCCTGCAGCAGAGACTCACTTCTGGCTGTATCATCAGTGGTTTCCTTGTCAGGCAGTTCCTTAGGGGGATGATCTTGTCTTTGGTTCTGGTTGACCAGCCTCCATACCTACCTAGCTAGGACAAGGTCAGACACTAGACAAGACAGTTGGCATCACTCACTGCCTGCAAGGGAGAGGGATCAAAGGCAGGAGTCAATAGTACGAACTCTAGGAGGACAGACAGTGGCTGATCCATCTCTGAATCCTTAGCATTTAGGACAGTGCCTGAAACTTAAAAAGTGCTCACTAAATATCTGCGGATGAGAGCACCCCTGAGTAAGCGCATGAATTGGTGAGAGCATACACTAGGGACGTCTGATTTCAATCAGCCCCAGCCACCTGAAACTGACAATGACAGTTTTATGTATCAGGGTCTCATTAGAAGAAGACAGAAAGAGCCCTACTCTGGAAGCCCTAGAAAAGGCTTCCTGGGGTTCCCAGACCATCAAATACTTGGTCAGTACTTGGGTATCAATATGTATTTGACTCTGGTCCGTGAGCCCCAGAGCCCACTCAGAAGCTTGTCACTTCTTTCAGAAGCTGACAGCTGGTCAAGAAGCATGTTTGTGTGCACATGTATGCAAGCGGTGGCAGAATATGGGACAGGGTATACACTAGGTACTGTTAGCTCTTGCCTTGGATCCCAGAATACCATGAAACTGGAAACTTAGCGTTGGTCCTAAGGACCTTTCCTGGTGGATTTGTAATTTATTTATTTATTTGACCATACCCTGAGGCATGTGGGAGCTAGTTCCCTGACCAGGAATTGAACCTGCACCCCTTGCAGTGGAAGTGCAGAGTCTTAATCACTGGACCAACAGGGAAGTCTCTGGCTTTGTAATTTAGAAAGAAGTGATTACAATAATGCCTAAAAATCAGCAATATTACTAATATTTATGTATGCTGGGTGACAGATTTTTAAAGATCTGGAAGAAAGAGAGGAGCCAGTGAGAACTTTCACAGCAAAAGATCAAGAATCGAGTGAAATTTCCAGAAATCTGGTGCACTGATGCCACAATGTCAGTGGTTTCTCTGACAGCAGCAACTTTTAATCATCTCAACATCGTGGGGATAAAGCTCTGCTGTGACCGTCCCACAGTGCAGAGCCTCAGCAGAAGCCAAGATTGTTTCAACAGGATTTCTGTAAAGGATGTTGTGTCAGAACTGGTTTTATTTTTGTCCCCCACCCCCATTAATCCTTTGACGTCTTCTCTGGAGGCTCAGTGGTAAAGATTCTGCCCACTGATGCAGGAGACAAGGCTTCAATCCCTGGGTCGGGAAGATCTTCTGGAGGAGGAAGTGGTAACCCACTCCAGTATGCTTGCCTGGAAAATCCCATGGACAGAGGAGCCTGGTGAGCTACAGTCCATGGGGTTGCAAAAGAGTTGGACACAACTTGGAGACTAAACAACAACAATCCTTTGAAACTTTGTTGACAAGGCCTGATCTTTCTCTGCCCATGGTGAAGACTGGGACAGACATATGACTTCTGTCTGAGTATGCCATCCTATCACTTTTAACCATGCAATCTCATGGCACTGAAGTATCTAGTCACATCTAATAGTCAAAACTACAAACTTGGGACTTCCCTGGTGGTCCATGGGTTAAGACTTTGTCTTCCAATACATGGAGAAAGCAATGGCACCCCACTCCAGTACTCTTGCCTGGAAAATCCCATGCATGGAGGAGCCTGGGAGGCTGCAGTCCATGGGGTCGCACAGAGTCAGACACGACTGAAGCGACTTAACAGCAGCAGCTTCCAACACAGGGGGTGCAGGTTCGCTCACTGGTCAGCGGGCTAAGGTCCCACATGCTTTGTAACCGAAGAGCCAGAACATAACACAGAAGCAATACTGCAACAAATTCAATAAAGACTTTAAACATGTCCACATTAAGAAAAAAAAGTCTTAAAAAACAAAAGCCAAATAATGTTATTTAAAAAAAAAATGGCATCAGCTCTTTGCTAACTTGAGCTTGCTTCAGGCTTGAAACCTCCAGCAGTTCTGGCCCTCTTCCCATTTGTTTCTTATTTATAAATGTATCCAGAATTCTTCTTGAAGGAAAGCAGGGCCCAGGCCTGATCTTAAGGGCTCTTTTTGGTTCTTTTTTTTTTTTGAAATAAATGTTTAAAATATTAACTGACTCATTCATTCATTCATTCATTCATGGCTGTGCTGGGTCTTTATCGCTGCACATGGGCTTTCTCGAGTGGCCGCGAGCAGGGGCTACTCTTCACTGCAGGGTGCAGGCTTCTCATTGCCCTGGCTTCTCCTGTTATGGAGCACTAGCTCGAAGAGTGTGGGCTTCAGTAGTTGCAGAACACTGGCTTAGTTGGTCCATGGCATGTGGAATCTTCCCAGACCAGGGATCGAACCTGTGTCCCTGTGTTGGCAGAGGAATTCTTAACCACGAGACCACCAGGGAAGCTTTAGCTCTCCTATCTCTGATTCTACATAATAATCAGAAAATAAAGGTTTGGAAGTATCTTTGAGTGTTTACACTGAAATTTACAATTAAATAAAAACATTCTAATGTGTGTACAAGAATCATCTGTTTTATTTATTTTACAGAGTAATGGTTTAAATTGAGTACACTTGGGCACAGTAAATATTTTGACATGAAAAGCATCAGAATGGGCATCAGAAAAATAGCATCTCATCTTACACACAGTAACTAGAAAATATCTTTGTCTGATTATTTAAGGGTTACAAATCCTGAGAATGTTAGACATTGAACAAACTAGGTACTACCTTATAATTCAATCTTGCTTGGAAATCATCATTTAACAAAATGCTCTGAGGTACAAATCACCTATGTATTAAACATGAATTTTTTACATTTTACAAAGACTTTAAACAAATATATCAAATGATTATACTTCAGTGGCTCTAAAACAGCTATCAGTCAGGTTCCAGGACACACTGTTCCACGATTTCCCGTAAGCTGGGGTTCTCCATGGCAGCCGCCACTCGCTCTTTGTCATTTATCTGCTTGTTGACTACAAAACACACACACACAAGTTAGCATAACTCTGTCAATATACAGCAACAGACAATATTTTTATTAGTTTGTTAAAATAGAATTCAACTCCTTGAAAACTTAATGCAGATGTTGGCTAAATATTTGTAAGTTTTGAAAGGAAGACTTAAAGAGAAAAAATTTCCTGTAATTTCAGTTTTGCTTTTCCTGAATTCCATCTCTGCTGTTTTTAAGTAATTGCCACCTTGTTTCTCTCTGTAGGCCAGAGAGTCTTTATATGAAAAAGCTTCTCAAAAAAAAAGGGGGGGGGGTGTTCTTTACTCCCATTTTAATACATTTACCCAGGAAGACTCCATGCTTGCACTGCAGGAGGCGCTGTAGTTCGACCCCTGGTCGGGGAACTAAGATCCCACATGCCGCAGAATATGGCCCCCCCCCCAAAAAAAAACATTCAATATAATACATTAATCCAAACTCACAAGGACAACCCCTACCCCGACATTCCCTAACGCTTTATTCTCTGGACCTTTGAATTCAGCTTCAAACATACAGCTCGCTCTCCTGCCACCAAAGAAAAGAGGCAAGCTCTCCTCAGAGTCTGTACGTCAAGGTTGCCAGAGCTGCACATTCTTTACAGATGTGTGGCACATTCTTTACAGATGTGACTAAACCAGTCAATATCCACAGGGCTTAATTCTAGTTCACCCAGCATTCCACTGAAAAAATTACTTTCTTCTCAAGGAAAAGCTAGTAGCTGATTTTGTACTCTTGCAAATGACCCAGTAGATGCTTGGCTGGTGGAAGAACCTAATATCCAAGATAAAGTACTATATAAAGCTGTTTTCTAATAATGGTTCAAAATTCACTTACTCTCTTCCTCTGTTGAGTGGGTTCCTTCAGAAATGTAGATTTCCAACTAGGAAAAAAATACATTGAAAGCAAAACATTTAGATGAGTGAGGTGGAATATACAATGAACTCCAGAGCCTAGAGATGAAAGTCCAATCCTGTTTCCAACATCAAAGACTTGGGACACATCTTCACACTCTTTGCTAAAATGAAGGCTTAAGTTACAAGGATTTTTTCTTTTTTTTTGGTCACATGAGGAAAGTCTACAGGGGGTATTCTCATTATTTTTTTATAAACACAAACCTACGATTTTACACAGATGAGATCTCATATATGTTTTGCTCCAAAATCTCTCCCTGGTACTCTGCCTTTTCCTCCCAAATCGGTATCTAAACTTACTCCCTGCCCCACCCCAAAAGAAAGTCACTTTAATCTTGTGTACTTTCTTCCATATTTTTCTCTATACCCATGTAATTTTTCACAACACACATACCCACCAAGGCTGGAAATTTATTTTTATTGCATATTTTATAAAAATGGGTTCACGATATATAGTTTTCAGTATCATCACTTTCTCATTTACTATTATCTTGATAAATTTATTTTCAAGTACACCACTGGTTAAGCTATCCCTCTGGGTCCCGCTGCACTCACTTGCTCAAATGATCTAACCTCCAAGAACCAGAGTTTTTAAGACAAACCCACAAAATTATTGCAAATATTGTGGTAACTAAATCATGCTATATGATAAAGATTTGTCTACTCTTCAGGGAACATTGGAGCACCTGATCTAATTCTCATATACTTATTCACTACTGAGACAAATGTTTTTCGTGATGGGGAAAAATCATAACCTATTATGGCTATAAGAGACCTTAGAGACCATCTTGATCAGTTTTCTTTAAAATACAAAACACCATATAAATCCCATCAATGTCATTAACAGTAAGTCTTATTGTGAACAACAAAGGAGGTGATACAAAATCAATCTATATTCATTTGTTGGTGTTGCTGTTTAGTCACTAAGTTATGTTTGACTTTTACGACGCCATAGACTGTAGAGTCATAGCCCACCAGGCCCCTCTGTCCAAGGGACTTCCCAGGCAAGAAGGCTGGAGTGGGTTGCCATTTCCTTCTCCAGGAGTTCTTCCTGACCCAAGGATCAAACCCACATCTCCTGCATTGGCAGGCACATTCTTTACCACTGACATACCTGGGAGACCCCATATACTCATTTACTTTGGTAATTTAGGGAAATTTGTGAAATGCCAGGCTGGATAAAGCATAAGCTGGAATCAAGATTGCTGGGAGAAATATCAATAACCTCAGATAAGCAGATGACACCAGCCTAACGGCAGAAAGTGAAGAGGAACTAAAGAGCCTCTTGATGAAGGTGAAACAGGAGAGCAAAAAACCTGCCTGAAAATTCAACATTCAAAAAACTAAGATCATGGCATCCAGTCCCATCACTCCATGGCACACTGCAGATGAGACCACAGATAGCCCCTCCCCACCAGGCTCCAGTGCGCCCCAGGCCCGAGTCTGTCTTCATCTGGCATTCAAGGCCCTCCCACCTCTGGCCTGCATACACTGTGCTACATCCCGGCTGATTTTCATCACCCTTACCCCAACCTGCAATTCACTCTGCAAGAATGCCTTTCTGACAAGTTTCTTCCCCTCTGCTCATCACCCAGCTCCACCACTTCCCTGCTGGAACCTCTCCTGTGACGACCCCCACCCTCCCACCCCCATCAACATACACAGCTAGTTGTTGCAGACCCAACAACTAGACCCAAGGGCCTGCATGGTATGTGGACATGCCTCTGGCAGAGAACCAACTGCACTACAATTGCCTCTTATATTTCCCCTCGCCAGTATCCGTGGCCCCACAGGGAGGACGGGGGCTTCGTCTCTCTTTTCCATTGCTCTACCCAAGAGTGGCTGCCATGTAGTAGGTGCTCAGGAATGGCCGATGGGATGCAGGTATGAATGAACCAATGCAGTCACATGCACATCTCTTGCACAACCTGTTTTTAGGGAATCAACATAGATAGAGACTTAGAACATGGCTTTGAATGCCAGTTTTGCCATTTACCAGCAGTCTAACACTGGGCAAATAAGTGTTAGTGAAGCTCTATCAGCCTCAGACTTCTCACTTGTGAATTAGGATTAACTGAAAACCTACCTCAAGAGGGTTACTAACAGGATCAAACAAGACACATAAAGTGGCCTGTTGCTGTTGTTGTTCAGTCACTAAGTCGTGTCTTACTCTTTGTGACCCCACAGACTGCGGCACACCAGGCTTCCCTGTCTTTCACTGTCTCCTAGAGTTTGCTCGCTCATGTCCTTTGAGTTGGTGATGCCATCCAACAATCTCATCCTCTGTCGCCCGCTTCTCCTCTTGCCCCCAGCCTTTCCCAGCATCAGGGTCTTTTCCAAAGTCAGCTCTTTGCATCACGTGGTCAAAGAATTGGAGCTCAGCTTCATCATTTGTCCTTCCAGTGAACATTCAGGGTTGATTCCCTTTAGGACTGACTGGCTTGATCTCCTTGCTGTTCAAGGGACTCTCAAGAGTCTTCTCCAGCACCACAGTTTGAAAGCATCAATTCTTCAGGCCTCAGCCTTATTTATGGTCCAACTCTCACATCTGTACATGACTATTGGAAAAACCATAATTTTGACTATACAGAGCTTTGTCAGCAAAGTGATGTCCTGCTTTTCAATATGCTGTCTAGGTTTGTCATAGCTTTTCTTCCAAGGTGCAAGTGTCTTTTCATTTCATGGCTGCAGTCATCGTCCGCAGTGACTTTGGAGCCCAAGAAAATGAAATCTGTCACTGTTTCCACTTTTTCTCCACTTATTTGCCATGAAGTGATGGGACCAGATGCCATGATCTTAGTTTTTTGAATGTTGAGTTTTAAGCCAGTTTTTTCACTCTCCCCTTTCACCTTCATCAAAAGACTCTTTCCTTTCTCTTCACTTTCTGCCATTAGGGTGGTATCATCTGCATATCTGAGGTTATTGATATTTCTCCCAGCAATCTTGATTCTGGCTTGTGCTTCATCCAACCTAGTATTTCACATGATGTACTCTGCATATAAGTTAAATAAGCAGGGTGACAATATACAGACTTGATGTACTCCTTTCCCAATTTGGAACCAGTCCTTTATTCCATGTCTGGTTCTAACTATTGCTTCTTGTCCTGAATACAGGTTTCTCAGGAGGCAGGTAAGGTGGTCTGGCATTTCCTTCTCTTTAAGAATTTTCCACAGCTTGTTGTGATCCACACAAAGGCTTTAGCACAGTCAATGAAACACAAGTAGATGTTTTTTGGAATTCCTTTGCTTTTTCAATGATCCAGCGGGTGTTGGCAATTTGACCTCTGGTTCTGTGGTCTGTGCCACATGACAACTAGCATTTGCCATGAGTTCTTCCCACACATCACCTTATTAGATCCTCAAGGCCACCCAGCTATGAATGCCCAGTGCCTCCATCTAGCCAGGGAAGAACCTGGGTCTCAATTCAGACATTCTGAGCCCCAAGCTGTGCTTTGGGGGCCCCATCTGAGCTAGTTACCCACTGGAATCTACTGGAGACTGTGTTAAAAAAGACCAAACCAATTAAATCAACTCACTGGGAGTGAGGCTCCAGAATTGGTTTTCTAAAGCAAGTTCTGCAAGGAAGGCAAAATCAGGGTGCTCAGTGTTTGGGGAACCAACACTAGAGAAGGCCTCTCTTAGACAGAATTGGGTTTGAACTCCACTTCTGCCCCAGGCTAGCTGTGTGACCTTGGCAATTGACTCACCACTTGACCCCTCATCCACAAAACAGAAATATTAACATGGTACTGGGTTCTCAGGAGACCCTAAGAGCCCTTGAGGAACCTCCCCTTTCTATACAATGGCCATGACCATGGAACCTTTCTCATAGGGTCTGTCGTGTGGATTAAAGGAGTAGATAAACACAAGCAGAGCACTCAGAGATGAGCCTGCATGTTTACTACAGCCCTTAATAAATGCTGGCTGCACCATTACTGTTACACCACTGCCGTTACCACAACAATCAGCCTGCATATAGCACTGTCCTGTTTACAAAATGCTTTCACCTCCAGGGTCTCAGAGAGCTTAGGGTAGGCTAAAGCTGGTGCCTACTGGCTCATGAGAGACTGCTGCTAAATTGCAGGAATCTGTGAGCCAGGTGTTAAACTGAGCCACGTAAGAATATTGTTTTAATATTAAAAATTAAATTATGGAAATATGTTTAATTAAATTATATTTAAAACACTTACAACTTATTGCTTCTAATTTCTACTATATTTTATTATCTTTTATGTTCTTGAAGTTATTTAATGCCTTTTCTCTCTGAATAGAGATCATGGCATGTTAACATCATGGTATGTTACTGCACCCCTCTTCCCAGTTCTAGTCAGTGTCAGCAATATTGGTACCTTGAAATTGGCCACAGCAGGTATATTTACACCACAGAAACTGGCAGACAATACAAATCAGGACTTGAATTCTTGATTCTAGACTTAGGAAGTGCTAAAGATCACTTAATAACAGAGATTAAACTTATGTGTGCTGTGTCTCTAGCTATTATTTTGTGCTACCAGAGAAAACTGAGGAAATATTTTTCAATATTCAGAAATTATTATCCAATTCAGAAAAGAAGCCACTCACATCACTGAAGTTGTGAAGTTCCAATGCACAAGCAGTATTCATTGCTTCACTTTCACTTTACTTACTAACATAAACAAAAATACCAACCAACAATCCTGTTGGAAACTACACTCATCTGTCTACTGCATCCATAGGTTGGCTACAGATACAACTAACTAAGTGTTCTGTGGGAATCAAATTATTTTGTGAAGTTAACAAAATAAAGTGTTATATATTTTATACTTGTAAATTATATTATAAACCTTTATATCAGTAGAATTTATAGTAATCTAGTGTGTGCGTACATGTATTTGTTTACTGGAGTCCAGCTATTACCAGAAAACCACTGCACAGAATCTGAATAGACTAAATTACTGTTTTGCTAATTCCTAAATTTTACTCATTCCTAAATTACTAAATTCCTCACCAGTTTCCCAGGTGAGGAAACCGAGGATCAGAGAAGTTAAGTAACTGCTTCAAGGCCACACGACTACCAAGTGGTGCTGCTAGGTTTTCACTCAGGGATTTTAGCGCCAAGATACCTGCTGTCTGCACCACCCTTCACCACTTCCAGAATCAGATTCTTTCACTCCTAGTGAGATCAGCTCAGAGGGAGGGCTGATGGTGGAGATGTGAATGGAACCTAAAAGGTACTATTTGAACACATGATACTTCAGTGGAGATCAGGCCTGGGCAGGGACCCAGAGAGGAGGACGATGGGCACCCGGCAGTAGCAGGGGTCTCTGAGCAACTAACAGTGATGACAGAGGTAGTAAGGACCAAAGAGGAGGAGGGCACTGCATTTTTCTCTTAGTGTCCTCATCTGTAAAACAAGGATCATGGTATTTACTCCAAGCCAGACCAACTTCACACCCAGTGTCCTGCCCGCCCTGGGAATCTGCTCAGCCTACTGGCTGGAACACACCACCTTATTCATTCCCCTCTTGGGTGTCTCTATGCCCACCTCCTTTTATGAATCCCTTTGGAGGAAAGAGAGGAATAGGGAGAAACAAGGCCTCATAGGGAGGCTAGTTAAAATTCACAGCCATCACTTGTAATGAGTCTTGGAGTTTGCAGGACCCTTTCAGAAATACTGACTTCTCCCTGGCCCCTCACTCCTCTCCCAGGTGAGGAAGTGAGGGGCAATATTGTCTCCACTTTCAAGGCCAGGAAAGGTCAGTCCATGACCTGCCCAATATCCCCTAGCAGCACTGAGACTCAAATGCAGGCTCTACCCACAATCCCCTTCTCTTTCTGCTTCCCATGTGGCCTCTTGCTGTATCTTATAAGAAGCAGTTGGTTGGTTTAATGCTCCCCATTTACCATCAAATTTCAACTCTTTCAATAATGGCTCTCCATAGTTGATTTTTTGCCACATTTTGTTTCCTTCCTCAATCATTTCGGAGCTCAGTGTCCTCACTTCACTTCTCCTCAGATCACTCTAGGGTGGCCTCATAGTAGTTGATGAAGCAGCCAACATGCATTCCTAAGGGTCCAGGCTCCCAGGCTGATACCTGGGGCTTCATGAGATGAAGAGCTCATGGGGGCACACGCTGAGGCTGGGACACAAACCACGCTTTGGGTATGCGGACCAGGAAACAAGGTCCACACTTGGAACACACCCAGTGATTAAGGAAATCAGGAGAGACTTACATAGAAGCCTCAATAGCAAAATAAATCATTACAGAGCAAACGTGTGCTGCTTGAGTTGAATATAGAGTGAAAAAAGCAGGAGAGAAGATTGTAAAGGTTGTACAGTTCTCACGCACATACACACACACACTGTTCATAAAAAGCTGGGGAAGATACACCAAAAAGTTAATAGTGATTATTTTGGAGTAGGGAGTCTGTAGGTAACTTCTTTGTATGTTTCTGTATTTTCTATGACTTATTACTTTTTATAAGAGCATAAACAACCATCAGTTTCATTTAAAAGAGGCTTACTGAAGATCTTTGGTTCACCTCTTTCCCACATTCTTATCATTACCTCCAACTGGCTCACTCTCTCCTATTTACTCTCTCTCCTCTGCCAGGAGAATTTGCTTTCTAAATCAGAAATAGAATAATGTTTCTCTACCAATTAAAGGTCTTCCACAAATTACTGTTAATTTTTTTAAGTGTGATAACAGCATTATGGGTTGGTAAGAGACTGAATTTAATCTTGAGAGATGCTTATTGAAGTATTTAGGGTAAAGGGTCAATATAGCTAGAATTTTCTTTCAGATTATACCATAATTTTTTAAATTACATATATTTTACTATTTATTTTTAAATTTTTATTAAAGATATTTTAGACACACATATATGTATATATAATGCTTTTGCTCTGTGCTTAGTCTTTCAGTCATCTCTGACTCTTTATGACCCCACGGACTGTAGTCTGCCAGGCTCCTCTGTCCATGGGGATTCTCCAGGCAAGAATACTGGAGTGGGTTGCCATTTCCTTCTCCAGGGGATCTTCCCAACCCAGGGATCAAACCTGGGTCTCCCACATTGCAGGTGGATTCTTTACCCACTGAGCCACCAGGAAAGCCCAATGATGCTTTTATATAAATACAAATATAAAAATATATTTTTCTGTTTTAAAGAAAGAGGTAAAGCAAATGTGGCCAAATGTTGAATGGAGGAGGAAGGCATAATGGTGCCAGTTGTATTCTTAGTTTCTTCAAATGCTTTGAAATGTTTTCATAATAATAATAAAAAAAAATTGACAGGAAAGTCTTCCACGGCTGTGACTGCCTATACCAACTTCTTGGTCTGCCCTAAACCTTTTCAATCTCACCCTAATCTACCTTGACAGTCAAAACCGTCAAGTCTTGGACTTCCCTGGTGGTCCAGTGGTTGAGCATCTGCCTGCCAAAGCGGGGGACACAGATTTGATCCCTGGTCTGGCAAGACCCCACAGGCTGCAGAGTAACTATGCACCACAACTAATGAGCCCACAAGTTGCAACTACTGAAGTCCACGTGCCGAGAGCCTGTGCTCCACAACAAGAGAAGCCACTGCAATGAGAAGCAGCTCATGCACCACAACTAGAGAGTAGACCCTGCTAGCTGCAGCTAGAGAAAGCCCATGCATAGCAACAAAGACCCAGCACAGTCAAAAATAAATAAATACAACAAATTGTTTAAAAAACTGCCAAGTCTCACCTCTGTTTTATGCTCCAAGGTTTTAGTATGGAAATCATTTTACTCTTATAAGATCTACTTTCAAATGCATGCACATTTTATAGCAATTAATAGAGCACAGATTGATTTTTTAAGTATGAGGAATAATCTATTAGAAAGAAAAACCAATGTAAACAGATGAAAACTTAACTGTGCAAAAGATAAACTTATGGCACAGCATAGACCTTTGGATTAACTACGTGTAAAAGGCATGATGCAGGCAAGTACAAAATTTGCCCTGTTAGAATCTGGTGAAACAAAAGCTGGTGACACTCAGCTTTGTTAGTGCCTCCTCACTGGCTAAGTTCAAGTACTATGTGTTAATCACTCAGTCATGTCCCCGACTCTGCAACCCCATAGACTGTAGCCCACCATGCTCCTCTGTCCATGGAATCCTCCAGGCAAGAATACTGGAGTGGGTTGCCATTCTCTTCTCCAGAAGTTCAAGTACTAGCCCTGTCATTTAATACCTGTGTGGTCTTGGACAAGTAATTTAACCTCTTTTAATCTCAAGTGCTTTATGTATAAAAAGTAAAAACACCTTTTACCTCAGTGGGTAGCCACGAGAATCAAATGAGAGGAGAGATGTGTAAGCGTGCTGTCCTCTAGAAAGTATCATGCACATTAAAAGCATTATTAGTGGGAATTCCCCAGTGGTCCAGTGGTTAGGACTTGCCGCTTTCACTATAGGGGCCCAGGTTCAATCTCTGGTCAGGGAACTAAGATCCCGCAAGCCATACAACATGGCCAAAATCAATAAATAAAAATAAAAGCACATTGGTGAAATTCTAATAAATAAGTTCTACTAAGCTAGTATCACTAGCTTCCCAGGTGGCACTAGTGGTAAAGAACCCTCCTGCCAATGTAGGAGACTTAAGAGACATGGGTTTGGGCCCTGAGTTGGGAGGAGTCCCTGGAGAAGGAAACAGCACCCACTCCAGTATTCTTGCTGGAGAATCCCAAGGACAGAGGAGCGTGGTGGGCTATAGTCCATGGGGTTGCAAAGAGTGGGACGTGACCAAAGTAACTTCGCACGCACACACGCATAGTATCATTCTTATGAAAGCTTGATGAACAGAACCAACATATCATGAACATAAAGACAGCTCAAAGGATGATCAGGGCATAGAGGAATTTAGATTGTTGGGGTATGTTGCTCAGGAATTCACTCCTCCTAATACTGTTTATGTAAATCAAAAAGTCCCTTCACAGCTCTGGGTTCCTGGTTCATATACAATTTCATTCAGTTCTCATGGTGTGTTCTCATTGCTTAAAATACACATCAGATCTGAGAACCACCAGCCATTTCTGAATTCTGAGGTTGGCTATGGGGAAGAATGGGGGAGACACACCCATACTCAGAGGGGAAGCTCCCAAATCCAAAATACACAGAAAACCACACAGAAACGCCCTCTGCAAGGCCTTTATTGGTATGGGGTCACATACCAAGGTGAGGTTCCTGGGTGGTGTTGAGCCACATTTTCTGGTATCCATCCTCCAGATGGTACCTTGGGTGCTACCAAGGATGAGGGCAGTCAGCCCAGTGTCACGTCCAGGGCAACATCATCCACCTGCACCCCTCTACCTACTCAGGCCAGCAGGCCTGTCCACGGTGGGTTTATAACACACGTCAAGGTGGTGTTCATTCTGCGTAGGCAGAGAGCTTACCCCTTGGAAGTGAGTGTCTCTTGGTGAGAATTGTGGTTAGCTTTTATTCGAGATGGCCTCGCCACCAGTCTCACTGCGGCCATCTGCCCGTAGAGGGTGGGTTCTTGTAAGGCAGGTGCCATATCTTATTGATGTTTGTCACCCTGCCCTTAAAGAATAATACAACAGTCCCTCAATATATGTCATGTCATGGAATTGAAAACTGCCCACAACCTCTTCTGCCTTTTCCAGGTGCTATCCATGTGTGCATCTGTCTTATTAAAGCATTCATTCCTTCATTCACTCATTCATCCAACACTGAGTAACTCACGTGTCAGGCACTGCACTAGAGACAAGAGCAGAAAGTCATTACAGGAATAAATGCTCCCAGCAGAAGTCTGTACAAGGGGAAAGAGAAGCAAGGAAGCAGGCTAGCTCTTCGTTACGCTCTGGGAGGTGGCAAGGCGTGGGAAAGGCTTCGCAGAGGAAACGGCATTACTGTTGGACCTGGAGGATGAGCAGGAAGTCCACAGGCAGAGAAAAGGAAGACTAGTAGCTTCCTGGATGTGCACAGCATGAACAGTGCAGGGGAGCGGAGACAGGGCATTTATCTGTCATCTTGGTGCCTGGGGCTCGTGTTTTGGAGTGGGGAAAGGGGAATGAGGCCAGAACCGGGGCTCATTTGATAGGTTCATTTGTCCTATGGGTGACAAGGATGCATCACAGATATGCAGGCAATAACATGCCATGATCTCTTTTCACCAAGACTGTTTACTGTACATCAATCTTTTCATTCATCAGCTCTCTGCCACAAGACTGGGAGTATATCATAAGCAGGAATAGAGTCTCATCCTCCCTGGCACTAACACAATGGCTGACATGGGAGGAGAGGTCATTCCTATTCCAAAGGCCAGCCAGAGAGCTGACCATCCTCCATCACCTGTTCCTTCCAGCTGGAAGGTTAGCATGGAGAATAGCTCATGAGTAAGGGCGTGGAGATAACATGGTGACTGAATTCACGGGGCGGCCAAGCTAGCCTGACTCACTTGGCAAGAAGTAACAGAATACAAGAGGAGGGGAAGGCCAAGAACCCTCATGGAGAAGGAAAATCAGCAAGAGAAATGTGTTCATATAAAATGAATCGTATATGGTGAGAAACAACATGGAATCAGGAAGTCCCCTCTAAGCCACCAGCTGGAACTCCTGCACGAGTCCCCCCAGCGGCAGGAAGTTCCAGCCAAGGGGAACACGTACTCACATTCTGGCTCCGGGAAGTCTAGTCAATCATGAGGTAATCCCACTGAGTTCCAGCTACTCATCACTTCTGAAGTTGCCCAGCTGGGCCTGGGCCAAGGGACCCATGGGAGGGGAGTCAGAAGGCTCAGAGTCCACACAATGCTAAGGATACGAGGCAGGGTGGGGGTTACCAGCATCTTCACCCTAGCATCCAGGAGAAACCCAGACCGTCTCCAGGTTGTGGAAAACGTCCAGATTGAGCCCAGGAGCCAGACAAGAATCCCCCACCAGCAACCCCACCTAACAACCACGCTCAGCTCTCTGCTGGGCAACTTTGAACTGCACTAGCAGGCTTTGTCGGAGAAGGCAGTGGCACCCCACTCCAGTACTCTTGCCTGGAAAACCCCATGGACGGAGGAGCCTGGTAGGCTGCAGTCCATGGGGTCACACAGAGTCGGACACGACTGAAGAGACTTAGCAGCAGCAGCAGCAGCAGCAGCAGGCTCTGTTTTCCTACTCTAGCAGGGCCCAAAACAAGAGCCGTGTTTTCTTTTCCTCTGTTACGGGAAGGGAAATAACAGTACCAGCTACTACTACAGAGCATCTATCTAGTGTCCAGCACTTAATCCTGCTTCTGTCTCATTTCTACAACTCTGACAGCTAAGTATTATCATTTGTGTTCAAGAACCCAATCTGGACCTCCTGGAGCCAGAAAAGACACAGAAAATAAGTCAACTATCCACAGCATTATCAGGAAGAAGTCACAGGTGAATCCAGGTAACCCATTTCCTGCTTGGTGTATTATCATCCTGAGGTCCAAAGGCCAGCCCAGGCCACAGACTCCTTGATGACCCTGATTTGTACTTTGTGACACCCGAGCGAGACTCTGCAAGATAGCTTCTGTTGGAGGAATTCAAGATACTGCGACAATTAGACTAAGGAGGGGAGGCTCACAGCAGGTCACCCCACAGGGCAGAGAAGGAACTGGGCTGGAATCCATGTGTGGGATGTGAGCCCATGCCCTGGTGCAGCCAGTGAGACCCTAGGCACGCCAAACCCTCTCTGCGCCGGACCCCAAGCCAGTGCTTGGGCGTCTTCCTGGACTCTGCCTTCCCTTCCCCCTCATCTCCCACATCTAACTAGGTACCTAATCAACCTTCAGAGCAACCGTAAAAGATCTTGAATCCATCCCTCCTCAAATTAATTTGGCACTTGCCACATCTCACCCAGATTACTGTCCCCATTCTATCTGTGCTCCCATTCAGAGGGATCATTCTGAAATACACATCTGCTCTCTTCACCTCCCTGCTCACCTGGTCCCGTATCTCTAAGAGTAAAGTTCAAATTCCTTGGCTTAGCTCCCATACCCTGAGTCTGCCTCCTGCTCTCCCCCAGGTTCTCCATTCAGCACATTCAACCTTTGCCTGAACTACCCTGAATGCTATTTCAGGACCATGTATCTGCTGACCTCTCTTCCTTAGAAGGCCCTTCCCCTCTGATGATGCCTGATATCCTTCAAAATTCAACTCAAATACCACCTCTTCCAAGAAGTCCTCTTAGACACCACAGTCTGATTTAGATGCTTTCTTATTTAGACGCCCAGCTCCCATGTACTTCCCCCTATCACAGCACTTAGAGTTATTGATCTCTCTTTTCTGATTTCTGCAGAAGTTCCTGGAAAAGAGGAACTAAGCTCAGAGAAGTCCTGAGTTGCTTTTGTACCTGTAGCAACACCCAGGCACTCAGCATAGTGGTTGAGACACCACAGGAATTTCTGCACAGCAAAATGAGTGGGTCTCCTCCCTGGTAAGTGGGTCCCCCTGATCACAGGTTGGAGGATCTTTATGCTTCACCTGTCTGTAAAGGCTCAACAGTCTATGAACCTGAGCTCAGCTACTATGGGAACCAATCCTTTGACTCTGACCACACTCTTGCTTTGTGAAGTTCTATGTGGTCACCATGGACTTTCTCAACCCTGAACGCCAGTGACCACCAATGATCAGTGGCCTCTGGAAGCAGTTTCATGGCTACAGGAAGGGGTAGGGTGGGGGAATGCAGGCAGTGGTCACTGGGCTCTAAGATTTCCAACCTCTGGTCAAGGGATGCTGGTCGCTGTGCTGGGTTCAGAACGCCAGGCAACCTCAGCAGTACTCATCTGAAGGCATCTAGCTCTGTGGCTCGGGAATGAGCTCTTGGTTACTGAAAAGTTCAGTCTTGTGAAATGGGTTTTGTTTCACATTCCTGTCCGTGGCTCACTTATTTAAAAATTACACCCCAAGTGCCCCCTGAAAGAGATAAGGTACCTGTAGTCTGATTCAGAAGCTTCTTGCCATCAGCCCCTACATGAATGAAACCTGATCTGTGGAATGAAACTCAGGACAGGGACACTCCTGGGCCATCATTTCTTTTCCAGGAGCTCAGAGTCTTCAACTGTAAGATGAGGGAGGAAGGTCAAGTGAGTGCTGACCCCTCCTGGCAATGACATTTGGAGAGACTGGGTCCATTCTTCCTGAACTGACTCTTTTCCCTCCCCCACCCCGTCACTGACCTTGAGATCAAAGTGAGCGATTTTCTTGGCATGAAGGTAGTTCACCCCTTCCAGGATCTGCTTAATGAAGCTGGTGGCCTCCTCCTCACTCAGGGATTCCTTCTGGGCCAGGAAGTCGAAGAGCTCTCCTCCGGACACTCTGCAAGACACTGGTAGGGAGGGCCCAGCCCCAGTCAGTCTCATGTGCCAGAAGCCCAAGCCCCTGCCCCCGCCCCTGCCCCCAGGCACTCTGCAGGGCAGAAGCCCCTCACCCACCTCTCTGGCTCAGTCCAGCCAGCACAGAGACTGACTTTGCTACTACTTCTATTTGCTGTGTTCCCTTTGGATCACAAGAGGTGGAACCCTCAGGTGACAGCAAAAGGGCCTCTGCTAACACTCAAGGCTCAGGTCCCTGGTTACCCTGGGTGCTCTCCCGCCATATGACTGAGGTGACCAAGGACAGAAACAAGTGCTATGTGGGATAACAAAGAGGAACATATGCTGGGCCAGAAAATGGAGACTTAGTTTCCAGTCCAGCCCTGCTACTGGCTTTGGACAACTCCCTGTCCCGCCTCCTCTAGGCAGGCCTCAGTTTCCTCACCTGCAAAATGGGCAGACTGACCATGATTGTTCACAAAGCCCCTTTCTGTGACTTTATAGAAGGCATGACCTCTTCAAAGGCATATCCCTACCTTAACCATTGAGATCCATCCTTTATATTCATCTTTCAAAACTCTAAAATTCTGCTTTTGTCCTCACACTCCACTTTCCAGTATGTTATAGTTGATGTGGCAGGAAGAGAAACCAACAGAGCAAAAAGAATCTCCCTTGTAAAGACTAGTTTACAGTTTTACCTGAATTCGGGATTTAGGGTTGCCAGATGAAATGGGAGATTTTTATTTGCTAAATCTGGCAGTCCTACTGGGCGTGTTTGGCCTTTGACACATGCTGAAGTATCTAGCCGGCACATCTCAGGAACTGGGACATAGTCAATGCTCACCCAAGGAAAAGATCTCAGGAAGGGATCAGGGCCAGGGGATCCAGGAACTCAGGATCACCTGGAAAACTTGTTGAACATGCACATTTTCAGGTCCTACCACAGACCCTACCAAATTAGATTCTCCAGCAGCAAGGCCTCAGGACCTGTATTTTTGTAATAATAGCAACATAATAATGGTAATTGATAGTCATTGAATACTTGGAGCATTATGTATACTTTTTGCACATTATCTCATTTAATCATCACAACACCCTGTGAGCTAAAGGATTATTATTTTGCTATCTCACAGTTGAAGAGACAGGCTCAGAGAGGTTAAGTCACTTGTCCAAGGTCAAACAGTCAGTAAGTGGTAGAATCAAGATTCAAACCCAAGCAGAATGACTCTCAACCACTATACCTTAATAGACCTCAGATGATCTTTTAATGGCTTCTGTCCATTTTGGGAATCATTCACGCCCTGTCACCTAGTCCATCCTAATTAAAGAGCCTCAAAATCTTTTTTCCTTTCTTTAAAAATATCCATACATGGATCCACTCATCAATCTTAGCATCATGAGAAACAGAACAACTGGACATGCCATGATACAATAGGGAATACACAGCAACACCTACAATGTAATACAACTTGAAAAATTGAAACTAAATCTTAGCTTAAGCATCTTGTTATAAAATCACTGTTGTTGAGAAAAGGAAAACTCAAAGTCACCCCCAAGCCCTGGGCTGTCCCCTGACATCCCCGTCCAGCTGCATGAGTGCCCTCAATCACCCTGGGCTGCCAGCGTCTGGCTGGTTCTCTCCCCGGCTACATTACCTTTTGCTCTCACAGCACTGTGTGCGAGAAAGACATTCAAGAGAAGGTGGATGAATAAAAGAACAAAGGAAAGAAGACATTTAAAATAGCAACACAGCAAGACTTCACTGGCAGTCCAGTGGTTAAGACTCTGCGTTGCCAATGCAGGGGGCACGGGTTCCATTCCCACAAGCTTCAAGGTGTGGCCAAAAAATAAAATAAAACTTAAAAGAAAACACTAACATGGCACAGAATATTCTATATCATAGAGAAGTGAAACCTTGGCATTTGCAAGAGACCTGTTGGAGTCCTTGGCAAATTTTCCAATCCACAGTGTCCCCTGGGAACACACAGGACCCAGCCCAACCTTTGTTCTCATACTTGCAGCCTTGCTGGGTTGTGGGAGGCTGTGACCTCGGGCATATACTGCCCTTCCTACCTTAAACTGAATGATGCATAAAGGTAAAAGAATATCATGATAATGGAGATGTGTTCTGTCACCCAAAGTTACTGATGTAAGGCCCTGGCTGGGTGAGGACTTGGGGTGGGGGTTCAGTAATCAGCTGCTCTACCTGAAAGTGTGATCCGGTCAAGAGACCCGGACAGACATGCTCTCCTTTGGATGAAGAGAGGAACAGCTATGGTGGCCCTGAGAATTGCCCCTGGAGAGTTGGAAAGTGGGAGGCTGATGAGCCTGCTGGGGTGATGGTCCCAGCCCTGACACCCAGGCTGGGAACACTTGCATCAGCTCTCAGGCATGTCTTCTCAAGGGTATCAAGAAGCCTGGGTTTTACTGATGAAAGAAATCAAAGAGGACACAAACAGATGGAGAAACATACCGTGTTCATGGATTGGAAGAATCAATATTGTCAAAATGGCTATTCTACCCAAAGCAATCTATAGATTCAATGCAATCCCTATCAAGCTACCAACGCTATTTTTCACAGAACTAGAACAAATAATTTCACAATTTGTATGGAAATACAAAAAACCTCGAATAGCCAAAGTAATCTTGAGAAAGAAGAATGGAACTGGAGGAATCAACCTGCCTGACTTCAGACTCTACTACAAAGCCACAGTCATCAAGACAGTGTGGTACTGGCAGAAAGACAGAAATATAGACCAATGGAACAGAATAGAAAGCCCAGAGATAAATCCACGAACCTATGGACACCTTATCTTTGACAAAGGAGGCAAGGATATACAATGGAAAAAAGACAACCTCTTCAACAAGTGGTGCTGGGAAAACTGGTCAACCACTTGTAAAAGAATGAAACTAGAACACTTTCTAACACCATACACAAAAATAAACTCAAAATGGATTAAAGATCTAAATGTAAGACCAGAAACTATAAAACTCCTGGAGGAGAACACAGGCAAAACACTCTCTGACATGAATCACAGCAGGATCCTCTATGACCCACCTCCCAGAATATTGGAAATAAAAGCAAAAATAAACAAATGGGACCTAATGAAACTTAAAAGCTTTTGCACTACAAGGGAAACTATAAGTAAGGTGAAAAGACAGCCCTCAGATTGGGAGAAAATAATAGCAAATGAAGCAACAGACAAAGGATTAATCTCAAAAATATACAAGCAACTCCTGAAGCTCAATTCCAGAAAAATAAATGACCCAATCAAAAAATGGGCCAAAGAACTAAACAGACATTTCTCCAAAGAAGACATACAGATGGCTAACAAACACATGAAAAGATGCTCCACATCACTCATTGTCAGAGAAATGCAAATCAAAACCACAATGAGGTACCATTACATGCCAGTCAGGATGGCTGCTATCCAAAAGTCTACAAGCAATAAATGCTGGAGAGGGTGTGGAGAAAAGGGAACCCTCTTACACTGTTGGTGGGAATGCAAACTAGTACAGCCACTATGGAAAACAGTGTGGAGATTTCTTAAAAAAACTGGAAATAGAACTGCCATATGACCCAGCAATACCACTCTTGGGCATCCACACCGAGGAAACCAGATCTGAAAGAGACACGTGCACCCCAATGTTCATCGCAGCACTATTTATAATAGCCAGGACATGGAAGCAACCTAGATGCCCATCAGCAGACGAATGGATAAGGAAGCTGTGGTACATATACACCATGGAATATTACTCAGCCGTTAAAAAGAATTCATTTGAATCAGTTCTAATGAGATGGATAAAACTGGAGCCCATTATACAGAGTGAAGTAAGCCAGAAAGATAAAGATCATTACAGCATACTAACACATATATATGGAATTTAGAAAGATGGTAATGATAACCCTATATGAAAAACAGAAAAAGAGACACAGATATACAGAATGGACTTTTGAACTCTGTGGGAGAAGGCGAGGGTGGGATGTTTCGAAAGAACAGCATGTATATTATCTATGGTGAAACAGACCACCAGCCCAGGTGGGATGCATGAGACAGGTGCTCGGGCCAGGTGCACTGGGAGGACCCTGGGGAATCGGGTGGGGAGGGAGGGGGGACGGGGAATCGGGATGGGGAGTACATGTAACTCCATGGCTGATACATGTCAATGTATGACAAAAGCCACTGCAATGTTGCAAAGTAATTAGCCTCCAACTAATAAAAATAATTGGAAAAAAAAAAAAAAGAAGCCTGGGTTTTGTTTCAACCCAACTGCTACCCTCACAATGTAGTTTCTCCCCAGAGTTTCTCAGCTCCAAGGCCTCGGCCCTGGAGTCACCCCGCTCCACCCAAGCTTCTCTTCTCTCACATCCCTAAACAATTTAACTTAGAGAGGAAAAGAAAACCTAACAGCCTGGACTCTGCTCTGCTCCCAGTCCCCAGGACTCAGTGCACCCACTGAGGTATCACTTTCCACCAGCCTGGAGTCAAGGGGGCCCCAGAGGGGTCAGGAGCCTGGGACAGGAGGGCTGCCCAAACCTTCCAGAGCAGACCTACATTTTTCAAAGCCAGCTCCACATGTGACATGAGTTAATTTCTTCAGAGTTTGAAAATATTCTTTACACCCTACAGAAGTCAACTTATGTGCTGTACTATGCTAAGTCACTCAGTTGTGTCCAACTCTTTGTGACCCCATGGACTGTAGCCCGCCAGGCTCCTCTGTCCATGGGATTCTCCAGCCAAGAATACTGAAGTGGGTTGCCATGCCCTCCTTCAGGGGAAGCTAATTTATACTGATAGCTAAATCCTTTCCACCCCTGCTTTCATCAGTCCTAGGAGAGGTGGCTGCAGCACTGGCCATCATGGATGGGGTAATAACAGCTGAAGGGGACTTAAATCAGGGCTGGGATGCCCTCTGAGCACTGGCCATTTCAGCAGGAAGCAGGAGGAAGCCCTGCACCAGACAACAGTGCTGAGAGGTAACTGTATCCACAAAATCTGCAAACATCAACAGATGGGCTCTGACACCCGTGTTTAAGTATCAGGCAAACCCATGAACCCGGTAGGGCACAGTGAGGACCAGAAGGCCGAAGGTTCCTGAGCAGCTCAACAGTGGTGAACAAGGTCACACACAGAAGCACATGGAAAGGGACTTCCCTGGTGGTCCAGTGTTAAAGAATCCGCCTTGCAATGCAGGTTCGATCCCTGGTCAGGGAACTAAGATTTCACATGCGGTGGAGCAATTAAAGCCTGTGAGCCACATCCAGAGAGTCCATGCAACGCAATGAGAGATCCCGCATGCCACAATGAAGATCCCAAGTGCCGCAACAAAGACCTGATGCAGCTAAATAAATAAGTAAATATATTTTTGAAGCCCATGAAAAGCCCTTCTCTCCTGGAAGGTCCTTCTCTCAGACCCTGCTCACACAAGGCTGAGACACTGTCTTAGCAATCCCTAGCACCACAGATTGGCACCCTGAGACAGTGAGACAGCTTGAGAGTTAAGGAGGAGGTAGAGAAACTATGAACAGACAGAACTTCACGAACAGAGCAGCTCAAGCAGACCACAGGAGTCCTAGTATGACAAGGGATGTTATAGGCGGTGATGGCTCACAAGAAGAGGGCACGTGATTGCTTGCTAGCCATGGTTGGAGAAATGACCATGACCTGCTTGGAGAAACAGCGACAACTCAAGAACATCCTAGATCCCAACTCCTAGGCTTCTACAAAGAGACAGTAACAGACAACTTCCCCAGAAAACACAGAAATGCCAATTAAAGTGACCAAAACAGCAAACAATCCCCAAACATCATTGTAACTATAAAGGACTTGGGGATTCCCTAGCTGTCCAGTGGTTAGGACGCCACACTTCCACCACAGGGCGCATGGGTTGGATCCCTGGTCTGGGAACTAAGATCCAATATGAAGTACAGCATGGCTCCCTCACCCCAAAAAATATATATACACACAATATATATATATATGTACACAATATATATATAGAGAGAAAGACAATAAATAATGGATCCTGCTTTAAAACAAATTCCCCAGGGTTGGCAAGGCTGCAGCGAGATGGGATATTTCCATGTTGCAGGTGGTACTGGTTAACCAAGACTGTCCTTGGTGAAAATGTCAGCTTGGTCACTCCATTCCTGAGAATTTATCTAAAAAAAATTAATTCAGAAGAAAATGGGAAAATATGGGAAGAAGTTGCTTTATGGCAATAAAATCTAATGGTTAGAAACTGAAAAATCAAATGTCCTACAACAAGGAGATATATGTATATAATTCAATGAAACATGATATAATCAGTGAAGAGGAAAAAAGCTTTTCATGACATTATGTGAACTTAGTGCGGGAGGGGGAGTAGAGCAGGAAACTGTACAAGGACAAAGATTGCACACAAATAGATAAAGACTGAGAGGAACCACAGGGAAACATAAATGGCTGTGTTTGGGTGGTTGGCTTCTGAATATAATTTCTTTTTTAGTTGCTATAAGGTTTTTGGGGGGCAATAGACTTAAAGAAATGGCCTGGCTTTCCCAGCAAAGGTGGGCTTGTCACTCTCTGCTGGGAACCAGCATGCCATCTGCTGACCCTTAGCCTTGGGACACGTAACACCTCGGGCCATCCACAGCGCTGGCTGCACCTGTAGGAACCCCCCAGGCTTGTCTGAGCCAGGCAGGCGTGTACAATTGAAGGAGGAAACAGACAGAGCTGGACTCCATCTTAGGCCAGGCTGTGAACATTAGGCTACACACATGGTCACTCTCCCAATGGTCTCTGAACTTTGTGCCCAGTGTCTATAGAAGTGGCATACCAATGGGAAACCAGACCCCTGGATAAAAGAGCCTCAGGACTTGTACTTAGACTCTCCGTTGCCTAAAAGAATATGCTAATTATCTCTGTAACAGAACAAAGTCGTAAATTCCATTATGTTTATCGGGATATGACCACAGTCCTATTGATAAATGTCCACTGTTTATCTAGTCTTGTGACACATGAATCATGGGTTAACTTTGATTGTTTCTCTCTTTTACCTTGTCAAGACTAGTTTCAAGGAAGTTGGGGAGGTAGGTTTGAGCAAGTACACTTAGGGTATATAAGGTTTTCACAAAAACTGGTCGGGGTCCTTGACTAAGAGGAGACTCTGCCTTGGGCCTGCCGGTGTAATAAACTGCACTCCACTATCTGCACTGTCCTTCTGAGTGAGTTTGTTTCCCGGAACATGTGGCTACAACACAATGACTAGTCCAACTGGCTGAGAGGCCCCTGGGAGAAACATGGAGGACTTTGGAAGTTAGAGGAGGGCAAAGCATGGGTGATTCTATGCACTGGAATGTTGAGTTGGATAATTTAAGAATCCAATGCAAGAGTATGCAAATGCCCATCTGCTAGATAAATCTATAGCCTGGCAACACCAGAGTATGTTCTCAAATTAGAATGGTCTCCAAAGTCAGGTGGCCCACCCAACCTGCAGGTGGGTTAAGGATGGCTGCCAGCTTTACAGATGAGAGCTGAAGCTCAGAGGGGTGAGGTGACTTGCCCCAGGTCACAAAGTCAGGGGCTGCTGAGACAAATGCCACTACTCCTCTGCTCACTGGCAGATGCCTCACGCCTATGAGGCTCAGAACACTCCCAACACGGGGTCTCGCTGCTTGACTGGACACAGCCATCGCCACTTGTGCCACTGTCCAGCTCAAACTCTATGGTCCGCCAGAGCCCCACACCCCCAGTCCATGGAATTGTCTCCAGGAGGGACATCAGGTGCCCGACCAAACCCTGGAGTCTTGGTATATCACCCATCCAAAGTCTTCCAGACTTGGAATGAAGGTTTCCCCAGCAGGCCCAGCCCAAGGCCATCCCACCTCACACACACAAGCAGTGTGGCCCCAGCCCTGGTGCCACTACTTCCTGGCTGTAGGATCTAATAAGTGACCTGGACTTCAGTGTTCTTGTCTGTAACATGGAGATAATAAGAGTCTCCGTGTGATAGGATTGTTATGAGGATTAAATGAGATAAGAGACATTCTCGGCAAAGTGAATACAAAGTCCTCTCAGGGTAGAACCCTTCCCTCAACACAGCTTCTTTGAAAATTGAACAAGATAACTAGCACACCTCGGCTTACAGCAGAGCTCTCTAAATAATTGTTGCTACAATAACCAGTATTCTTGCCTGGAGAATCCCATGGACAGAGGAGCCTGGCGGGCCACAGTTCATGGGGTTGCAAAGAGTCTGACACAACTGAGCGACTATGCACGCATGCACAATAATAACAAAGGTATCAGACACAGTACAAAGGCAGGGGTTTTCAGGGAAAGGGCTGGGGAAGGGCTTCACAGAGCTGGGAGGGTGCTTGTTCTCTTCTTTGAAAAACAGACTCTCTTTCATGGCCCTCCTGCTCCCCCCGGCCACCCTCTAACGTGCTCACCAGCCAGGAAAGGACCCCAGCGCTGGCCACTTCTTCCCTTTGATCCCCAGGGTCCAATGAAAGCCAGACCTAGACCCTGGCCCTCAGTCTCTGCTGCCTGGGTTCCGGAGGAGGAGCGGGTAACTGAGGGTAACCGTCCCCTACTGACTTCATCTCCTCCGGGTCGAGCTTCTGGCCGGCTGGTTGCTGCTCCCTCTGGGGCCTGTGGCTGGAGGGCCCCCCTCCCCACGCCTGCGGCCCGCAGGGTCCCAGGCTCCCACTCACAGCTCGAGGATGAGCACCACGTCGGTGCGGTTCTCGAAGACGTCGTGCAGCGTGATGACGTTGGGGTGCAGCACCCGCCGCAGGATGCTCACCTCCCGCTGGATCTCCTCCAGGCACACGCCCCGCCGGCTGGCCCGGCTCTGCCGCTTCTTGATGAACTTGGCCGCGTACTCCAGCCCCGTGCTCTTCTCCCGGCACTTCTTCACGATGGCGAACTGGCCGCTGCGGGGACACAGACACACACAATGAGGACATCACTGCAGTCCTGGGAGAAGTGACCTGGCCGCCACCCCCCGGCCACAGCAACTCCTTCTTCCAGGGCAGGACAAGTCACGTCATCAGCCAGGATCCCCACCTGGCCATCATCCGGAGACGGAGACAGAACAAGTTCTGGGCTCCCCTTCTGTTCCTATGAATCCTTTACTTTGTACTAGGAAGGAATGGCAGTGTTGTCATTCCCAGTGTACAGATGGGAACACTGAGGCCCTGAAAGGCTACTGGTTTGATCCAGATGACACAGCTTCAGCTAGAACCTCTGTCTTGGATTCACCAGATGAAACCACAAGGTCCAGAGGTTTATACTACTTAATGGAAAGATTTTAAAGGAAAAGCAGGACTTCCCTGGTGGTCCAGTGGTTAAGACTCTGAACTTCCACCACAGGGGGTACAGATTTGATCCCCGGTCAAGGAACTAAGATCCTACAAGCCGCAAGGTAGGGAATGAATGAATAGTAAAAATGGTCAGCACAATTTACTAATAGTAACAATCATCTGTTTGGGCCTCCCTTATCTGGAAGCAAGGACAAACTCATCTATTTAGAACTGTAAGGAGACAAACCACCTCTCTAGTCTCATGTTCGCACCTTGGTTTCCAACCCTTCCCAACAAATCAAACTTCAATTACCTGACACAAGCCGGGTAGTGGCTTGGAGAATAAGAAGACAGAGCAAACACCAGGCTAAAGCACTTAAAGACAAGGCCAGAGGCTATGCCAGCGAGGCTGAGGGGATCCCGGTGGAAGTGGGGATGGGGTGGAGGCAGCCTAACATTGTTAGTAACCTCGGTGGGTGTTTCTCATGATTAGAAGACAGATAGTCCATGGGATTTTCTAGGCCAGAATACTGGAGTGGCTAGCCATTCTCTTCTCCAGGGGATCTTATCAACCCAGGGTCAAATCCAGATTTCCTGCATTGCAGGCAAATTCTTTACCAACTGAGCCACCAGGCATGCCCAAGAATACTGGAGTGGGTAGCCTATCCCTTCTCCAGTGGATCTTCCCAACCCAGGAATCAAACCAGGGTCTCCTGCATTGCAGGTGGATTCTTTACCAGCTGAATTACCAGGGGAGCCCAGATAGCACCAGAGAATTGTAAAATATTAGGAAACTGAGGCACAGGAGACATCAAGTGACTCACCCAAGGTCATCACAGAGTTAATGGCAAAGCCAGGCCAAAGAGCTGAGGACCCTGCCCAGTGTTCACAAACTGCTAAGACATTTGAAGGAGTCAAGACTATGTTTAGTGCCCTTCAGGGCTGAGCCTGAATCCTTCACTCCAGGGACCTAGACAGCATCCATGAAATTGTGCAAACTTGGAAAACTCAGCAGTGGCCACAGGACTGGAGAAAGTCAGTTTTCATTCTGATCTCAAAGAAAGGAAATGCCAAAGAATGTTCAAACTACCGTACAATTGTGCTCATTTCACATGCTAGCAAGGTAATGCTCAAAATCCTTCAAGCTAGGCTTTAGCAGTACGTGAACCAAGAACTTCCAGATATACAAGCTGGATTTAGAAAAGGCAGAGGAACCAGAGATTAAATTGTCAATATCCACTGGATCATAAAAAACCAAGAGAATTCCAGAAAAACATCTACTTCTGCTTCATTGACTACACCTAAGTCTTTGACTATGTGGATCACAACAAGCTGGAAAATTCTTAAAGAGATGGGAATACTATACCACCTTACCTGCCTCCTGAGAAACCTGTATGCAGAAACCTGCCAAAGTGGCAGGTAGCCCCAGGCCAGCCTCCCTGAATGCTCTAAAGGCAACCCCCTACACACACACACAGAGGGAAGGGCAGCGGCCTTCACCATCACTGGGGGTGATGTTAAGGCAATAACTGGGGGCCACTCTCAGTCTTTGGCGACTACCTAATGGCCACCCTCCTGGGGATCCTCCCACTCCCCTTCCACCAGTGTCCCAGGTTTTCCTGACACCCACAATACCTACTGCTTGAGACAAAAACCATAACCACCACTTTGGATGTACTCTCTTAGGGGCGCTGGGGTAAAAGTTACACACAAAGAAGTGCTCTGGATACAGTAAGTCCCCTACATAAGAACGAGTTCCATTTCAAAAGTGTGCTGGTAAACCCATTTTGTCTGTAAGTCCAACAAAGTTAGCCTAGGTATCTGACTAACACAGTCAGCTATATAGTACTGTAATGTAATAGGTTTATAATAACTTTCACACAAATAATACATAAAAAACATAACAAATAAAGAAAACAGTTTTAGTCTTACAGTATAGTCCCTAGAAAAGTGCAGCAGTGCAGTACAACCGCTGGTACACAGGGGCTGGCATCGAGGGAACAAGCAAGAAGAGTTCCTGACTGGAGGAGAGAGAGGAGGTGGGAGATGGTGGAGCTGAAGGATCGTCAGCAGTAGGAGATGGAGGGCAAACTGCAGTTTCACTCACACCTGACACTGATGGGACGCACGTTTGCATCTTTGAAAGTTTGCAACTTGAAGGTTCGTATGTAGGGGACTTACTGTGTTTGCCTCAGCCTCAGAAACTAGTAGCACATCTGAATCACTCCGTTACTAGAATAATCCTCAGTGAGACAGCCTTCAAAATGAACCCAAGTGATCAAAAAAACAGACCCTCAAGTAGAGCAAGTGAGGAATAAGAGATGCCATTCTGTGGCAACCATCGTAGAGATGTCACCACACACCTGTTCACACATCCCTCCATCCCCTCATCCCCCTTTACCCAGGGCTACCTGAGCATGTACTCTGTGCCAGGCTCTGCCTGCACAGCAAGGGGCAGGGACCAAAGACTCAGATATCAGGCATAGATGGAACTCTGGGGAGGGAGAGGGCCCCGGTGGCTGGGCTGGGAAGGCTTTTGTGGAGCCATGTATATATCACACTGTCTGCTAACTCTAAAGTTTCAGCTATTTATGCCTCTTATACCGATTCTGGACCCTCTACACCTGATGCAGGTGGGGTTAAATCAGGCCTCCCAAAGTCAGAGGGAACACGTGCAGCGAGATCTCTGGTACCTGAGAGCAACTCTGGGCCTTGGGACATCAGGCCTCTTAGCGGGTGCCAGCAAACACTGAACAAAGCCTCGAGTCCCAGGCAGCTGTGCGTCTCCAAGTCAGGACGGCCACGCTCCTCTCCTCCCTGACACCTCAAGGAGTCTGGCATCAGCAGCCCTGAGGGATGGGAAAGCCAAAGTGTAAGGACTTTAAACTATTTGTTTAAGCTTATGGAGCACAGAGGTGGAGGCAGAGGATTTTTATAAAGCAGAGCTAAATATTTCAGATCACCTTGACAAAAAAGCTTTCCCTTCTCCTTAGGGGGAAACGGAGGCATTTTTCTGTATCACATGCCTGAAAAATTCCTCTAACTCTCAAAAAGCAAATGAGTGTTTGCTTTTGAGTGTTCTCTCTGTGAGAGCAGCTGAGGCAACGAGAGGTGACTGGGGGTCAGGCCTAACAGGAGCAGGCGTCCTCCTCCCGCCAAAAGGAGGTATTCTGAGAGCAGGTGACTAACACAGAGCCAAATACCAGCCAATGCCACTCATCTTGCGTCTCTTTGCGAGACAAGGGTCCTCCGCTCAGCCTGCCCGGGGAGCCTCAAAGGGAGCAGGGGCCACTCGCTGGTCTCCTCTCTCCTCGGGCAGGTGCTGGAACGTGTGGAGTATGTGCTCCACTAGGCCAGCCCTGGGCAGGAGGAGCAGGCTTCCAGGTCAGACAGGCCTGGTCTCAGGAGACATACACTGTCACCTGGGGCCAGTGGCCACCTTCTCTGTGCATCAGTTTCCTCATCCGTAAAATGGGAACTGTGATTCTCTGCCAAGGAACTGTGAGGACTGGAAATAGGTCACGTCAAGGGGGACTTCCCTGACGCTCCAGTGGCTTAGACTCCACGCTCCCAATGCAGGAGGCTCAGGTTCGATCCTTGGTCAGGGAACTAGATTCCACAGGCCACAACTAAAAGATCCCACATGCTGCCACTAAGACCCAGCACAGTCAAGTAAATAAATAAATATTTTTTTAAATTAAAAAAAAAAACACTTCATTTTGGCCTGCAGATAAATCTAATAAACGGTGACTAGTGTTACTGCTATTAGTTTGTTGCTCATGTGAAGGCAGAAGTAAGTCGCTGATTTACATGGACTTCAATGTGTGGCCACGGCATCAGTGCAATTTTAACACACGTCCCCACCCCAACGTACTCTCCGATGATCCCAGTGCACAGTCAATTTGGGGTTTATCTTCATTTTAAACAATTCACCAGCTCTATTCATCCTTAGAGCAGTGGTTCTCAACCCTGGTGGCACACCAGAATCACTGGGGAAATCTTAAAGTTACGGCTGCCTGGATCCCACCTCCAGAGGTTCTGATTTCCTCGGACTGGCAATCAGGATATTTGTTAAAAAACATTCTGGGACTTTCCTGGTGGCGCAGTGGATAAGAATCGACCTTCCAAATCAGGGGACACAGGTTCGATTCCTGGTCCAGGAAGATCCCATATGTAGCAGAACAACTAAGCCCATGCATCACACTTACTTAGCCTGTACTCTAGAGCCTTCGAGTTGTAACTACTGAAACCTGCACCTAGAGTCTGTGCTCCGCAACAAGAAACACCGCCACAATAAAAAGCCAAAACACTGCAATGAAGAGCAGCCCTCTACTTGCCACAACTAGAGAAAGCCTGCATAAAGCAACAAAGACCCAGTGCAGCTGAACATAAATAAATCAACTTTCTGGGTGACCCCGATGTGTAGCCAGGGCTGAGAAACACCAGCTTACAACAGTCCTCTGATTATCTCTGTTTTTCCATATGAAAAAAAGTACACCACTGCAACTCATATTATTCCTTGTCCTTCTCAGTATTGATATATTACCCTCTCCCTTAGATCTTTGATCTGACCATGAGAAGGAGGGAGAGAGGAGAGAAAAGGGAGATGGGGAGTGTTGTCTCTTTCATCAGAACAGGTTTTGATTGATTTGCAAATCAAGACAGAAGATGACCCTCGACTCTGGGGAGTAACAGGAATGGAAATTTGCTGTGGGACACCCCCTGGTCCCTGTACCCACAATAGAGGCACAAAAGCCAGACCTGAGATGGCTCTGTCATGCCCATCAGAAGGCACCTGCAGACCCACGGGCAGGTGGAAGCAGTGATAGTTATGGGCCTTTTTCTGTCCATCAGGAAGGCTCTGAAGCCAGAAATTCAGGCCCAGGGGCACAGAAGTTGCTCAGCTATGCTACAGGACCAGGGGTAGACAAGGAAAGCCCCTCTAGGATAAGACAGAGCCACCCAGGCTATCAGCCTAGGAGGGAGCAGAGGGGAGCCGCCAATAGTAAGGGAAGTAACTGTCAATACAGATTTAAAAATCATGGGAATACTGAAACACTGATGCACATACGCAAAGCACGCATGTGTCTGTCCCTGCAACAGTCAGTTCCTAACTCTAATGCAGCAAAGGGCGGGTAGTCAGGAGGTCCAACTTCTGACCCCGACCTGCCCCCAAAGCTTCATGGGCTTGGATAAGGAGCTGCCTTTTCGGTCCATTTTCCTTCACCTGCCACCTGTCAGAAAGCTTCTGAGGGGAATTCCCTGACAGTCCAGTGGTTAGGACTTGGTGTTGTCACTGCCATGACCTGGGTTCAATCCCCAGGTTCCCACAAGCCATGTGGCACAGCTAAAAGGAAAGAAAGTTCCCGAGAGTCCACTACAACTCTGAACAGAAACGAAATTTTCCCTTCACTTTCCAAATTCCGTCTCTGGGCTGCTGTCTGGGGTCTTGGGTTCTGGTCAGATCCCACCTGCTAATTGGTCATGAGCCTCGGGAGCCTGTTCACCTCCCTCGGCCTCAAGGTCCTCCCTTGTCAAATGAGGATGAGAAAACCCAGCCTGTCCACCTCACAGGGAAAATCATGAGGTAACTCCCCAGAAAGGACTAAACCATCCAATTAGTAAAAAGGCAGGAGGCAGGGGTGGGTGGAACACTGTGCCTGAGGCTGACTTGCAAAAGTCACGTTAGGAGGGTCTCGTGAAGGACAGTAAATCCACGAGACATAGAAACTAGTTTCCCTGCTCCTGCCAGCAGCTCTCCTGCAATTATATCAGGAACATGATCCTCTTCTCAGACAGAGGACCCAGCTCCTCACTTATTCAGTGTCCCTGGAGGACAAATGAGGCTGTGTGAAGACTAGTGTCACAGACAGGACTTGGCAGGGCCTGGGGAGTCGGGGGGCACCCCATTAGAGTCTCCTGTTGTCTGTCCAGGAATCAGATGATGAGGAGTAAACCTGGAACTGCTTCTCAGAACTCAAAAATGGTTTGGGACTTTCCTGGTGGTGCAGTGGTTAAGAATCTGCCTTCCAGGGGCTTCGCTGGTGGCTCAGCGTAAAGAATCCACCTGCCAATGCAGGAGACACGGGTTTGATTCCTGATCCAGGAAGATCCTACATGCCGCAGAGCAACTAAGCCTGTGAGCCACAATTATTGAGCCTATGCTCTAGAGCTCAAAAACTGCAACCACTGAGCTCATGTACTGCAACTACTGAAGCCTGTTCGCCCAAGAGCCAGTGCTCCGCAACAAAAGAAGCCACCACAATAAGAAGCCTGTACATTACAACTAGAGAGTAGCCCACACAGCAACAAAGACCCAGAACAGCCAAAAATAAATATAAATAAATAAATTAAATTATTTTTCAAAAAATTGAGGGACGTAGGTCTGATCCCTGGTTGGGGAACTAAGATCCCACATGCCATGGGGCAGCTAAGCCTGTGCCAGAACTAGAGAAGCCCATGCACCTCGAGAACGACCCAGTAGAGCCAAAATAAAATAAATTAAAAATATTTTTCAAAACCAGCTCCTAAGTTTCAGGGAAGAGCCTGGCTCAACTGCTCCTGAATTCTTTACCACCCAAGAGTAATCTGGGTGTGAGCCAAATCTCACACCTGGGATAGATTTTGTATAGCAATGTGGACATCACAACATTTACATCCAGCTTTTCTCTCTTCATGCCAATTTCACTTTTATCCTCTCTTAAATGTTTGCTAACATCATTCTTAGCTCCATTTTACAGATCAGAAAACAGAGGCTTAGGAAGGTTAAGTAACTTGCAAGTTGGACCAGGTAGCAGATCCTGATAGAGGGACTAGGACATAAAGTCATGTCAACCAACTCCAGCTTCAGTGAGACTCTCCAGGTAACTAGCCAGCAGTGATGCACCAAGCAGAAAGGAAGGGTCCCAGCCCAGAAGAGAGGAGAATTTTATCATTGATATTACTAACAATTGCCAATGCATGGTGATAATAAATAGTAGACTGATTTGGGAGACTTCCTTGGCGGTCCAGTGGTTAAAAATCTGCCTTGTAATGAAGGGGACTTAGGTTTGATCCCTGCTCAGGGAATTAAGATCCCACATGCCATTGAGCTCTGGTGGAGCCCCATGGAGCCCTCTTGAGAACCTATGCGCTGCAATGAAAGATCCCGCGTGACTCAACAAAGACACCACATGCCTCAACTAAGACTAAATACAGTCAAGTAAATAAACAGATTTAAAAAAAAAAAAAAGTAGACTGGGGACTTCCCTGGTGGTGCAGTGGTTCAGAATCCACCTGCCAATGCAGGGGACACCAGTTTGATCCCTGGTCCAGGAAGATCCCACATGCCACAGAGCAACTAAGCCCTTGCACCACAACTACTGAGCTCATGAGCTGTAACTACTGAAGCCTGACTCTAGAGCCATGCTCTGCAAGAAGAGAAGCCACTGCAGTAAGAAGCCCATTCACCACAGCCAGAGAGTAGCCCCTGCTTGCCACAACTAAATAAAGCCCTCGTGCAGCAACAAAGCCAAAAATAAATCAATTACTTTTGAAAAGAAAATAATTTTTTTAAAGTAGAATAAGTTTTATTCAATTTTTATCATTGGTTTTGAATTCTCAAAAGACAATGCACCTCTCATGGCCAGAATTGAGACAGACCACTCCCACTGTCAAAAATAAATCAATTACTTTTGAAAAGAAAATCATTAAAAACAAAAAGTAGAATAAGTTTTATTCAATTTTTATCACTGGTTTTGAATTCTCAGAAGACAATGCACCTCTCAGAGCCAGAATTAAGACAGATCACTCCCTCGGTCCACCCACTCCCACAAGGTTGGCTATGGCCAACTAGACTTGTTCTTACAACTCCCCAGGGATGACTGCCAAAGGCATTTTTAAGGTTTATTGATAGAGTGGGTCTAACTCATTTTCTCTCTCAGACAGTCCAAAATGTCCAAGAATCTACTAACTTGCCCCAAAGTCCCCAGTTGATCAAGGTGGAGATGAGGCAGAGCTGCACAGAATAGAGAGCAGGGAGAGATGTCACGGGAGGTGGGAGGCATCAAGTGGGAAGTGCTCCAGGTCAGAGGGTTGTGGGGCCCAGGTTCCTCCTCCTGCTTCCCCCCAAGCAATCACTGCAGTTCCTCTTCCCACACTGGAGAACAATGAGCCACAACTACTCTGAAATTACCCTGCAGGTGTGTAGTACCACAGGGCAGGACAGTGCTTAGAAGTTTCCAGTCAAGGCCACCCCAGGTGCAGCCCAGGAAGAGGGGGAATGGAACCTTCAGCCAGCATGTGTCAAAGGCGTGAGCAGGAGGAGCTCAAATCTACAGTCCACAGGAACCAGATCGGCCCAATCCCATAGGACCCACCCCCTGATCCCAGGGCAAGAGCCTGTCTGGGGATGGTGTCACCAGCCCCCTCCCCACTCCTCTGCCTGGCCAAACTTGACTGACCTGGCCTCTTACCCTGCCCCCCCGCCACCACCCTATACACACACATACACACACAACGCACACAAACACACCATCCTTTTCAACACATCTGTCTCCACTCAGCCACGCCCATGAACAAAGATATTCCTCCCATCACCTTAGCAAAAAATCTGTTTCTGGTCTCATAGACTTAACTCCAGGATTTACAGTCAGTAGACTGAGGTTCTATTTCTAGCTCTATTACTCTTAGTAAATCATGTGACTCTGACCCTCAGTTTCCTTGTGTGTAACCCAGACACAAGAATATTCCAATCTCACCTTTCATCTGCAGTCTCTGCCCAGGCTGCAGTGTCCCTGCCAAGCCCTGAACATGTGCATGGGGGCCAGCTGTGGATTCTGGGGCAGATGTAGCCCCAGGATGGGGTCTTGGCCAAGGGCATCCTTGGCCCTCCTGAAGAGAGGAAACTAGCAGCACGTGGACAGTCTGTGATTTGGAGTTATCTGATGCCTTGACCTGAGTGAGAATCCTTCCCCCACTGGGACCATGGAGGTCTGACAGCCCTCTGTGACACAAAGATAAGTAATAGTTGAAATAAATATTATCAAATGCAAAGTGAGCTTTTGCATTGAGATTTTGGATTATACACAAATTTTAATTGAGAAAACAGAACTCCAGAGGAATGAATTCTGCAGGCCCCAAAGAGATATGAAAAGGTGGCTCGGTGCCTAGGAATTAACACAAAGGAAAACAATCTGGATCCCACTGAGGCTATTACATTTAGTCATCATTGTCCCCTTAGGCTTCTCTTGGCTGTGACAGCTTCTTTGACTTTCCTTGTTTTTGATGCCTTCAAATTTTGAGTAAGGCATTCTGTAGGAAGTTTCTCAGTTTGATTGAGTTTCCTCATAATTAGGATTTGGGGATCTTAAAACCTTAAGGGATTTTGAAAGGAGACCACAGAGGTGAAGGACTATGCTCATGTCATACTAAGACACACACTATCAATATAACTTATTACTGTTGATGTTAACCTTGACCACCTGGCTGAGCTCTGATTTGCAGGTTTTCTCCACTGTAAAGTTACCCCTGCTCTCTGACACTCTACTCTTTGGAATGAAGTCACTGTGTGCTGCCCACACTTAAGAAGAGGGAGTTGTAGTATTCTTTCTTTTATAATATACATACATACATATATGTATATATTATTGAACTATAGTTGATTAACAATGTTGCATTAGTTTTTGCTATACAGCAGAGTGAATCAGTTATATATATGCATGTATCCACTCTTTCTGAATCTGCCTGCAATGCAGGAGACCTGGGTTTGATTCCTGGGTCAGGAAGATCCCCAAGAGAAGGAAATGGCAACCCACTCCAGTATTCTTGCCTGGAGAATCCCATGGACAGAGGAGCCAGGAAGGCTACAGTCATGGGGTCACAAGAGTCGGACATGACTTAGAGACTAAACCATCACCACTCTTTTTAAGATTCTTTTCTCATTTAGGTCATTGCAGACCGCTGAGTAGAGTTCCCTGTGCTATACAGTGGGTGCCTGTTGGTTGTCTATTTTATATACAGTAGTGTGGAGTTGTGGTATTTTTAACGGTGAAAGATTTACATCAGTTAATTGAAATTCTATAGCAAGAAGTTAGTCTCCTCTCTCATTTAGCAAATTTATACTTATCCACCCCCCAAAAGAATATCCCAATCTCACCATGTTATAATGAGAAAGAAATGAGACAAATATGTGAAAGCACTAAGGAAACGATCTCTCTCTGTGAATGTGAATTACTCCTTCCATCCAGTGGATTGACACATCTGGATCATGGTCTCCATTTTCCAGTCCCAGCCTTGAGCCTGATTTAGCACCCGTGAACCCCATCCTCAGATGCCAGCTTAATAAGATAGCGTGGGGGAAAACTGGGGCAGCTGAAAGGCAGGGTCCCTGGGTGGTGCCAGGATCCAGGAAGGCAGAAAACACTTCAGGATATAGTCATCTGAGGTTAGGGTAAACAAGGGATCAGATATTCAGGAAGCCAAAAAAAAGGGTGAAGAAATATAAGGTTGCCAGAAGGGGGAACACATGGCAAGTCAAGATTCCAGGCCAAAGAGATGAGAAGAAGGAGCAAAAGTTTACCAAAAACCAGGGGGGCAGCATGTCAGGAACTAGGTGTGCAAGCAAGGAGCGAGAGACCCGTGGGATCAGCAGCCCAGCCACGTGGCACGTGGAGCTGCAGCAGACAGAAACATCAGCAGAAGACCTGCAAACACAAGAGTGCCCAGAACTGCTCAATGGCCTTTGCTCCCAGCATGTGAGCCAAACCACTGTCTGTGAGCCCGTTTCCCTTCCCTGACCATGTTGCCCCTAACTTTCTAGTCTCATGATGATGGTTTTAAAATTTATTTGAGGTGTGGAGCCCTCTCTCCAACAAATTGTGCAAAGAAGCTCACTATGTAAAACATACAAAAAGCAGGGCTTCTTTTTGGGTAGAGATGCTAAGAGATGGACCATAAAGAAGGCTGAGCATCGAAGAAGTGATGCCTTTGAATTGTGGTGGAGAAGACTCTTGAGAGTCCCTTGGACTGCAAGACGATCAAACCAGTCAATCCTAAAGGAAATCAATTCTGAATATTCATGGGGAGGACTGATGCTGAAGCTGAAGGTGAAGCTCCAATACTTTGGCCACCTAATGCAAAGAACAGACTCACTGGAAAAGGCCCTTGTGCTGGGAAAGATCGAAGGCCAAAGGAGAAGAGGGTGGCAGAGGATGAGATGGTTAGATAGCATCACCGACTCAATAGACATGAATCTGAACAAACGCTGGGAGACAGTGAAGGACAGGAAAGCCTAGAGTGCTGCAGTGCAAGAGGTTGCAAAGAGACACAACTTAGCAACTAAACAACAGCAACTCACAGGCTGCCTGCTCAGAGCCCAACCACATGATGCCCAAAGGGGCTTTCTGGAACCCCAAGGGTTCCAGGGAACAAGATTTGAGAAGTCTACTCAATAGCGTGGAAGCATGCTCTTTGATGATCCCAAAGCAATTCCAAACTGCAAGGAAAAAGTGAGGGAAAAAAAGGAGAAATAGAAAACACTAAAGAGATAATTCTCAAAATTATTATCTATTCTTTTAAGGAGTTGCTCTGGGACGTTTCTATGGTCCAGTGGTTAGAACCCCAAGCTCCCAATGCAGGGGACCCAGGTTTGATCCCTGGTCAGGGAATTAGAGCCCACATGCTGCAACTAAGAGTTCACTAAAGATACTGCATGCCACAACTAGGACCTGGTGCAGCCAAAATAAGCACATAAATAAATATTAAAAAAAAAAATTTACTCTGACCAAACCAAACTCAGGATCAACAATAAGGAACACACTTTGGATTAAGTATCAGGAACCAGAAGTTTCCAGGGAGCTAAACCCTGACCTACAAATGGCCCCTCTCCATCAAGTCACAGGTGTCTGCCTGTGCTGGCCAGTGGCAGCTGCCTGCACAGCTTAGCTCATTCAGCTCCTTGTCCCTCAGACTAACTTCCTTCCTCTGGCTCTTTATTTGGGGGCTGGGGGGCACACAGAAAAAATTCCTAAAGCACAAAACGGAAGGAATTGTTGAGCAGAGCCAAGTCAGGCTGAGCTATGACTGCATTTTGGAATCTATTTTTAAGTCTAAGCACGTTTTGATGCTATTGTCAAATGAACAGGAGCCCACAGGCCCAAGGCCTGAAATTAATTAAGCTCAGTTTAACTTGGACTTGGCTTTTTGGAGGACTTTGGCTTTTTCTTTTTTCACTGAAAATATAGCTCAGTGTCCTCTGGCATTTCCCTTAGTCTGGAGTCTATATTCTAGACACAGACATGACATAGGCTACTATGGCTTGAAGTGTTAGCCATGGAGGGTACCACCCATCACCCACCATCCACCCACCTGCCCGTCTAGTCACCTAACTACCCGTCCACCCATCTACCTAACTGTCCATTCACCAATCCATCTATTTACTAATTTACTCCTCCAGCCCTCATGTATGGATCAGTGTCCCAAATGCTACAGACCAGACATACCCGCACAACTTGAAGGACTCATAGTCAACTGGAGAGATCAGACAAATGCTCATGGAAAAAGAAATATGGCATGGGTGTCTAGAAATAGCTGCCACAGGTCAAGTGCATGGGCAACAGTAAGCCCCGCAGCAGTTCAGCAGAGGGAGGAAGTACTGGCCAAGGGGAGTGAGGGGAAGTCTTAAGGAGCAGGTGGGATGTGAACCAGGTTGATAACATATGATCAGGCCACTCAAGATGGCTCTTCTCTTGCTCTCCGTACATCCCCTGCTCCCAGTCCCTGCCTCACCTACACCCGACTCTCCTGACTGAATTTCTCTCTTAATCTTAGAGCCTAATCAGTGAATGCCTACATAGTTGCCCCTAGTCTCAGCTTGTGATTGTTCTAATCTTTAAATCAGAACATCTCCACCATGAGAGCTGATGAAAGGAACAGTGAGGGGCATGCGCCACTGCTGGTTTCCCTGGTAACTGATGAGCCAAACTGACATCAATTCCCTCTATAACTGGTAACCCTCCAGCTCCCACCAGGAGTGAAGACTGCTGCCCTGTCCTGCCCGCTATCTGTTGTACATGTGGAGATGTTGCTCCAGGACCTCGTTTCAGCCATGTAAGATTCATCCCACCCCATCCATTAAGCCACGGATGTCTCTGTTGCTGACTCCAGGCTCTTTCTTTGGTCTTGAAGCTGGGCAAGTACAGGGCTTGCAGGCCTATAAGGTGCAGCCCAACAGGCAGAGGAAGCTGAATTCAGACAGGCAAAAAGGAATCAGCTGGCCACAGCTGGAGTGAAACACAAATGCTTTATTCTGGGAATGCCCTGAGTCAACACGTTACTTCTTCACTTCCTCCCCGTCAAGTGGCCACTTTCTCGAGGAAGTCCATCAGGAAGCTGAGCTTGCCCTTTCCTCTCCTCTTTGTGGGGGTGGTGGAAGAGGACAAGTGGCCAGCAGCAACAATGTTCACTTGGGTAGGGTTCCCCTCTCACCACCCGAGTTCCTGACAATCAGATGTACGTTTGATTAATAAAAAGACCTTCAGCAGGACAGGTCAGCTCACTTGATCCCAGAAACACCAGCCAGTTGGCCTTCACAGCCTGAGCAAAGCCCAGGAGGCTGGACCATAAGGGATGTGATCTTTAGCAGAGCAAGAAAGGGACTAAAACAGAAAGACGGAAAGATCCAGTCAGGTCGAGGTTCTGTTATTACCATGTAGGGACAGGGTCGTCCCTCATATCTTCTATAATGGCTCCCTCCCAACTTGCCAGACCCCTCTAGTGTCAAGAGTTCTGTTCCCAACCCCTCTGCTGTGAACTCTACACATCCCCATGGTCCACACTCCCCGGGGATCCTGCAGCTACTGAAGCCATGTGTCTTAGAGCCTGTGTTCCAAAACAAGAGAAGCCCCTGCAACTAGAAAGTAGACCCTGCTTGCTGCAGCTAGAGAAAGCCCACACGCAGCAATGAAGGGCCTGTGCATTGCAACAGAGGCCCAGCACAGTCAAAATGTTTTTTTTTTTAAAAAAAAAAAAAAAAGAACAGCTCTCAGGCACTCAGCAAGATGCCCCAGTACCATCTTCATATCCAGCAAAATGCTGAACACATCACATGGCAGAGATACTTCCATGACAAATGACCAAGGCATTCACCTTAATCAGCAACCAGCCCATCGGAGCCTGGGGAGTAAGAACTGTCTTACTCATCCGATGGGGTCTGCTGAACACTGAGCATGAAGTAGGTATTCTGCCTACTTGCAGAAAAGAAGAGCTAAACTGAGGCAACAGGCAGTGAGTGAAGGACTTGTCACTCACAGCCAGCCCTCTGTGCACTCAGAGCACCTCACCAGCAGACTCACTAGGAAAAGAACACATTCTTGATAGTTATTACAAAAGGAGCATGCTCATTATTTTTAAAAAGCACAAAGAGGAAGCTTCCTGAGATAACCATTGTTATCATTTTGGTATCTGCTCTCTTAGATTTTTTTCAGCACATACTATAGTCTTTTTTGTTTGTTCATTTTTTTAATGGGACTGGGATGATGCTGTCTGTACTATTTTGGAAACTGCTTTTTAAAACTTTTCTGCTTAACAATAGATCATGAATATTACTCACATTACTGAAAATTGTTTCACTCCTGATTTTAAATAATATGTCACTTTACAAATAAACCATAATTTTTAAAGCAAATTCTTAATTTTGGATATTTATAGTATCCTTTTCTTGGCACACCACATGGCATGTGGGATCTTAGTTCCCTATCCAGGGAGAGAACCCATGCCCCCTGCATTGGAAGGCCACTTCCAATGTCTTAACCACTGGACCACCAGGGAAGTCCCTGGACATTTATGTTACTTCTAATTTTTATTATAATTAAGACTGTTATAGATACTAGTATATATAAATCTTTGTGTACATCCCTGATTATCTTTTCTGAAGGTAAGTTCCAGGTAGAACCCTTGGTCAAAAGTTATTTACATTTTTAAGGTTTATGATACTTGACAAATTATCTCCCAGGAAGATTGTCTCAATAATACTCCTAACAGTCCTAAATAACCCCTTGAACTTGTTCACTGTGTTTTTCAGCTTTACCATTTTCCTATTTGAAGGATGACATCTGATTATCTTAACTTGAATTAAATTTATTATTAACTTGTAGTTGATTACTAGTAAGAATGAACATCTTTTCCCTATGCTTGTTGGTAATCTGAACTGCCTTATACATGCCTCCTCGTTTATTTTTCCACTGGGGTGTTTGCCTTTTTCTTATCGTTTATAAAAGCTCTTTACATATTTGTGACCTGAACCCTTTGTCTTGTATGTTGCAAACATCTGCCCTGATTGTATTGGCCAAAAGGAACTTTAGGCCTTTTGTAGTGTCAGACAGTGTTAATCAGTTTTTTCCTTACGTCTCCTCTGGCTGTTACTAAGCCGTGACTTAAGGGTACACTCAAGGGGAGTGCCCTGTGCCCCTTCGGTCACACAGGCATTCAATTCAGGCAATACCTTTAAACTCACCACAGAGGCAATCCCTCATCCCCCACACATGGCCCTTTACTCAGAGTCACCCCACTCTTCCTCCTGGTAATGACCCTTCTACTGGCTGATTTCAGGAAAGGACGGCATCAGAATGTGAGCAGGTTCTGCTACAGAGTGGGCCTGGTATCCCCAGGATAGACTGCAGCTCCCGGGGTGACCAGCACAACAAACCCCCTTAAGGGATGCAAAGCATCTCCCCTGCCCCCCAATTATCCATTATGTTGTTTAGCGTCCTTTGGAACAGGATGCAGCAGGCAGTGGCTTTCTTTCAGAAATTAGTACCATGAACATGTCTGTCTACCCTGAAAACCTATAGCCTTCCTCATTTCAGATAATGAAAATGACATAATCTATCTTATTTCCCTTTTGTTGCCTTGGTGGTCAGTGATAATGGTCAACGATAATGACCCAGATCTTGGGTGTGTTTCCTTCCTCTTTCCTTTGCACCAGTGGTTCTCACACTTGAGGGTGGAACAGAATCAAGGAGAGCTTGGTAGAAATGAGATATCCAAGCTTTGCCACAGAATTGATAAATCATAATCTTCTGGAGGTCGTGTGTCTTTTGATCTCCACCTTTATTTTCAAATTCTGTGTGCCTCGTGCTGTAGGTTGCCTCAAGTTGTTACCATACATGGGCAGGAGGAACTAATTATAAGTGGTCCTGTTGCCATCACTGTGGCATGGAGAGAGATAGGGAGCTGTCGAGCACTCCTGCAGAAGCAGAACCCTCCTATTTCACAGTTGGCTAAAGGGGGCCCCAGCCTGTTAAAGGGGCTTGTCCCGGGCAGGACTACCCGTACAGCCATTTACGCAGTCCATCCCAATGGCCAATTTGATCAACTTCAGAGCAGAAGGCATTTCCCATAGGAAGAAAATGATGCCAACTCCCATGCCCTTTGGGCCCCATGCTCACAGGGGGCTTATCTCCTCATCCCTGCCCTCAAATGGATTTGACTTTAGATCCACATCATAACTCATCATAGTTGGTAAAGAATCTGCCTGCAATGCAGGAGACCCCAGTTCGATTCCTGGGTCGGGAAGATCCGCTGGAGAAGGGATAGGCTACCCACTCAAGTATTCTTGGGCTTCCCTTGTGGCCCAGCTGGTAAAGAATCCGCCTGAAATGCAGGAGACCTGGGTTCGATCCCTGAGTTGTGAAGATCCCCTGGAGAAGGGAAAGGCTACCCACTCCAGTATTCTGGCCTGGAGAATTCCATGGGCTGTATAGTCCATGGGGTCACAAAGAGTTGGACATGCCAGCGACTCTCAGTTCACTCACTATCCTCCCTATGCCCACAACCCTGGAGAGCGGGACCAGGTAGAGAGAACAGGTCCAAGTCCTCTTAGAAGCAGATTTCTGTCCAAACTCTCCTCCACCCAGCCCCATCTTCCCTGCAGAAGCTGAAGCCTCTGTTGGGCAAGCGGCTCCAAGTCACAGCTTAGGCCACCCTCCTCCAACCACTGTCATCACCAACCCCAGTTAGCAGCTACCAGGTGCCCTGGAGGCTGCCAATCCTTCGCAGTTCCTCTAAGTCATTACAGGATTTGGCACCTAATTTCAAGCACAATTGTCAAGACGTCATCAGGAAGGTATGTGTCACCTCCAACATGATCTGTTTTTCTACCCAAACTGCAACCTAGAACAGATCCAGGTGTCTATCCTGGCCGCTTCCCTCTAGAAGCCAACCAGTCAGGCCTGCCTCACCAGCTGCTGCAGGGTATCCTTGTCGTCACCCACGCTGGAGGGCTCTGAGAGCTGGGGGGCTCAGATCTGGGAAGGACGCCAGGATAATCCTAAGCCAGCTCTGTTTCTAGCAGGCTCTGGAAACTTGGGGGGTTTCTTGGCTTTTCTGTGCCTCTGCTCCCACCTCAGCACACGGGGATGACAACCACCTCAGAGGCTGTGATGCGGATTAAATGCACGGCTACCTGCAAATGCCCAGAGCAGCATCTGGCACATGGTCAACACTGACAAAAATGAGTTTAGTTTTAGCTCGCCAGGCTTCAGTTTCCTCACCTGTCAAATGAAATTAATACACTCACTTGCAGGACGGTTGAGAAATTTTAATTAGAGAAAAGTGAAAACAGCATAAACCTGGCATATCCTTGGTGCTTGATAAACAGTTTCTGAAAGGTGAAGGAGGAATAAATCAGACAATAGGTATCAAGGTTCAGAACAGATGTTTTCACCCTGGCCGCAGGCTGCCCCTTCCTGCTCCACAGTATCCCAGAAATCACCTCCTTGCTCAGAGACACAGACCCACAGAGCATCCAGGGTTCCCACATGGGGCCTGGACTAGTGAGACAGGCACATTCCTCTTTAATCTTGAGAGCGGGCAGGTCCCAGCGGCCCCTTAGGGCAGAGTGTCTCAACACAGCACGCCCCAGGACAGCCAGGAGATGGACGGTGTCCCTCAGCCCTCCTGCCAGCCCGCTGTTCACTCTAGGACAGACATGCTACGGGGTCTCCTGCCAGAGGCTGGGTCTGGATGATGAGGCTCGTGTATGCACAGAGAAGGGTCCACACACAGAGAAGGGTCTATGCCTAGTTCCCTAAGTCTCTTCTAGGTGGGCCCACCCCCAGAATGGACCCAGGGAAAGCGCCAGGAAGCCCAGCCGGGAGCAGCTGAGGTTGTCCTGACCATAACGACAGGTGTCTCTGTGTGCACGACTCATCGGCCATCACGGACGTCCATCACTTACCGCGCTGGGTTATTCTGTCTACTCCCCTGAATTCCCACCACCCCACACTTGCCCCCAGGGTTGAAAATGCCTGAAACACGGGGATGGTTCTGTGTTGCTCACTGCTGTGCTCTCGGCATCTCGAAGTGCTCAGTAAGTATGAGTTGACTACTGGAGTCTTGCGTGCAGGCACTGGGAACACAGAGATGAGCGAGATGCAGTTCCTCATTCATTTGAGAACCAGCAAGTATTTGCAGAAGGCACTCCCCCTCAAACCTTTTTCTAAACTGAACATTCGGTGTGTCTTCTCTCTCGGACTCTTTAAAGGCACAGCTGTCCTATGGAACTTCTCTTTACTCCCAGGAAACCCAAGCCCTCAAACAGTACATAGTAAGCACTTTTGTTGTTGTTGTTCGGTCGCTAAGTTGTATCTGATTCTTTGCTAACTCATGGACTGCTTGCAGCCTGCCAGGCTTCCCTGTCCTTCACCATCTCCCAGAGTTTGCTCACACTCATGTCCATTGAGTCAGTGATGGCATCCAACCATCGTAGCCTCTGTCGTCCCCTTCTTCTCCTGCCCTCAATCTTTCCTAACATCAGGGTCTTTTCAGATGAGTCAGTTCTTCGCATCAGGTGGCCAAAGTATTGGTGCTTCAGCTTCAGCATCAGTCCTTCCAATGAATAGTCAGGGTTGATTTCCTTTAGAATTGACTGGGTTGATCTCCTTGCAGTCCGAGGGACTCTCAAGAGTCTTCTCCAACACCACAGGTCAAAAGCATCAATTCTTTGGCACTCACCCTTCTTTAGGATCCAACTCTCACATCCGTACATACACTAAATTCAGCTCAGGAGCGCTGCCCGTCTACTCTGCTGGAAACCTGCCCAATCACTCTTTGTTCTGTAAGAACTCTCCCCATGGATCCCTGAGGTAAGGAAAGCACAGAGCAATTTGGTCAAAATTTCCCTTCCTCTCCAGCCCATAAGTCATCTGCCAGGCTGGGGCTGGGGGTCAAGTCAACCCACAGGCTGGGTGTCAGACCCAGGCCTTTCCAGGGCACAGCGGGGTCTGGGAGGAACAGTCCTGCCCCCACAGCTGCCAACAGCTGTTACTCACAGAATCTCACGGTCAAACAGGGGAGAGGAAGGACACTTTTCACAGCTGAGGAAATACTCAGAGCTTGCCCAGGGTCACAGAGAAGCTTACAGCATAGCAGCCAGAGACCCCAGGTCTCCCAAAACCTATTCTGTCTTTCTACTTGGCAAGGAGTTCCAAACTTTTTCTAGCAGCAAAGCTCGTTTTCCTCTCAGTATTCATTTTTAAAAATCTGAATCAAAGGACTACACACGAACATGGATAAATAGATGAAATTGCACAGAAAGCCCTAGAGTGGAATCAGTAGCCCCCTGCCCCATTTCAGCTCTGCTTGCCTGAGGCAATTGCTTATATGCCTTCTCAGATTTAAGTTCACTTTTTTTCAAATAAATTTCACACAGAAGTTTAAAATACAAGACAGATCAAAGGGGAGCAGCACAAAGCACTTCTTGGTCACTACACACACACACACACACACACACACACAGACACACACACACACACATGCGTGACAGCCCCTAAGAATGCACCATAGGACTCAGTGTGAAAGTTACACCACTACAGCAAACTTCCCTTTATATCACAGCCTCCTGCTTTTACTGGTGGCCTGCAGGGGAGGAAGAGAAAGCTTTCCTCCTGAACAAACACATCTGTCCCAGGTATACCTAGATTTTGTCCTCATACTGAAGACTCCTGAGGTATCACCATCTATAGCAAAAGAGACCTCTACAAGGCCTCAGGTCTCCTTAGGGCTTTGGCTCTGTCGACCTGCAGGGGGAGAAGTGGCGAGAAATCCATGTGTATCATAGCTCATCAAAACTCAAGTAATTCACAGTTAGTTGGATTAGCAGTCATGTATGCCTTAATACAGGGGTTTCCCAGGTGTCTCAGTGGTAAAGAGACTGTCTGCAATGTAGAAGACACAGGTTCGATCCCTGGGCTGGGAAGATCCCCTGGAGAAGGAAATGGCAATCCACTCCAGTATTTTTGCCTGGAGAATCCCATGGACAGAGGAGCCTGGTAGGCTACAGTCCATGGGGTTGCAAAAGAGTCAGACATGACTTAGTGACTAAAACAACAACAAAATATCTTAATATGAATTAGTTGGATTAGATTGCTTTCCCAGAAACTGACAGAATTCAGCTACGCTGGGGGTAAAAAAAGAGGGAATTTTGATGTAATAGAAGAAGAAGGGATAATGTTGGGCTGAGGAGAACTGAGGTACTTAGATGCAGAACAAGACAGACCCTGCAGGGGAAGTTTTGAGGCTGCTAGCAGGCAGCATGATGGCAAAGTGCTAGCAAGTGCTTTGCCAGTGCCAGCAAGCTGGCAAAAAAAAGTGGGAGGGTGGTGGGAGCACCCTCTGATTGCTTACCCCTCAGTTCTTTCCTTCTTTGAAACACCTAAGTCAACACTCTTCAGCTACCGCCACTGGTACATCCCCCCCAAAAAAAAGTTCTGGTCTACACTGGATTCTGCTGTGCTGCCCCATCAGATGCTGGAGGCAGGAACTGGTTCACTGTGCTATCTCTAGATCACCTTCTCACCAGGGAGAAACACAGGGTGTCACCTACAAGAACAGTTACTATACATGATGGGATAATCTTCCTTCCTCCTCCTTTTCCCAAGTACTCACAATGCACATTTTCTCCCTCCAACATTCAGAGCAAATGCACAGCTCAGGAAGATAACAGCCTCTTCTGGGAGGGGATGGAAAGGAAGTGGGGACACAGAGTTGCAGCCACAGTTCCCAACACAGACTTCCTGGAGATCTACCTCCTGGGGCCCGGGGTTGCACCTTCTCTCTTCTGTTGATTATGAACCTTGTACCCCCGAGAACCTTGTTCCTCCAAGTGTGGTCCTTGGACCAGCAGCATTGATTTTGCCTGGGAGTCTGGCAAAAGGGCAGAATCTCAGACCCTACCCCAGCACTACTGATTCAGAATCTGTATGTGAACATGACTCCCAGGTGATTCATGCATGTACTAAAGTTTGAGAAGTGCTGATTTAGTAAATACTACAATAAACTCTTAATCTACTACTTAATGGAATCCTGGGTACCCCAAATGCCCTTCAAATCCTCTTTGGTTCTGGTCCTTCTTGCTGGAAATCTGGACCTATAGGACTGTTTTCCTACCTTGGGAAAGGCAGTATAATGAGCAGATGCAAATGAATAAAAATATGTTGAATGACTCCTTCTGTGAACAGTAAGTAACTCTTGAACAGTAGGATTATGATTTACAAAGTGGTTTTATGTGCGTTCTCTTCTTTAAAACTCACCAAATCCCCAGGAGGCCTTTGGGGACGGGTATTACTGACTCCTATTACAGAGGACTTCCCTGGAGGCTCAGATGGTAAAGCATCTGCCTACAAGGTGGGACACCTGGGTTCGATTCCTGGGTTGGGAAGATCCTCTGGAGAAGGAAATGATAAACCACTCCAGTACTCTTGCCTGGAAAATCCCATGGACAGAGGATTGTGGTAGGCTACAGTCTACAGGGTCACAAAGAGTGGGACACGACTGAGGGACTTCACTTTCGCTTTCATTACAGAAGAAGAGCCAAGCTCAGGGTCCTGGGAGAAAGTGGCATATACTCCACTCCAACGTGCCACTGAGGATCCACAACTGGTGGAAATGCTGCAGCTCAATACGGATTAACCGCAGTGCATAGAAAAAAGGGCAATCTGATATTTTAAATGTTTAATAACAGAGTTCATCAGAAATTTGTTTTTGATTGGGGCCTTCTTGTTGGGAACATGAATCAGATTGATCTTCCCTAAAAATGAACAATATCCTGTATTCATGCTTTAACCAAATATGCTTTTGAAGATTAACAGGTCTTTAAAGGCCTTAAAGGTTTCTGGTTTATCATTGTGTCTTCCAGAGCCTCTACCACAGTGATCTGTACATAATGGTTAGCAAACATTTTTGAATGGATGATCAACTAGCAGATTTAGCAGAACGCAGCCATGAAGTTAAAAGATGCTTACTCCTTGGAAGAAAAGTTATGACCAACCTAGACAGCAGATTAAAAAGCAGAGACATTACTTTGCCAACAAAGGTCCATGTAGTCAAGGTTATGGTTTTTCCATTAGTCATGTATGGATGTAAGAGTTGGACTATAAAGAAAACTGAGAACCAAAGAATTGATGCTTTTGAACTGCGGTGTTGGAGAAGACTCTTGAGAGTCCTTGCAGACTCTTGGACTGCAAGGAGATCCAACCAGTCCATCCTAAAGGAAATCAGTCCTGAATATTCACTGGAAGGACTGATGTTGAAACTGAAACTCCAATACTTCGGCGACCTGATGTGAAGAACTGACTCATTGGAAAAGACCCTGATGCTGGGAAAGATTGAAGGCTGGAGGAGAAGGGGAAGACAGAGGATGAGATGGTTGGATGGCATCACCAACTCAATGGACATGAGTTTGAGTAAACTCCAGGAGTTGGTGATGGACAGGGAGGCCTGGCATGCTGCAGTCCATGGTGTCGCAGAGTCAGACATGACTGAGCAACTGAACTAAACTGAACTGATCTGATCTTCTCTCTCACTGGACAGGCCTGGAAACTGAACTGTGGGTGTGAGAAACCGGGATCCTACGTCTAAATACAAGCTAGATTCCTGATGTCATCTTGTTTTCTTTTAATCTTCCAATTGAAAAGGTCATGCAGGGACTTTCCTGGTGTTCTAGTGGTTAAGAATTCACCTGCCAATGCGGGGAACACGGGTTCAATCCCTGGTCTGGGAACTAAGATCCCACATGCTGGGGGGGCAGCTAAGCCTGCACACTGCAACTACTGAAGCCCGGGTTCCCTAGGGCCCCTGTGCCACAACCAGAGACGCCACCACAATGAGAAGCCCGCACACTGCAACTAGAGACTGGCTCTGGCTGCCATCAGCAGAGAGAGCCAGCACGCAGCAACGAAGAGCCCGGGCAGCCAAAAATAAGATACATTTTAAATATACATATTAAAAGAAGAAGTCACACACACACAAATTCCATTTAACAAAGGACTGCTGCTGCTAGGTCACTTCAGTCGTGTCCGACTCTGTGCGACCCCATGGACTGCAGCCCACCAGGCTCCCCCGTCCCTGGAATTCTCTAGGCAAGAACACTGGAGTGGGTTGCCATTTCCTTCTCCAATGCGTGAAAGTGAAAAGTGAAAGTGAAGTCGCTCAGTCATGTCTGACTCTTTGCGACCCCATGGACTGTAGCCCACCAGGCTCCTCCGTCCATGGGATTCTCCAGGCAAGAGTACTGGAGTGGGGTGCCATTGCCTTCTCCGTAACAAAGGATTAGAGTTAACCAAAGTTTCATAGAGTGAGACCACAGTGTGACTGACTGTCTCGTACGGTTTGCAGTCTGGTCCAGAAGACAATTCTCAGGAAGGAGTTTCAGAGCTCTTTCCAGACTTGACAGGATCCTTAGAAGATTCTCTGGTTTGTTTAAAAACAACAACAACCAATCACTCATTATTTTGTAGTCATATCCAGGTCTACTTAGAAAAAACTTTTCACTCTATTTTGATTGAAGTATAGTTAATTTACAATGTTGTACTGGTTTCAAATGTACAGCAAAATGATTCATATATAAATGTTCTTTTTGAGATTCTTTTCCGTTATAGGTTATAAGATGCTGAGTATACTTCCCTGTGCTATACAGTAGGTCCTTGATGGTTATCTATTTTATATGTAGCAGTGTGTATATTTTAATCCTAAACTCCTAGTTTATCCATCCCCCCATTTTGGCAGCCATCAATTTGTTTTCTAAGGCTGTGAGTCTGTTTCTGTCCTGTAAACAAGTTCATTTGTATTCATTTTTTAAGTTTCCACATATAAGCAATATATGATATTTGTCTTTCTCTGACTTACTGCATTTATGATAATCTCTAGGTCCATCCATATTGCTGCAAATGGCATGTTTTTTATGGCTGAGTAGTATTCCATGTGTGTGTGTGTGTATGTGTATATATATATATATATATATATATATCTCACATCTTATTTATCCATTCATCTGGCAGTGGACAGTTAGGCTGCTGCCGTATCTTGGCTATTGTAAATAGTGCTGCTGTGAGCACTGAGGTGCGTGTATCTTTTGAAATCAGAGTTTTCTTTGGATATATGCCCAAGAGTGGGATTGCAGGATAATACAGCAACTCTATTTTTAGCTTTTAAAGACTTTTCACTATTTTCAAAAATAATGATGAGTATTTCTTTCTATATTTTAGGCACAATTCTAAAATGTATTTGACATGCTTAGTACTCTTACCAACCCTATAAGGAAGGCACCATACTGCCTCCTGTTTACAGATGAGGCGACTGGAGCACACAGAGGAGAAGCAATGTTCCAGTCACACAGCCAGAAAGGGGCAAAGCCAGAATTGGAACCCAAAGGGACTGGCTCCAGAGCCTTACTCAAAATGTTGACCACCTCGTCAAGAGTGGAGGGAAACTGGTGGAAAACTGACTCTGGGGCCTGGAGAGAGATGATGAGATAGAAAGTCAGAATCTCGTTCACTTACAAAGTCAAGAAGGGTCGAGTTTGACCCATCCTCAAACATCACCAGAGTCTGCTGGGAACTTGGCCACGAGAGGGAAATCAAGCTAGGTTTCTACTTACTATTTGTTCCATCCAAAGACAGGTCATCAGCTGACCCCGTCATGCTCCTTTCTACCTCAGTCACAGGTGCTGTGCTGGGCTTAGTCACTCACTCGTGTCCGACTCCATGCGACCCCGCGGACTGTAGCCCGCCAGGCTCCTCTGTCCATGGGGAGTCTCCAGGCCAGAATACTGGAATGGGTTGCCATGCCCTCCTCCAAGGGATCTTCCCAACCCAGGGATCAAACCCAGGTCTCCCACATTGCAGGGGAATTCTTTACCATTTGAGCCACCAGGGAAGCCCAAGAATCCTGGAGTGGGCAGCCTATCCCTTCTCCAGGGGATCTTCCCGACCCAGGACAGTCACAGGTGACTGTAGACCTTTAAGATAAGCCTGCACACCCAGAGGCCCTATCTTGGACCCCTGGAGTCACTCATCTACTGCAGGGATGTGTGATCCCAGAAGTCAGATGACCCAGGATCAGAACCAGCTCCCTCAAATCAGCTATCATGCTTGGCTAAGTTGCAAGCTCTCCCAGACTCAGCTTCCTCTCCTGTTAAATGAGGGTAATCCATGCCAATGTGAGGCCCAAAGGTGATGATGAAAGTGAATACACATTGTAAACTGCAAAGAGCCACACAAACACAAGGGCTGTGCATGAGATGTGCTCCATCAGTCTCATACACACACACTGTAGACAGCTATCTGGTTAGTGCTGAGGGGGCCTCCGCCTACCCCGTAACCACATCATACTTCTGAGGTGTCATTCAGAGAATAATCAGTTAGTAACACTAGCAGCAGAGGGAGGTTGTATGTGTGTGTGAGTGTGACAGTGTGTGTATGTGTGTCTTGCTGGGGGTGAGGAGGAGGTAGGGCAGGGTTATGACCAAGGCCTTTACCAACTCACCAAAGCAGGACTTAGTAGGAATGGGACCTAGGCTTGGAGTCTGAGGAGGGCTGGGTGGGTGCAGTGAAGTGAAGCGGGGAGGAACTCGTCTCAGGAGAAAGGCTGCCAGATTTGGGGGCAGAAGGTAGAGACAAATCCTGCTGGCTCTCCTCTCTGCTTCCTCCAGATCACACATCCAGATTCCGTCCCTCTTCAGTGACTGAGTGAGTTAAAACTTAGAAGAGCATCACCTCCAAAAGGTGTGAAATGAATGAATTCGTGGAAAGGTTTAGTAATAGTGCAGCATTCCAGGCAATGCCATTGCCCCAGCAGAGACCTAGCCACACTTCAGAGACTGCAAAATAAGGTCCTTCTGGGGCAGCCAATGCTTCCAGCAGGATCCCCCTGCTTCCTTACTGATCCCCGGTGGAGTTCAACAACCTGGGTTTAGCCTGTTGAGTGATCAAGAACAAATCAGCCATCCTCTCTAGGCCTTAGTTCCTCTATTTTAAATGAGATGACTGAGATCCATAGGCTTCAAACTTCTTAACTAGGAAAACCCAACGTGTAACAGAGACGAAAATAGAAACACTAGGGGTGGGGGAGCCACAGGCTCAACTTCTCTCCTGCCTTTCCCAGTGGTGGCTCTGGGGAACCTGGGTTCTCAGGGATACAGCTTGAAAATCACTGGGCCAGATACAGTCCATGTTCCCTTCATTTATCTAGGCCATGGGACTACATGATTCATGCTGGTTAAGAATGTCAGGGCGAAAAAAAGAATGTCAGGGTTACAATGTTCACTACAGTACTATTTATAATAGCCAAAGTATGGAAATAACCTAAATGTCCCTCAGCAGATGAATGAATAAAAGAGATGTGGTACATATACACAATGGAATATTAGCCATAAAAAATAAAATAATGCCATTTGCAGCAACATGGATGAACCTAGAAATTACCATACTAAGTGAAGTCAGACAAAGACAAATATCAAATGATATTAATTATATGTGGGATCTAAAAAAATGATATGAATGAACTTATATACAAAACAGAAACAGACTCACAGACTTGGAAAACAAACTTTTTTGTGTGATAAAAACTTGGAAAACAAACTTCCCTCTTTGTGATAACCAAAGGGGGAAGGTGGGGGAGGGATAAATTAGGAAGTCAAGATTAACAGATACACACTAATATATATAAAAGAGGTAATCAGCGAGCACCTTTGTATAGCACAGGGACCTCTACTCAATACTCTGTAATAACCTATGGGGGAAAGAATCTGAAAAAGAGTAGATACATATATATGTATAACTGAACCACTTTGCTATACACCTGAAACTAACACACCATTATAAATCAATTATACTTCAATATAAAATAAAAATTTTTAAAAAAAGGATGTCAAGGTAAGGTGAGAACCAAGTCAGAAGATTCTTAGAGGCAAGTCAGGTGTTAGGCTAAACTGGCCAAGTTTGGAGCTGGGATATTCACAAAGTTGAGCAGACACAGCTTGTGGATTCATGCGGGATTCATCCCTTGGGTGAGTGGGTTTGCTACTGTGTCTTAGTTCCTTCACCTTTAGAATGAAGTTATCCAATCTGTCTTGCAGAAGAGCCCCAAATAATGTATGTGGCTATTTTCCCTCCAAGTAGGGGAGCTTCGTTCCCCTTCCCTTGAGTATGAGCTAGACTTAATGACTCACCTCTAATATGGAAAGGGAAAAACAGTAACTTTCCAGTGGAGAAACCAGGCTGATACCATGTTCACCAAGTGATCAAGGTTAACATCACCAGTGGAGGGACTTCCCTGGTAGTCCTATGGTTAAGAATTCATCTTGCAGTAGAAGGGATGTGGTTCCTGGTCAAGGAACTAAGATCCCACATGTTTTGGCAACTAAGTGGGCAACTAAGCCTGCATGCTACAACTAGAGCCCGTGCACCACAATGAAAGGTCCCATATGAAGCAACAAAGACCTTGTGTGCAGCAACTAAGACCCGATACAGCAAATAAATAAATTAAAAACATTTTTTTAAATCACCAGTGAAAGTCACATTGATATCAGGTATCCCTTACCATCAGGTGATGAGAGACACTTCATTTTGTGGTATTCTTCTTCCCAAACCATTACCTCCTGAGAAAAACACCAGAGAAATGCACCCAAAAGAGGGAGCATTCTGCAAATATCTGACCAGTACTCCTCCAACCCATGAAAAACAAAGAAACACTGAGAAACAGTCACAGACCAGAGGAAACGAAGGAGACATAACAACTAAACGCAATGTGGTGTCCTAGGTGGGACCCTGAAATGGAAGAAAGGACGTTACTGGGAAAATGGGTGAAGTCCATGTAAAGTTGGGAGCTCAGCTAATAGTAATGTACTAATGTTGGATTGAAGGCAGAAGAAGGGAACAACAAAGGATGAGATGGTTGGATGGCATTACCGACTCGACGGACATGAGTTTGAGCAAGCTCCTGGTGATGGACAGGGAAGCCGGGCGTACTGCAATCCATGGGGTCGCAAAGAGTCAACCATGACTGAGCGACTGAACTGAACTGAATGTTCGCTTGTTGGTTTTGAAAAATGTGTTGTGGATATGTAAGATGTTGTTAATACTGGGGGAAATTGGGTGAGGGGTATACAGAAACTCTCTGTATGATCTCTGCAACTTTTCTGTAAATCTAAAAAATTCCACAATAATAGTATCTACTTTACAGAGCTGTGTTTGGATTAAATGCTTTATTACAAAGGGTTCAGAACAGCATCCAATGCTCAGCAGATTCTCTATAGATATTAATTATCATTGCTTTATGCCAACCCAGAAAATAGTTTTATTCTGTCTGGTGTTTCATTGGCCTGGAGTTCATCTGGTTTACAAATATTTCAATAGTGCCTATGACATGGAGACTGACAGACACACAGTAAGTCAACTTGGGGTCAAGCAGTCCCATAAAAATTTTCGTCAAATCTCATTAGATGTTTTTTAAACTTTAACAATTATTGATGCATAGCCATCTCATTTCATCTACACTTCTACTAAGTGACCCCCTCCAGTGGGTATTTCTGAAGCAGATCCAAAATACCATAGTATTTCATCTATAAATATTTCAGTATGTATGTCTAAAAGATAAGCACTCTTTTTAAACAACTATAACCATAGTACTTATTATGCTTTAAAAAATAATTCTTTAATATCATTACTATCTAGTTGGTGCCAATATTTCTCCTATTGTGTCATAAAACTTGTTTATAGTTTGTTTCACCAAATCAAAATCCATACAAGGTCCATACATTGTAATTGATTGAAAATGTTCCCTGTGCTCAGACGCTCAGTCATGTCTGACTCTTTTTGACCTCATGGACTGTAGGCCACCAGCTCCTCTGTCCATGGAATTTTCCAGGCAAGAATACTGGAGTGGGTCGCCATTTCCTCCTCCAGGGGATCTGCCCAACCCAGGGATCAAGCCCACATCTCTTACATCTCCTGCATTGCAGGTGGATTCTTTGCCACTAGTGCCACCTGGGAAGCCCGAAAATATTCCTTAAAAGATTAAAACTTCTTTTAATCTATAGGTTCCTCCCTGCCCCACTTCTCTTTCTCACAATCCATTTGTTGACTATACTAGAGAGATTTTGACTTAGAGCCTTCCATAGTCTGGGGTTTGCTGATTACATCCCCATGGTGTTGTTTAGCATGCTCTGTTGTCCCCTATGCATGCATGCTAAGTCACTTCAGTCATGTCCGACTCTATGGACAGCATGGACAGCAGCCCACCAGGCTCCTCTGTCCACAGGATTCTCCAGGCAAGAATACTGGAGTGGGTTGCCATTTCCTTGTCCCCTATATATCCTGTAAATCTGTAGTTGGATGGAGATGCAAAATCAGATTCAAGTTTGAGTTTCTGGCAAAACTCCCCAGGTGATATTATGTGCTTCCATCAGGAGCTTGTGTCTGGCTGTCTCTCTCTCAGTGATATTAACAGCTTCTGATGATCAATGCCTAGATTCATTAATTCAATAGGGGGTTCTTCTCTTTTTTAAAATCATCATCATCAAACATGAACTGCCTCATGCTGATACCTTTGCCTGGATGGGACAGCTTTGTTTAGACCAGGAGAGTATTGAGGATTTTGATCTCCTCAGCAGGAAACAGACTTTACAAGCTGCTATTGCCACATATGCATGCCACATCTGCCAGACCTCACTAGAATCTGCTGGCTGGTTTGGCAGTGGACTTTCTCACAGGCCTGGGACACACACACACACACACACACACACAAATGCACTGAGCACATGCACAACCCCTTCCTGAGTCAGCCAGAGATAGGACCCAAGGATCCCATGACTCTGGGACTTGCACCCTCCCTCCCAGCAGGCACAGATTTCTAGCTTTAGGGCCCAAATTAGAGACGGCTTCTTTCTTTCCTCATTTGAAACATTAAGTCGGTCTCCTCCCAAAGCTCCTTTTAGATGAGCTCTTCAAAACACTCTTACCTAATCCTCCGGTACTTACACAAGTAAGGAAGGTGACTAGCAAAGCCCCGCCCCCAGGCCAGAAAACTAAGCCCAAAGCAGTTGCTCAGCTGGTCTATCTGCTGTCTTGCTCTGACCCAAAGCCAGCACTTAAGATTAGTGCAAATGAAAAAGCCGGCTTAAAACTCAACACTTAAAAATCTAAGATCATAGAATCCAGTTCTATCATTTCATAGCAAATAGTTGGGGGAAAAGTTGAAACAGTGACAGATTTTACTTTCTTGGGCTCCAAAATCACTGTGGATGGTGACTGCAGCCTTGAAACAAAGACACTTGCTCCTTGGAAGGAAAGCTATGACAAACCTAGACAGCATATTAAGAAGCAGAGACATCACTTTGTTGACAAAGGTCCATAGAGTCAAAGCTATAGCTTTTCCAGTAGTCATGTATGGATGTGAGAGTTGGACCATAAGGAAGGCTGAGCACCAAAGAACTGATGCTTTCAAACTGTGGTGCTGGAGAAGACTCTTGAGAGTCCCTTGGACTGCAAGGAGATCCAACCAGTCAACCCTAAAGGAAATCAACCCTGAATAGTCACTGGAAGGACTGATGATGAAACTGAAGCTCCAATACTTCGGCGACCTGATGCGAAGAGCTGACTCACTGGAAAAGACCCTAATGTTAGGAAACATTGAGGGCAAGAGGGGAAGGGGACAACAGAGGAGGAGAGGGTTGGATGGCATCACCCACTCAAAGGACATGAGTTTGAGCAAACTCTGCGAGACAGTGAAGAACAGGGAAGCCTGGCATGCCACAGTCCATGGGGTCACAAAGAGTCAGACATGACTTAGTGACTGAATAATAACAACAAGGGTGAAAGCTTTTGCCTTTAATGGGACAAGCACATCTTCTGAGTAGGTCCAATACCTACCCCTAAGGGATCTTCCTACCTGTGGTGCTGCAGAAGCCAGGAGGCTATCAGTAAGGCAGGTATCCAGGCAGCTCATGGAAAATCATCCCGCCTAGCAGCAATAGTGAACATTTTGTTCTACACTCAGGCTCTATGTGTGAGGCCATGTGTTTTGATCAGGGAGTTAGTAAATACAGTCACCACAGATATTGGAAACAAGAAGAGAAACATAATCTTCCCTTGCCTTAAATCCCAGCTGCTGGTGCAGGAATACCACATGTAGGTCAGGAAAGATGCACAGGTGCTGGAGAAGATGGATAAAGGGAAGCCTGGAACAACCCAGAAGGTGGGAACAACCTTCCAAAATGGGAATGGGCTTAGACCAGAGTCTCTCATGCTCAAAGCCAATAGAAAACACTGGGAGACAGATGGCCAAGGTGGGGGCAGGAAGAGAAAAAAAAAAAAAAGAAACTATCTTGCCCACAAAAGAGGGAAGTGAAGCACTGGATGCAGGAGTAGAACCAGATCCATCCCACGTAAACGTCAGTCATGCAGGCAGGACCAGCCTGCCCAGCATCTCTCTGCTCGTGCCATCTCCTGGCACCCCCTCATGCCCATGACAGCTTCAGGATCAACCCACACTGAGTGGTCCCTGCCCACCACACTTGGCCCCAGCTTCCCTGGGCCAGCCCTGACCCCTCTGCTGCCATAGAGGGGCCGCCACCGAATCTGACATATGTAGCTTTTGCCGATTTACCCCAAACAGACCAGAGTCAGAGAATCGGCCCTTGCCATCAGAGGCCACAGCCCTCCAGGCTGGCTGGTCAGGTGGCAGAAAGACACCAGAACATTCCCTCCTCCTGTTACATCCTGGTCTATACAGTATCTGCCAGTCCCTGGCACCATCATTCCCCACTCCCCCAGCACCTAAAGACGTGCAGTCCCCGCAGCTATATCAAGACCCTCCAGAGAAGCCGCGACCCACCCCCTGCAAAGCAGGACGGAGCCCACCAAGGAAAGCTGTTGGAGACCCCCCAGTACACAATAAAATTCTGCAGGACTCATGGGACGGTGGAAGTAAAGGGAACGTATCACCGTCACCCTGCCTTCACAGACGGGGAAAGCAGGGGCCAGCAAAGGGAATGGCCCACACTGAGGCCGCTGCCCTGCGCAGTAACAGAGCCAGGGCCAGACAAGACTCCTGACAGGCAGCCTGTTCTCACCCCCCTCCACCCTGCCTCATGTTTCAGACAGCTCAGCCTTGGCGCCTACATGGCAGCTGGGAGAGGAGAAAGCCAAGTCCAGATTACATCCATCTCACAGGGAGCCAAGAAGGAAGTGGAGACTGCTCTTCCCTCCCGCCCACAGGCTACCTGTGGGTAGCCCCGCTCCAGGAAGCCTTGAACCTCACTCAGAAAACCCTCTGCCAGCTACAGGGAAGGAGGCAAGCTTCGAGTCAGCGGCAGGCCATCCTCACTTCACCATGCTTGTCAGCACACAACCCTCTCATATACCCCCCCAAATGATGGAAGGTATAAGATCCCCTCAGCCTATAATCTGGCCCCTGCAGTTTCCAGGCCCCCTAAATCTTGCCTCCACTCTCCTATCATGGCAACCAGTAACCTGCTCACACCTGCCCAAAATGTCCACCTCCTCCTAGCTGCAGTCAGACATTCTATCCTTGAAGGGTCCTTCCTCCAGGAAGCCTTCTCTGCCTTCTGAAGGGGTTGCCTCCTCTGACCTCCCAGCCCTGAAGAAAGCTCTAGGAAAGACGGCAAAGGTACCTTCCTAGAGGGTGTGTGCTCACTTGGCCCGGAATTCCTCATAACTCATGGGGACAGCTCTCCAATGGCTGTCCCAGTAGTTACCTAATTTCTACAGTTTGACTGCTATGATGAAAAAGGTACCAATTTTTTGGCACATCAACAGTTTGCAGCATGCAACAGTATTTGATAGATGCCAATTAACACTGCATGCTGAGGCTGAAGCTCCAATACTTTGGCCATCTGAAACAAAGAGCTGACCCATTGGAAAAGATGCTGATGCTGGAAAAGATGGAAGGCAGGAGAAGAAGGGGGCGACAGAGGATGAGATGGTTGGATGGTATAACCAAGTCAACGAACATGAGTTTGAGCCAACTCTGGGAGATGCTGAAGGACAGGGAAGCCTGGCATGCTACAGTCCACAAGGTAGCAGGGTCGGACACGACTTAGTGACTGAACAACAAAAAGTTGGCACTGCATATCAAGAACCATACAACCTAAATACCCATCAACAGATGCATGAATAAACAAAAGGTCCCATATCCATACATTGGAATATTATTTGGCAACTCAAAGGAATGAAGTGTTGATACATGTTACAATGTGGAGCCTTGAAAATATGCTAAGTGAAGGAAGCCAGCCATTCCTGCATTGGCAGGCAGCTTCTTTACCACTGAGCCACCAGGGAAGCCTATACACACACACACACACACACACACACACACACACATATATGCATGTATGCATATTGTTCGGAGAAGGCACTGGCAACCCACTCCAGTTCTCTTGCCTGGAAAATCCCATGGACGGAGGAGCCTGGTGGGCTGCAGTCCATGGGGTTGCTAAGAGTCAGACACGACTGAGTGGCTTCACTTATTTTTTTCCCTTTCATGAACTGGAGAAGAAAATGGCAACCCACTCCAGTGTTCTTACCTGGGGAATCCCAGGGATGGGGGAGCTTGGTGGGCTGCCATCTATGGGGTCACACAGAGTCAGACAAGACTGAAGCGGCTTAGCAGCAGCAGCAGCAGAATGCATACTGTTGATGTTGTTGAGTCACTAAGTCGTGTCCAACTCTTTATGACTCCATGAACTGCAGCATGCCAGGCTTCTCTGTCCATCACTATCTCCCTAAGTTTCCTCAAACTCATGTCCACTGAGTCAGTGATGCCATCCAACTATCTCATCCTCTGTTGCCCCCTTCTCCTCTTGCACTCAATTTTTCCCATCATCAGGGTCTTTTCCAATGAGTTTATATATGTGTATATATATATATAAAACTTGTTCCTTATAATGTCAGAGTTCTAAGGTAAATTGGTAAATTCAGTTTTCTTCCTTTCTCTTTGCTCTTCTTCCATTTGGTTATACTTCTGCTGCAGTTCTTATCACATAGTATTTTATTGCTGCTTTTGGATAACTATCTTCCTCATATAACTAAGAGACCCTCAAATAGTTTCAAATAGGAACTATTTCATTATGTCTATATGATGCCTGAACCAGTGAAAAGAACATATAAAATACATACTTAGTAAGAGCTTGTTGGTCTACTGAAATAAAAGCTGCACTAACAAAGAAAAGAAAAAAAAGCCAGTCATAAAACAGCACGTATTGCACAATTCCATTTACAAAAAATGACCAGAATAGGCAAATACATAGAGACAAAATCTGTAGATTAGTGGTTGCCTAGTGTTCGGAGGGATTCGGAAAAATGGGGAATGACTATTAATTTGTTAATGGGCATGAAATTTGTTTTTGAGGGTAATGAAATGTTCTTAAATTGATGGTGGTGACGATGCACAATTCTGGGAATATAGTAAAAGCCACTGAATTGTACACTATAAATGAGTGAATTGTTGGTTCACTTTGGCAGCACATATACTAAATAAGTGAATTGTACGGTCTACGAATTCTCTCTATATAGAGAGAGATAAAAAGAGAACCATAAAATACACGCTTCTACTGGGTGATATCAGCTGTGCCTGAAAGTGCAGGTCCTTCATGAAAGGTCCTTTATTGGCCCTGGGTCATATCTCAACACCCTGCATGATCAGTATTATCACAGACCAGAAAGTTGAGGCTCAGATAGCTAAAGCCACAGAGCTAATGAGATACAGATCTGGAATTTTAAATCAGATTATCTGAACCGGAGGGCAGGGTTCTTTGGGAATGTAGTCAGTGGAGAGACCTCAAAAGAAAGAGTACAGCTCCGTAGACAAGGAAAATCTGGAAACAATCTAAAAATCTTCCACGAAGGAAATGGGTGGTAATTAGCTGTTCCGGAGGCAATGGAAGATGACATAAACATCAAGATGATAAATAGGAGCATCAGGTGGGACATGTTTATAAAATAATGTTACAGGAACATGCACAGATGGTATGAACAGTTTGATAACTATTCTCGTTTTGGTTAAACATACTTGTGTGGCCAAAAAGTAGTAGAGAATACAGATGCAAAAATGTGCTGGGATGATGAATAGTTAAGTGAATATTTCCTTTTTAAAACTTCCTGTGTTGATTTAACAGTAGAAAAGCAGGAGAGAGAAAATAAATACTCACATGGATACCCTCAACCAGTAGAGCACAACACCATGTGAAACAAAGTTCATATGTTATGGCAAGACAAAGAAAATTTAAACATAAAAAATTTTCTCTGCCCTTTTGCCCCCTCTCCCCCTCTGCTGCTCATTGTGAATCCACATTATACATCACCAAACCTCACTCACAGGCAGAAATATCAACTCAACCATGACAAGCAACATTCTCCCAGCAACAACTCCTTAAAAGATAACATTCCTTCTTGATCTTAGAAGGGGCCACATGACACATAGATCTGGATTGTGTCAACTGTCAATAATATGGCACTTAATGTAATGCCCCCTGTTTCACAAAACTTACATAACTGTGTTTTGATTCCTCATGGGCAGAAGAGTTCTTGGAGTTTTCTAGAGTGTTCTTCCTAGATTATAGCCCACAATTTGACTTGAATAAAATTCTCCTTTTCTTTCTTAGATAGACTGTAAGCTTTCATCGAGAACTGTGATTATCCAACCAGGAGTGAACTCAGGGGTCAGCAGTTCCCATGGCACATGCACTGGGCTACAGGATCACCAAGAACTTGACAGTCAATGCGGAAGAAAGGGCAGGAACCTTTTCTCACTCTGCAAATGTGAGACTTCCTCTCTGTCAAAGCACAGGCAAGTCAGCCAGAAATTATTTAGTCACTACTGGTCTTTCCTTTGAAATGTTCTTTGTGTCCTGGACACAAGGCCCTCCTCTGTTCCCATCTCTGGTGCACCCCTCTGTCCTAAGACATTCAGCGAGTCTTATCGAAATTCTCTCTTTGTATATTTCTCTTCCTCACTAGACCATGAGATCCTCCAACAGAGCCCACAATCACCCATCTTTGTCTCCCCAGGCACATGATGGACGCGGAGCAGAGCTGCAGTGTATGTGTTCTGAATGAAACGGACTAGACTCCTCAGGCCCACCACCCTGCAGAGCTAGACTTTTACAGATGAATACCCTTAGCACCCTTGGTGTAAGAGCTAGACTTTTACAGATGAATGCACCTTACCCTTGGGCTTTCCTGGTGGCTCAGCAGCAAAGAATCTGCCTGCAATGCAGGACAGCCGGGTTTGATCCCTGGGTTGGGAAGATACCCCGGAGGAGGGCATGGCAACCCACTGTAGTACTCTTGCCTAAAGAATCCCATGGACAGAGCAGCCTGGTAGGCTGCAGTCCATCGGGTCACACAGAGTCAGACGTCACTGAAGTGACATAAACAGCGGCAGCAACTTTTAGCACAACCTCCTGCTCAGCATTCGTGCTCACAGTCCTCTATCTACAATCCCAGTCCACCCCACACATTCCCCTCTTCCTGAAACACTTAAGTCATCACATTCTCTTCTGCTCAAGACCTGTTTTCCCTTCCCATTGAGCCTGAGCACCTTGGCCAGGTCCCAAAGCCCTTGTATGGATACTCTGGCTTCCCAGCAGGATCAGCCCAACACACTCATTCCCACCTCAGGGCTTCTCCTGTTTGCCTATTCGGAGATACATTCTGCCTACTCAAATCCTATCTCTGGTTAAGTTCAAGTTCTAACTCCTCCCAGAAGCCTTCCCTGACCATGCCAACCCTCAGGGATCTGAATGTGTCAGCTTCCAAAGTTGAGTACACAAGGGGATAATTATCTCTTTGTACCCTTTTCTTTCCTGTGTTTGTTTTCCCCACCCTCAAACTAGATTAATCTTCTTAGGGCAGGGCAATGTCTTACACTTCATCAGGGTGACCCACCACTCCCACGGTGAGACAGACACATCTCTGAAGCTCAAGACATACTGGTGCTTAGGTCTGAAAATCTGAAATACAGCATGGTTAGTGATGACAAATGTGTTTTCCGAGTGGTATAGAGGCTGGTTCTAAGCATGACACAGTTGAGGCCTGGGTACAAGAATTTGTGGATTTCCCAGGTGGCTCAGTGGTAAAGAATCCGCCTGCCAATTTGGGAGACACAGAAGATGCGTATTCGATCCCTGGGTTGGGAAGATCCCTTGGAGAAGGAAATGGCAAACCAATGCAGTATTCTTGCCTGGAAAATTCCATGGACAGAGGAGCCTGGCAGGCTACAATCCACGGAGTCACAAAGAGTCAGACACTATTGATGATACACACAGCATAAACACACAAGAGAATTATCTTGTTATACCAGAAAGTTCCTTCAATCTTTAAGGAATGCCTATGGGCATAGTTTTTAACTCAAGACTCTTGAAAGTCCCTTGGACAGCAGTGAGATCAAACCAGTCAATCCTAAGGAAATCAACCCTGAATATTCATTGGAAGGACTGATGCTGAAGCTGAAGCTCCAATGTTTTGGTCACCTGATGCGAGGAACCAACTAACTGGAAAAGACCCTGATGCTGGGAAAGATTGAAGGCAGGAGGATAAGGGGTCGGCAGAGGACGAGATGGTTGGATGGCACCAACGACTCAATGGACATGAGTTTGAGCAAGTTCCGGGAGATGGTGAAGGACAAGGAAGCCTGGCGTGCTGCAGTCCATGGGGCCGCAAAAGGTCAGAAATGACTGAGTGACTAAACAACAATAACCTGTCTGTGCCCCAGTTCCTTCCATAAAGTACAAACCAGCCACTCTGACTTCCTTACACAGTTGGAAGGACACATGGCAAAAACTGTCCCACAAGGAACTTAAAGGTGTCAGCCTTTTTCACAGCAAGGAAACCAGCAACAAAATGAAAAAGACAACCAACGGAATGGGAGAAAATACTTGCAAATGATGACTGATAAGGAGTTAATATCCAAAATACATAAACAGCTCATATAACTCAATATAAAAAAACCCTATTAAAAATGGGCAAAAGACCTGAATAGACATTTTTCAAAAGAAGATATACAGATGCCAACAGGCACATGAAAAAATGCTCAACATTGCTAATCATCAGAGAAATGAAAATCAAAGTGACAGTGAGTTATCATCTCACACCTGTCAGAATGGCTAGCATCAAAAAGTCTATAAATAACAAACATTGATGAGGATGTGGAGAAAACATAATGCTCATATACTAGTGATGGGATCATAAACTGGTGCAGCCACTGGAGGGTCCTCAGAAAACTAAAAGCAGAGGTACCAATCCAGCAATTCTACTCCTAGGTATATATACAATGAAAACAAAAACACTAATTCAAAAAGATGCACGTATCCCAAAGTTCATAGCAACACTATTTGTAACAGCCAGTTTGTGGAAGCAACCTGTATGTCTGTAGACAGATGAATAGATAAAGAATATATATATGTATACATATATACACACACACACAATGGAATATTACTCAGCTATAAAAAAGAATGAAATAATGCCATTTGCAGCAACACAGGTGGACCTAGAGATTATTTTTAACTAATTATAATTTATTAAATTAATTATATCACATAATTTATATTAATTGTATTATATTAATTAATTATATTGATTGAAGCCAGATAGAGAAATACAAGTATCATATGATATCACTTATATATGAAATTTTTAAAAATAATACAAAAGAACTTATTAACAAAACAGGAACAGACTTAGACATAGAGAACAAATTATGGTTACCAGAGGGGAAGAAGGAAGGGATAAATTAAGAGTTCTGGATTAACAAGTTACTATATATAAAACAGATGAACAAGAAGAGCCTAAAAAAAAAAAGAAGACCCTTATAGCACAGGGAAATATATTCAATATCCTATAACAAACTATAATGGAGAAAAAATTGAAAAAAAATTATATACTTACATATATATAACTGAATCATTTTGCTATACACCAGAAACTAACATAACCTTGTAAATCAACTATACCTCAATAATACAAAAAAAAAAAAGGAATTTGCCATTTGCAAAAACATGGATGGACTTGGAGGGTATTATGCTTAGTGAAATAAGTCAGACAGAGAAAGAGAAATATTTATGTTATCACTTGCATGTGGAATCTAAAAAATAAAACAAATGGGTGAATATAACAAAACAGAAAGAGACTCACAGACATAGACAAGAGAACCAACTAGTGATTTCCACTTAGGAGAGGGAAGGATGGAGAAATAAAATAGGAAAAGGGAATTAAGAGGTACAAATTACTATGTATAAAAAAATAAGCCATAAGAACATATTGTATAGTACAGTGAATATAGTCAATATTTCATAGTAACTTTAAATTGAGTATAATCTAAAAAACATTGAATCACTACATTATAAACCTAAGACTAATATAATACTGTAAATCGACTATACCTCAGTTACAAAAAACAAGAAAGAAAAGTGGCAGCAACGCATGTTACTGTCACCACCCAGCACTGCTGTCGTGACCCTCCTGAAGTCTCAGTAAATGGCCCTTTCACCCCTGGGAGGCCAGGGAGAGGGTACTGATAATGTGGCCAGGTGCCACAGGAGAGGGAAGGAAGTTTCAGACAGCCACTGACTTAACAAACATTCAACAAAATATTTCACATGGTTTACATGCATTACATGCATTCAGTATATGTGATAAATCAATCTGCCAACAATTCCACTTTCTAGAATTTACCTAACGATCATACTGGTATGAGTGTGGCACTAGAGTTTTTCTTTTTTTACTACAAAATCCTCTGTCTAGAATCATACTTGGCAGATAGAAGGTGAGTAAACGAGGTATGAAGACATATATATAAGGATGAACATTGAAGTTACAACCTCGATGGTGGTGGTGGTTTAGTCACTAAGTCCTGTTCTACTCTTGAGATCCCATAGACTGGAGCCCCCATGGGACTTCCTAGGCAAGAATGCTGGAGTGGGTTGCCATTTCCTTCTCTAGGGGATCTCTCTGGCCCAGGGTTCAAACACGCATCTCCTGCACTGCACGTGGATTCTTCACCACTGAGCCAGCAGGGAAGCCCCAACAGCCTCACAGCTGTGTGGTGTACTGTGCTCAGTCACTTCAGTCGTCTCCAACTCTTTGCAACCCATGAACCGCAGCCCGCCAGGCTCCTCTGTCCATGCAATTTTCCTGGCAAGAATAACTGGAGTGGATTGCCATGCCCTCCTCCTGGGGATCTTCCTGACCCAGAGATCGAACCTGCATCTCTTGTATTGCAGGCAGGTTCTTTACCTGTTAAACCATCAGGGAAGACACACAACCTTAATGGCACTGGTTAAATTCATTATGGTCCATCCATAATAGATGGTCTATGCAACTGTTAAATAGAACATCACACACACATACACACACACAGATCTGTGAAAATGCACAAAACTAAAAACAAATTACAAAACAGCATTCTGATCCCATCTACATGTACAGTCTGAGCCAATCTACATTAAAAAAAAACAAAACACCAGAATGTGCATATGTATGGTTGTATACGCATAGACAATGTCCAGAAGGATACATGGAAACTTAACAATGGTCCTTTCTGAGGACTGGGGCTAGAGAGATTCAGGAGGATGAGGGAGGAAACGTTTCAATGCACTATTTGATTTTTTTTTTTAATTGACTAGTTTGCTTTTGCAACTATAAAAGTTAACCTGATCATGGTTAGAAATTCTATCTGTAATGTCACACGGCCAACAAATACACTCCCCGAGGAAAGGACAGAGAGCAATGTTTACAGTGTAACGTAATTGGTGAAAACAGGGTATAAACTATAACTCCAGTGTCATCCTAATGACATACATAAAGAAAGCATGGAAGCAAAACCATTTTTAGATCCCATCAGCCCTGAGGCCCCTGCCACCCCCGCCCCTAGACGATCCACAAGGTGGCAACCAAGTCCTTGAGCAGGGACTCGGTTCCACAGCCCTAGAGCAGGAAGCAGTCACAGTGACAGTGCAAACGTCTTGAGGAGTGAGACAGGTCCTTCCCTTCATTCCGAGGGAAAACGAAGTGGGATGAGTCTGCCTTCACTCTGCTTCAGGGCTGAGACCTTGTAGACTCTAGACATCAAGTGAATCTGTGTGGGTTTTTTTTTTTTATTATTATTATTCTTTATTGAACTTGTTACAATATTGCTTTTGTTTATGTTTTGGCTTTTTTGGCCTGGAGGCATGTGGGACCTTATCTCCCCAAGCAGGGATGGAACCCGCAGCTCTTGCACTGGAAGGCAAAGTCTTCACTGGACCGCCGGGGAATTCCCTGAATCTAGTGTGATCTTGAAAGGCAGAAACTGGCAGCCTAAAGGACCCTAGGTGCCTTTAAGACTTAGTAAACAGGCAGAAAGGTGAAACCAGGCAAAAGTCTTCCCAGCAGCTAAGATGTGTCTGATTTCCTCGCAACAGCTCTATAGAAGCAAATCCCTTAAGAAAATAGAAGGGTTTGCTGGGTAAGGGGTGAGGTTTTAAAAGTAAAGAACCTAAGGGCTGGAAGGTCTTAAGGTAGCAGCTAGCCCAGCACCTGCACTGCCAGGAAAGGAACTGAGGCCCAGAAAAGAATGTCTTCCTGGGACGTTCCTGGCGGTTCAGTGGTTAAGACTCTGCGCTTCCACTGCAGGGGGGCACGGGTTTGAATCCTGGTAGAGGAATTAATTAATGGGATTCCCTGGTGGCTCAGACGGTAAAGCGTCTGCCCGCAATGTGGGAGACCCAGGTTCGATCCCCGGGTCGGGAAGATCCCCTGGAGAAGGAAATGGCAACCCACTCCAGTACTCTTGCCTAGAAAATTCCAGGGATGGAGGAGCCTGGACGTACAGTCCATGGGGTTGCAAAGAGTCGGACATAACTGAGCGACTTTTCAGAAAGGAATTAAGATCCCACATGCCTCGCAGTGCGGTCAAAAACCAAGTGTTCTTTCCAAAAAACTGCAGACCCAGGAAGGAGGGGGCTCTTAAGTGACCAGAGTTATAAGCTTCCTGGCACTGACTGGGAAAGCAAGCTAGAGTTGAGAAATGATCCATTCTGGAAAAATACAGTTGGCTGCATGTGACATGGAAGCCACAGGAAACAAAGGTCCAGTCCCCGTAGGTGTTCTAGCCTCACATGAATAAATCAAGATGCCATAGTGAATGGATAGGGATCTCCTGCCTCAGGACGAATTAGTCATCGCATTTAGCAAATCCCAACCTTCTCTGGGTGTGGCTGGCAGTTTGGCCAGAAAGAAGAAACACCTTTCAGCCAGGATTCTGAGCCGGAGGCTTGGCGGCCTTCATCCTCCCCAGGGCTGCAGTGACTCGGGTTAAGTGTTCATTGACTCTATTTTCCTCTAACCAAGGGCTCCCAGATGGCCTTCTCCCAGCCCAGAGCATCCAACAACCAGGGTGACTGTCCCAACAGCCCACAGGTCTCTGAAAGGTCCTGTCTGATAATGGCAGGAAGGTGCTGGGGGTGGAGGGGAGGCGTGGGTTTCTCCAACCCTCCCTCAAGCACAGGGAGAACCTTCCTGCAATCACCCAACGTTCAGCCTGAAAGGGAGCTCTGAGAGTATCTAACAGCCCAACACCCTGGTTTCCAAAGAAATGAGAACCCAGGAAGTGACTGATTTATCCAAAGCCACCCAGTAATTTAGGAACGAATCAACCAGGACTTCCCTGGTGGTCCAGTGGTTAAGATTCCACTTTCCAATGCAGGGGACACAGGTTCAATCCCTGCTCGGGGAACTAAGATTCCCATAAGCTGAGGGGTAACTAAGCCTGCACACCACAACTAGGAGCTGGGGACTTGGGGGCCTCAACAAGGGAGAGGCCCATCCACCACAATGAAGATCCTGTCCCAGGTAAGACTCAACACAGTAAAAAATAGTATTTTTTTTTTTTAATAAAAGGAACATATCACCCATTCCTGGGTTTTCATTTGTTCTTCTGGAAAACCCGTGTTGGATTACTAGATATTCTCGAAGGTCCCTTTCAGGTTCCACATGTGTGAGCATCCCAACAGCTCTGGGGTCTCTGAAGGAGACTCAGGTCCTGGCCAAGTCCAGGAGCCCCAAACACTCTCCGATGCCAGATGAGCAGCCAATGGTGTCTACCAAAGACTATGGGCGAGGTACCACAGGGGAGCTGACATCTAACTGAAAACACAGATATGATCCCTCAGAAAAGTCAATATCATTAAATAGAAACAAGGTGTGCCACCTTTGAGAGAGGAGAGATAAGTCAGCAGACAAGAAAAAGGGCATGGAGAAAGGAGGCATCCTCAGGGAAGGATGGGGGCGATGTGGGCAGAAGAGCAGAGCAGGTCTCTGCAGAGCGGTGAGGTGGCAGGAGAGGGCCCTGTGTGGTCAGGGGCCCGTGCCAGCTGCAGTCTGGCCAGAGACAGACAGCCTGGCTGACCCACGGGCCCTGCCCGGCCAAGGACACCCTCTCTCCTGCCTGTGCCATGCAGGACAAGGACAGCATGTTCCAGGTGGGAATTACTGCTCTGAAGTTCAAAGTAGCTACCCCAGGGCTCTGGGAGCTCCTTCTACGAGGCCATCTCACTGCTGGTCTCTGGGGGGCCAAGACCCACTTGACCATAGGCTCAGGGGGCTCCTTGAGGAGGGGAGGTGGCCGCATTGGCACAGGGCCCAGCCTGCAGTGAGCGCACTGACTTCAGAGGTCTCAGGCAGCTCCAGGAGGTACAAGGGGTGGCAGATGTGGTAGGTAAAATAGTGGCCCCTCAAAAAAAGATATGTCTGTGTCCTAATCCCCAGAACCTGTGAATGTAACCTATGTGGAAAAGGGGTCTCTGGGGATGTCATGGACTTAAGGATCTTGAGATGAGATCACCCTGGATTACCTGTTAGGGCCCTAAATCCAGTCACAGTTGTCCTTATAAGAATAAAACAGGACTTCCCTGGTGGTCCGATGGTTAAGAATCTGCCTGCCAATGCAGGGGACACAGGTTTGATCCCTGGTCCAGGAAGATCCCACATGCACACCACAACTAGTGGGCCCCACTCTCTAGAGCCCACACTTCTCAACAAGAGAAGCCCACCACAATGAGAAGCCCACACACCACAACTAGAGAGCAGCCCCTGCTCTCTGCCAACTCGAGAAAGCCCGCACGCAGCAGTGAAGACCCAGCGCAGAAAGAAAGGAAGAGGCAGAGGGAGATTCGACCGAAGAGGAGGACACTTAGAGACTCACATGGAGAAGGGGGTGTGAAGGCCAAGGCAGAGCCTGGAGTGACGCAGCTACAACCTGGGAATGCCAAGGAAAACTGGAATCAAAGTCTAGGTGAGAGGCATGAAACCCAGCCTCTCTCAGAGCCTCCAGAAAGAATGAACTCTATCAATACCTTGATTTCAGAGTTTCGGTCTCCACATCTGTGACAGAATTTATGTCTGTTGATTTAATCACCTAGTTTGAGATGATTTATTATGGCAGCCCCAGGAAATTAATACAGCAGGGAAGGGGGGCAGAGAAGCAGGTTGGGGGTTTCAGGAGTCCTGGGAAATGTCACTCATCTTTGTGTAACAGGGGTCACAAAACCTGTGTTAGTGGCACTTTCCCGGGAGGGTATCTGAGGGGGACAAGGCAACCCCTGGCTTCTGAGGATGTCAAATCCGCAGGATGGAGGAGCCATGAATACAAGGCCCCACCCAGCTCACCCCATCTGCTTGATCATCAGGCAGGGCTCCCACCAGCAGGCCTCATCACCTGTTAAAGATTCTCTATCCAGAGCTGTGGCCCTGTCCACCCACCTAAGGTCCCTCCACACTTGACCTTCTTTCGTTATCCATGAGCTCCCCAAAAGAGACAAGCACACTTCTTCTCCAGCAAGTTTCTCAGAGCTCATTTGCATCGAGACATAGAGTAGTTCAGGAGGAAGGACGCTAGCTTTGGCGTCAAACAGATCTGACTTTTAATCCTAGGATGATTTGAGGTACCTAGTGATTAGGACTCTCTGAGCCTCAGTTTTCTCATCTGTAAAATGGAGTAACGAGGATAGTTAGAAACAGCACAGGTAGGGACATCCCTGGTGGTCCAGTGGTTAAGAATCCACCTTCCAATGCAGGAGACACAGGTATGATCCCTGCTCGGAGACCTAAGATCCCACATGCCCCAGGGCAGCTGAGCTCGAGTGCCACAACTAAAGAAGCCTGTGTGCCCCAACGAAAGACACCACATGATGAAACAAAGACCTCCCACGTGCTCCAACTAAGACCCACGGCAGCCAAATAAATACGAAATAGCACAGGTAAAACGCCTGGTCTATGATGTGCTACACAACAGGAGCACAATAAACGGGAGCAATTATCATCATTCTTTAGATGAATAACAACGTTTTTCTGGAACACTGGCCTGAGCCTACCCTGTCCTTACTGCTGGGGTAGGACACAAAGAGATCCAAAACCGGGGGCCTGTCCTCCAGGGCCCTCACTCAGCAGAGAGTTGCTGAGTACCTGCTGTGGTCCCTCTTCTTACTCACCTTACTCCTTACTCACCTCCCTCACTTACCTCACCTTCATATTCCTCACTCGCCAGTCACTAGCCATGATCTCAGCCTTCTATGTGCCTCCCATAGGCATGCAATTCATCCTTGTTTTGTATATAAGGAATAAATGGTATTGAGTGAGTCACCCAACCTCTTGAAATGTCAATTTTCTCATCTAATGGGACTCACAGCACCTACCCACCCTGCTGCCTCACAGGCAATTGTAAAAACCAAATAGAAACAGCAGCCACAGAAGGCCACAGAGGCACAGCCCATATAAAACCCCAAACTGCACCTCAAAGGCTGTCCCATCTTCTGCGAGGTGGGCTCTGCTGGGCCCAGGACAGTCTTGGGATGCTCACATCTCCCTGTGCCCAGAAAGCCTGCATTCCAGCAGCGTGACAGGTCCGCATCATAAACTGGGTGCAAATCTCCCTGCCTTTCCTGCTCTGGAGTCAGAAAACCTGGGCTCAACTTCTGATGCTGCCTCTTCCTAGATGTGCGACCAGGTCACTGAACCTCTCTGAGCCTCTTTTTTCTCTTCTGTAAAATAGGGTTAATTGCTCCTGCCTATCTAGAAATGTAGCCACAAGAATAGAATGAGATAATGTATGTGAATGTGCTTCATAAACTGTAAAGTCCTATACAAATGAAGGTGATTATTACGATTATCACTTTATGTCAAAAAACAGACACTCGACTTCCCAGGTGTTCCAGTAGTTAAGAATCCTCCTGCCAGTGCAGACACAGGTTTGATCCCTGATTCAGGCAGATTCACATGCCACAAGGCGGTTAAGCCTGTTAGCCACAACTACTGAGCCAGCGCTCCAGAGCCCATGGGCCACGACTACTGAAGACCCTGTGCCTAGAGCCCATGCTCTGCAACAAGAGAAACCACAATGAGAAGCCTGTGCACCGCAGCTAGAGAGGAGCCCCCAGCCACCACAACCAGAGAAAGCCCACATGCAGAAACAAAGACCCAGCATGCCCCCGCAAAACAAAACAAAAAACAGACACATTGGTGTGAGCCTCCGAGGAACCCAGACTCTTGAGCCAGGAGAATACAGATGCCTCTGCTCCTTTCAATTTTGGTAACTCTGAAGCCTTCTCCATCAAATTTAAAAATCCTATACGGCTTTGCCAGGAAACCAAATATATTCTAGCCACAACTCTGGAGAACCACAAAATAAGCCATTCTATTACGGGTGCTGCTAGGCTTCATTCAACTCAGCTGCTTGGGCTGAAAACCCAGTTTTTTAAAAACACGGCATACCACCACAATTCAGCCCCTCCCCAAAAAAACACATATCCTTTCTCCTAAGAAAATAAAATAAGTGGTGTGAGTGCGCGTGTACTCAGTAACTCAGTCGCGCCCGAATCTGCACTCCATGAACTGTAGCCCGCCAGTCTCCTCTCTCCATGGGATTTTCCAGACAAGAATACTGGAGTGGGTTGCCATTTCCTCCTCCAGGAGATCTCCACCAGGGATCGAACCCATGTCTCCTGTGCCTCACGTGTGGCAGGAGGATTCTTTACCACTGAGCCACCTGAGGAGCCCAAAATAAGTGGAAAACAATTTTAACCAATGAACTCCAACTCTGAGGGATTCACTGTCGGAAAGCAGGCCTTCCTGGGTAAAGGTGGTAGACAAAACATTCTCCAGTTAGTTTGAAGGTAGAGAGATTACCAAGAGAGGTGGGTGAAGAAGTGAGGCTTCTGGCCAGTCCCAAGGACTCTGAGGACCTCTGTGAGTCCAAAGACTGATTGCTCAGACTCAGAAATTAGCTCTACCAAGCCAGCTACAAAGTCAAACCCCCACGATACCCTTCTACTGGTTGTTTTAATTAATCAGGGACAAAGGAGGCCAACAGACCAGTTTCTCCTCCCCCAGAGGTTCTGATACTGCAGCCCCCAACTCTAACTGCCTCCCCCAACAAATGACCTCTGCCATCACACAAGCAATGATGAGGATGAAGGGATCATTGGACTGGACAGAAGGACCCTCAAACAAGGCTCAACTGTCCCATGGTTCCTGTGGCCCCAGTGCCCCCACTGGGTCGCCCCAGTGCGAGGAGGGCAGATGCACCCACACCTGGGGACAGGACTCACATCAGGATCCTACATGTAGTTATTAGGTAGGTTTAGTCACTCAATCTTGCTCAGGCTTATCCGACTCTTGCAGCCCCATGAACTGCAGCCCACCAGGCTCCTCTGTCCATGAGATTTCCCAGGCAAGAATATGGGAGTGGGTTGCCATTTCCTTCTCCAGGGGATCTTCCCAACCCAGGGGTCGAACCCAGGTCTCCTGCATTGCAGGCAGACTCTTTACTGACTGAGCCACCAGGGAAGCTCCATGTAGTTACTGGCTAATCCTCTCCACTTGGGGTTGCCTCCTCCTCCAAAGACCCTCAGTCCTGAATGGAGACTGCATGCACGCACCTTGCTGTTAGCTTAGGCTCTCTTTGCAGGTGTCTGTTCTCCAGTGTAAAACCCTAAACTGCTTGAGAGGCAGCCTGGCAGGGTGGGAAGAGCACATGCTTCGCAGCCAGGCAGATGTGGGTGTGAAAACAGTCTGCTGGGCTCTGCAGTTTTTGTTTGTTTGTTTTTTAATAATTTTATTTATTTATTTATTTATTTTTGGCTGCACTGAGTCTTTGTTGCTGCACGGGGGCCTTCTCCAGTTGCAACAAGTGGAGGGAGGCTACTTTCTAGCCATGGTGTGTGTGCTTCTCACTGCAGTGTCTTCTCTTATTGCAGAGCACGGGTTCTAGGGCGCACAGGCTTCAGTAGTTGCAGCACATGGACTCAGTAGTTGTGGCTCACAGGCTCTAGAGCACAGACTCAGCAGTTGTGGCTCATGGACTTAGTTCCCTCATAGCATGTAGGATCTTCCCAGACCAGGGATCACACCTATGTTCCCCGCATTGGCAAGCAGGTTCTTAACCACCGGACCACTAGGGAAGTCTGCTCTGAAGTTGTGGGTGTCACCTCTCACCTCCCTGCTTTCCTCATCCCTAAGAGGTAGCTAATGCCCAGCACACAAAGTTTTGTAAGGATTGGTAATAACATGCGGACGGTTCCTGGGGTAGAGTTGGTGCTTAATCAGTGATAATTACTGTCATAATGGCACTCCACCTGTGCCCTCCAAATTCTAAGGCCTGGGCCCTCCTCCATACCCGGCTCCTGCGACCTTATAAGAACCACTGGAACCACTTACCAGACTGCCCTATTCTCAGACCTGCCCAGATCTGGGCCAAGGCAGGCCTGGTCACTGCAGGGTATAGGACTGGCCAACAGAAAGCGCTCAGAGCAGTAAGTGTTTGTTGACACAGAAAAAAAAAAAAAAAAATCCTGCTCTCTCAAGTGATTGGAATTTTTTCCCACCACATTCCACTTTCATGGGTACAATCAATAAGTAAACACACTTAGATCAGGGTTTATTCTGAAGATAAACTTCTCTCATATGGACTTCTCTCATTTTTTGATAGCTACGTTACCTTACAACACCCAGCAGGCAAAACACAAAGATCTGAGGTACTTAGATGATTCTGAAAGTGACTTCTGACTCTTCAAAGAAGGGCATTTTATTCCTCTAAGACACTGTCTTTTTCTGATTATAAAAGCAATGTGATCATTGGACAGTGTGAAAAACAGGAAGGGAAAAAAACACATACCAAAAAAAATCAAATTATTGGCAATTTCACCATCTCTAGAGAATGTCACAGTGAATGTTTTGATGTATTTCCTTCCAGTCTTTTTTCTGTATGCTTCAAGAATGTATGCATCCATTCATTTAAAAATGAACCGTGAGTAAGCAGGAACAGCAGCTGTGAATCAGCCGCGAAACCTCCCTCCTCCTGTTGTTGGCTCTCCCCACCCCTAAACAACTTATTTGTCAGTGATACACCCACACATTGTGTAAATGCATCTTGTCTTATCAGTGCTTGTTGAACTTCTACCCTTGGAGTGAGTTAACACTGTCATCTCTGCTTTCCATTTTTGTGCCACAGAGTCAATATTTACTAGCTGTGTTGCTAAAACAGGCCCTGGGTACGGCCTCAATGCCAAGCGTCCCTGTCTAATCTCTGCAGCAGCAGCCTCAGTGGCACCACAGGCTTTACTGTGTCCAGGGCCATGGCACTTGGTGAGTGACTCCTTCCCTGTTGAGCAGGTGGCCTCTGACCCAGCAAGGATGCCTCACTTACTCATAAAGTCACAGGAGGCTAGTGCTGGAAGGCACTTAAACATTAGAGATGGGGAAACTGAGATGCCCTGGGGAGGGAAAGGATTTGCCTAATCACTTACAGCTTTAGAACCAAACCCAGGATGCCTTCACTCCTATACCAGCTCTCTTTGCACGGTCTCATCAAATGCATCAACATGGAGAAAGAGCTGCAGTGGCAGTGGGGGACAGAACCCATTTCATCAGGACCGGAAATTGGGCCAGTGCTGCTCTATGATGGTCTGTTTCACAGAGGAGTCTTCCCAGGACTGACCTGGTCTCTTACAAAGATGATTCAGGTGATCCTATGGCAGCATCAATTCTCTTGCCATTTGCTGCAATTCATTCATTCATTCATCTATTCATATGACAACATTTTATGGTGCCCAGTTTTGAGAAGGTATTACTTGTTTCACCAAAGCAGTTTCATTGGCCCACATTTTCTGGAAGGATCTCTTAGCAGTTATCAAGAGACATACTAAACAACAAGGTCAGGTCCTACTGTATAACACGGGGAACTATATTCAATACCTTGCCTTGTAATAAATCACAAAGATTGTCCAACAGAATGGAATTCTCCAGACAAGAATACTAGAGTGGATAGCCATTCTTTTCTCCAGGGGATCATTCCAACCCAGAGATAAAACCCGGGTCTCCTGCATTGCAGGCAGATTCTTTACTGTCTGAACCACCATGGATTCCATGGACAGTGGAGCCTGGCGGGCTACAGCCCACGGCGCTGCAAAGGGTCAGACACAGTTGAGAACGTTCACTTTCAATAAACCATAATGGAAAAGAATACATATATATATATATGGGGGGTGGGGGCGGGCTTCCCTGGAGGCTCAGTTGGTAAAGAACCCACCTGCAAAATAATAGCAAATGAAGAAACAGACAAAGGATTAATCTCAAAAATATACAAGCAACTCCTGAAGCTCAATTCCAGAAAAATAAATGACCCAATCAAAAAATGGGCCAAAGAACTAAACAGACATTTCTCCAAAGAAGACATACAGATGGCTAACAAACACATGAAAAGATGCTCAACATCACTCATTATCAGAGAAATGCAAATCAAAACCACAATGAGGTACCATTACACGCCAGTCAGGATGGCTGCTATCCAAAAGTCTACAAGCAATAAATGCTGGAGAGGGTGTGGAGAAAAGGGAACCCTCTTACACTGTTGGTGGGAATGCAAACTAGTACAGCCGCTATGGAAAACAGTGTGGAGATTTCTTAAAAAACTGGAAATAGAACTGCCATATGACCCAGCAATACCACTTCTGGGCATACACACTGAGGAAACCAGATCTGAAAGAGACACGTGCACCCCAGTGTTCATCGCAGCACTGTTTATAATAGCCAGGACATGGAAGCAACCTAGATGCCCATCAGCAGATGAATGGATAAGGAAGCTGTGGTACATATACACCATGGAATATTACTCAGCCATTAAAAAGAATTCATTTGAACCAGTCCTAATGAGATGGATGAAGCTGGAGCCCATTATACAGAGTGAAGTAAGCCAGAAAGATAAAGAACATTACAGCATACTAACACATATATATGGAATTTAGAAAGGTGATAACGATAACCCTATATGCAAAACAGAAAAAGAGACACAGAAATACAGAACAGACTTTTGAACTTTGTGGTAGAATGTGAGGGTGGGATATTTCAAAAGAACAGCATGTATACTATCTATGGTGAAACAGATCACCAGCCCAGGTGGGATGCATGAGACAAGTGCTCCGGCCTGGGAAATGGGAAGACCCAGAGGAATCGGGTGGAGAGAGAGGTGGGAGGGGGGATCGGGATTGGGAATACATGTAGATCCATGGCTGATTCATGTCAATGTGTGACAAAACCCACTGGAAAAAAAAATAATAATAATAATAAATAAATAAATAAATAAATAAAAAATAAAAATAAAAAAAAAAAAAAGAACCCGCCTGCAATGCAGGGGACTGCCTACAATACTGGAGATCCAGGTTCGATCCCTGGTTTGGGAACCCAGAGAAGGAAACGGCAACCCAGTCCAGTATTCTTGCCTAGAAAATCCCATGCAATAGAGGAGCCTGGCAGGCTACACTACACAGGGTTGCAAAGAGTTGGACACAAGTAAATATCTAAACCACTACCACATGTGTGTGTGTACAACTGAATCACTTTGCTGTACAGAAAAGCTAACACAACATTATATATCAACTATGCTTTAAAAATAGAGACTTGTCAGGTAGCCTCAAAGAACTCTGAGGCTTAAAAGAAATTAACTATAGGAAGGAAATGTAGGAGAACTATGGTTTGGGGGTAGATTGCTGACAGCAGGCCTCTGAAGGAAGTCCCTGTTCTTAAGAGCACCTCAGACACTAACAGGAAGAAGTCGAAAGCAAAAGTGTGATATCAAATGCTTGGAGTGTTTCTGTGGAGTAACAGAAAGAGGAAGTCCTGGGAGCAAGGAGATCTGTATTCACATTCCACTTGTACCACCAAAACGCTGCATGGCCCAGAAAGGGTAAGTAGCTCATCCAAAGTCAAACAGCAAATGGTGGGTAAAGTGGGGCTTGAATCCAGTGCTTTGCTCTAAGTCCATGGCTGATGGCTCAGATGTCACAGATGGATCTTTGCATTTCTCTCATCCTCAGTCTCAAGAAAGAAACAAGCACAACTTGGAACGTCCACAGCAGCTCCTCAGCTGAGATCGGTTGCTGCTCCCAAGGGGAAACGCTGGCATCTGCTCTCTCTGGGCCTAGATACCCTGCTGGGGGTCGCAGGACCAGGCTCAGACACTTCCCGGAGAGGCAGGAGCAGGACAGAAGCCACAGGCTAACACCAGTGCAGGAGGACGCTGTAATGTGCAGCGACTCTAGCACACGAGAGGGGAGAACAAACGCGCTTTCTGTACAGCTGCTGGGATGTCAACCAGCTCTGCACACTTGCCCTATTCCCCTCCCCCGCCCCCCCCAGGCAAGAAAACAAAGAAGGTCCTATGAACAGGGCTGTGATGAAAATAATGCCGCTGCATTTCTACCTTCTTCTGGGCTTGGAAACACAAACTCAAGCCCTCAAGGGCTCAGTGCTGGCTGAGTACAGTCTATGGTTACACCAGCCCCTGTGTTTGTTGAGTGTCTGCTATGGATCCAGCTCTAGGCTAGAGGTGGTGGGAACACTAAGAAGGATAAACCTTGCCCTCTGTTTAAAGGTGGCTCTCAGCCTGGCTCAGAATACAGAATGAACCTCCAGAAAACTTTCTACTTCAGAACAATTATGTACGGGGCAGTAATGGACGAAGTCAGCCACACCCTTCAGTTTCATCTTTCAGCCACTTATCCCTGACTCTGTATCAGACAACTACAGGAAAGATGTGGCTTAGACACTGGCCTCAAAGCTCTTACCTTGCAAGGAGGAAACTAAGGTGGCGACAAAAATGGAAACTAAACACATTAGAGACAAACACCATCTCCTCGCACTGTGACCAATACCAATGACTAGTAAAACTTTAATGGTCAGCTTAGACTTTTGTCCATCCCCTGCTTGTTACTCTGGGCTTGCCCACTGCTTCCCTATACCCACCTCCACAAACACAACTTTCATTTTCCTGTCTATTCTGGGTGGCTCGAGTCCACACTCACTGCTCAGCCTATTCAAATCCCACCCACTCTTCACTAAGCTCCCACCTCCTGAAATCTTTCCTGGCTGTTCCAGCCCACGGAGGCAGCCACGTTCCGAATCAGTATCATGTGGATTGTCTGCAAGTTCTTTTCACTGCACTGTGTTCTGACAGCTCTTGAATTGCTGCCAAGGAAAATATTCTCATGGGCTGTTTTGTTTGTTTGTGTGCCTCCACAACCTCTCTATAAGTTCCTAGAAAGTATAACCTATATCTTTGCACTCACTCCCCCTCCACCCTTCCCTATGCCCATCAAAGCACCTTCTACCCAAGAGATGTTTTAATGGGTATTTCATAGAAACATGGCATTTTCTAGTTGAGGAGGGGTGGAAATGGGACTAGGGGGCTAGAGAAGAAGAGAAATTTGATTAATGTCACAGTGCGAAACCAGAATAGAGACCCTGGGAGCCAGGTGAAACTAGAACTCATTCGAACATTTATTGGGCACCTACTATATGCCTATCCCTGGGTAAGACACTACGAGATGAAACAGAATGACCTCCAGAGCCTATGATCAGAAAGTTCACTGGACTGCAAGTGGCCTTACGGTAGCTTTTGGTTAAGGGGTGGTGCCAAAGAGGATGGAAGCACACTCACAGGCAAATAATGGCAACTAGAGAATCCATAACATACTGTAGGAATATAGAACAAGCGCACCCAACCTTGCCTGCTGTCCACATGCCTGTAGCAGTCAGGATAGGTTTCTGGAAGGAAGCAGAACTTGGGCATGGGTGGAAGTGGAGCAGGGCTCCAGATACGGGTGAGATACAGATGACACAGGGAAGGCATGCCAAAAGGTGGTCACTGCAACAGAAAGTGAACCTAGAAGCCAGAGGGGAATTAGCTTGTGGAACCACTGCATCTTCCATTCCCTCCACAACCTATATCAAGCCTCAGACAGGGGTCCTTCAATTGGCTTTCAGCTGATATACCACTGGCCCAGGCAGACAGAGCTTTTTACCCCGTCATCTCCATAGCTTACTATGTTCCTCAAGTACCATTCTCAAAGAAATGATCTTTTATTTTCTTCAAACTTTAAACTTTTAATTTTGTATTGGGAAAAAGCCAATTAATGGGCTTCCCTGGTGGTTCAGCTGATAAAGAATCTGCCTGTAATGCGGGAGACCTGGGTTTGATCCCTGGGTTGGGAAGATCCCCTGGAGAAGGAAATGGCTACCCACTCCAGTATTCTGGCCTGGAAAATTCCATGGACTGTTTAGTCCATGGTGTCGCAAAGAGTTGGACACGACTGAGCAACTTTAACTTTCACTTTTCACATAGCCAATTAACAATGTTGTGATAGTTTCAGGTGAATAGTAAAGGGACTCAGCCATCTATATAGACGAATCCATTCTTCCCCAAACCCCTCTTTCATCCAGGCTGCCACATAACATTGAGCAGAGTTCCCTGTTCTACACAGTAGGTCCTTGTTTGTTATCCATTTTGGGTATGGCAGCATGTACATGACCTTCCCAAACTCCCTAACGATCCCTTCCCCTCCAGACACCATAAGTTCGTTTTCTAGTCTGTGAGTCTTTTTCTGTTTTGTAAGTAAGTTGAAAGAAGTGATCTTGGATCCAGGTGTACGGTCTACACAAATTGGGACAGTTCAAGAAATATGGATTGACAGAGCCCCACCCCAGACCTTCTAGATCTGAATCCCTGGCATGTACACATGTGTGCTTGTTTTAAACCTCCTCTGTGATTCAGACGTACTGCCCAAGATGACAATGATGGTGCTACATACTTCAGTCATAATCTCATTCAATCCTCTAGAGTCAGGAGAGATCGAAGTTCAAATTCTGGGTGATAAGGCAGGTGGTATGTTCTCTACTTGAGAGATGAGAGAACCAAGGCTCAGAGAGGTAAAGCCACTTGCCCAAGGTCACACAGGCAGTGAATAGTAAAACTGGGACTTGTACCCAGGTTTAACTTCGGAGTCTGAGAGACAATTTTTTTAAAAAATTTTCTTTGGGGGTTGGGGGTGGTGGAGGGGGCATGCTACTGCACGGCATGTGGGATCATAGTTCCTCAACCAGGGATCAAATCCACACCCCCTGCATTGGAAGTCCGAGTTTTAATCACTGACTTCCAAGGAAGTCCCCCAAGAAACAAATTTTTGACTGTGCATTGGAGGGGGGTGGTTCAGCTGCCCTGGAGATGGTCCAACCACAGGCCCTCCTGGAAGGTAACAGCACAGAGAACCAGGGGCATTGGGGTTGGAGGGGAGGGTGGAGCCAAACCGGCTTGGCCAGGGCCTCAGCATGCTTCCTGACAGCAGGGAGCTGAAATCTCAGAGACATGTGTGGACCCCAGGAAGGCTCTTTCATCAGGGCTCAGCTGAGACATCAGAAAGAAGTTCATAATCGCAAACTCTGGAAACACTGCTGACTTAGCTGAGTCCAAAGGTGTGTTCTACAATCTCTTTACAAAATCTTTTCAAGATTGCTACCTAGACCTGTGTTTACAAGGCCCTGTGCACACGCAGCCTTACCTCCACTCCAACTGGCCTCCCTGCTCTCAAGAGGAGGGGCTGGGTCTTTGTGCCTCTGTTTCCTTTTCTGTAAAATGCGGACAGTGACCTGCCCACCTGCCCACCTACCCCAACGTGGAGGCTCATGATCAAATGATGTAACAGAGGAGAAGCTGCCTGACCCAGCTCCTCCCTATGAGCTCTTCAAAACAAGACCACTGGGCTTCTAGCATCATCCTGCCCATATCTGCAACCATTTGCTGCGTACTTCCCACATGTCAGGATATGCCCCTTATATCTCTGCCAGGGAACAGGAAAAGTGTCATTCTGAAAGCTGCTCAGAACTGTTATCCATAATAAGGAAGACAAAAGACTCCATCATGGGGAGGGGTTTGGTCAGAGATGGTTTTTTGTATGGGAAGAACTTTAAAGGGTCTTTGATTCTAGAAAAGAGATGCCCAGGGCCCTTTCAGGGAGAGGTTGTAACAAGAATCTAAACTTCCTACATGTGAAAGAATAGGGGGTCTCTTTTAAGGGGTAAGTATAAAGGACAGTAGCAGATTTGGGGCTGAGGTCCTGGAAGACCCCAGCACCGTGGCAGAGGTCAGGAGTCAGAGGAGCAGAGGTGACTGTTACCCCTCTTTTAAGGTGTTTCCTTCTGTGTGCAGAAATGCCTCTCACAACCCCCACACCTTCCATGAAACTCGGTTTACCCGGCAACCAGCCTCAGGGACAAGGCAGGCCCTTGGAAACAGACCTGAGTCCATGCCTGAGAGGGTCACAGAGGAAGTGCTGGTTTGTCTTGAAGGAGGAAGAGGTCCATGAGTCCAAGGTTCTGAGGCATCAAGGAGGGTGTGGGCACTCCCTGGAGAAACCCAGAAATGCTGGGTCAGGAACAGGATTTCCTGTTGCCCTGGAATGCTCATTATTCTTATTTGGACAGTAAAAGAGAAGATCCCAGGAGGCTGGAAAACAACCCCGTGAAACAGGGACCATCTCAGGATAAAGAATGGAGCCCAGCAGAGTGAAGCTGCCCGAGGTCCAGCGGGCCACAGCAGCAGAGCCAGGCTCACACCTGGGCCCGGGGGCTAGGGCTCGTCAGCCTCCTGCTCCAAGCCTGTCCTCCTACTGGGGCCCTCCGCTGCCTCTCAGCCACACTTCTTGCCCCTGCCCTGTCTCCTCCAAAAGACCAGTAGGAGTGACTTCCCTGGTGGTCCAGTGGCTAAGACTCCATGCTCCCAATGCACAGGGCCTGGGTTCGATCCCTGGTCAGAAAATTAGATCCCACAGGCTGCATGCCACAACTAAGAACCCAGGGCAGCCAAATAAATAAAAATAAATAAACAAATAACAGGTAGGAGCAATTCCTCCTAGAACCAGACTGCAAACCCTCAGCAGCCAAGTTCTCCTCTTTAGTTGGCAGGCCCTGTGCCCAGGCTGACAAATGAGCCTCACCCCCGAGAGGGGAGCATAATTCATCACCCTCTGGGCCCTGTGGCCAGGCCACCAGGGGCCAGCACCTCAGGTTTCAAGAATACGGTTTTGAGGCTTAGATGCTGGCAGCAGGGGATGGGGTTGGGCGGGGAAGCAGGGCCAGCCATGGACATGGATGAAGCAGTGACCACTGGGCTCTCAGCAGATTCCACTGTAAACCAGCAGAAGCGCGAAACAACAGTATCCACCTCCTCCCCTGTTCTCTGCAGGGGACCCGAGAGTCACAGGCAAAAAGAAAACCCTAGGCAACTTGGTGCCTCACAGAGAGCACTGAACCAGAAGTCAGAAGTCATGGGTTTGAATCCCAGATCTGACGCTTCCTTCGGCAGGTTAGTTAGGTTCTCCAACCTTCAGTTTCCTCATCTGCAAAATGGGAGAAACACCTACCGCCCTGTAGGGCTGCAAGAGGATTAAATTAGGTAATGTCCCATGAGCAGAGCAGGACCTGCCCTAGAGCGGATGCGCGGTCCCCAGTACCCTGAGCTCTCTTCCCTTCTTCCGCCCCAGCACCTCCTGCAGACAGGACAGAACAGCACTCCTGGATGTGGACAGTGGTTCTGAAACCGGGCTTCTGGGAGGCTCCTCTCAGGCTGTGAGACAGAGGGCAGGGAAGGAAGGCAGGCGGACCTCTGTTCACCTCTTCTTCCTCCTCTCCGGTAACTGCACCTTCACTTTGATGTGTTTCTATTCTGTCCTCCACCCCAGAAGAAGCCACTTTTTAAAAGTTTCGCTGCTTAAAAAGTAAGCAACACTGGAATAGGTCAGGAGCAGACATACTTTTCCCACAAGGGGCCTGACTATAAATATTTTAGGCATTGAGGGCCAAGAGTGAAAATCAAGGATATTATATAACAAAGGACAAAATGAAATTTCCATAAAATTTAAATTAATCAAGCTCAAAATATGGTAAGAATTGAGTTTATACTATTTTGTTTTGTTTTCTACATAGGTCTTCCAATGAGAAGAATGAAAATTGGTGGGGAGGGTGGATAACATTTTGTTTAATTGGGGTCCAATGTTAGCATTCAAACAACAAATTTATTGGAACTGCTCATCTGTAAAACCCATTCTTAGCATCAGGGCCCCTCAAAATAGGTGGCAAACTGGATTGGACTGTAGGGCTGTCCTAGCCATTCACCCCCTGGACTACACAAGGTAGGAACCCTTCAGGGTACAGCTGGGCTCTAACGCCTGGCTGAAGACTGCTCTGGGGGCTGGAGGAATCTCCACAAGAGAGACTCCCAAGGCTGCTGCAACTTCTCTGTGGCAGGCCCTCACATGACCTCTCACCTGCACTACCAGAGCCCTGGGGCATTACTGACCTGATGGTTATCTGAGGCCCTAACTCCTACCACCGGCCTTGGCTCTTACCCCTCAACTTGATCTCCCCAGCAACAGACAGTACAGGGAAACCAAACTCTCTCCTTTGCCCTCAAAACACACCTCTCCCCAAGCACTGCCTCTCCCAACAGCAACTCTCAGAAAGCTTTCTTACAGAATCATTGCAGCCGGCTTCTAAAAGTAGAGACAGGGACTTCCCTGGTGGTCCAGCAGCTAAGACTTCATGCTCCCAATGCAGGGGGCCCAGGTTCGATCCCTGCTCAGGGAACTTGATCCCACATGGTGCAACTGAAAGATTCCACATGCTGCAACTAAGACCTGGTGCAGCTAGTTAGCTAGCTAGCTAAATAAGTAAGTAAACAAATAAATAAATGTGGAGACAAAGAAGAGACACCCTTTGCTGGAGTTCTGGGGCCCCCCAAACACCTTGAATCCCCTCTACTTCTGGGGGAAGGAAGGCAACACCATCGGCCTCCAGGGGAGACTTCTGTCTCTAGCCCTGACGGGGCCTATTTTCGTCACTTTTAAAATAGGAATGATTACATTTGCCTTGCCCACCTTGTGTTGCTATCAGAACATTAAATTATCTATGAAAATGAAATAGAAACACCATGAAAAAAGTTAAAGTAGCAAAGAGAACAAGATCTGGCATGAAGGGAAAAGCACAGAAGACTTCAACCACTTTAAATTCCTCCACAGTGAAAACATTAAGTATCTTCACAAAACCCTTAAGCTACCAAAAATATCCCGAAACAATGAAAGAGTACTGGCAAAGCCAGAAGGAAATATGCTGGTGACCTAGTAAACAGGTTCAGTATTTCTAGTTTTTACCACTATCAATCAGTCACAACCTTTGACCTGGTATTCTACCCCTGGGAATGGGCTTGGCAGAAATAATGCAGAGAGAGGAAATTCAACAAATACATTCATAGAAACACTTATTTTTAGTTATGAGAAACAATAGGGTGAGTTAAGTAAATGGGGAATGTTTATATAGCAGATTAATATGAAGTTAGTGAAAACATGTGGACTGTATCTATTTGTTCTAAAGGGTCAGTATTCTTCAAAATTATCTTGTCATAAAAGTCAAAGCAAAACTGAGGAAGTGTTCCAGATTAAAGAGGCTACAGTGATATGACAAGGAGATGCAATACATGATTGCCACTGGATCTTATTCTACAGGGAGAAAAACTGCTCTAAATGGAAAAACTGACAAAATTGGAACAAGGATGATTGTTTAGAGAAAAACATTATATTGGAGTGAAATGTTCTGAACTTGAAAGCTGTAATATGGTCATGAAAGAGAAGGCCCATATCCTTTGGAGATGCATAATGAAGGATAAAAGGTAAAGAGGTATAATGCCTGCATTCAATTCTCAAATGGCTCAGAAACAACAGGCGGGTAGGTAGACAGACAAAAAGGAAGAAGGGAAGAAGGAAAGGAGGCAGGAAGGAAGGAGAATGAGGGGAAAGGAACAGGATGAGGAGTAGAGAGTAGGGGGAGAAAGGAGAGGGCGAGAGAGGAGGTAACAAAATGTTAAAAGCTGGTGTGTGGATAAAGGATATATGGGAGTTCTGTTATTCTGCAAATGTTTCTATCAGGGTTGAAATTATTTCAAAACAAAGAAATTTTTAGGCTATATGGACTCTGGATACATGGAAAGGTATCTATAAATCAGTGTGGAGTCAAAAAACAACGCAACACAAGATGTACATTCTGACGATAAATAAGCAGAAAGGAAAGCACACCCTGTAGATGACAGGTATATGATGGCTTCAGTATCTCCACCCAGAACCTCCCTCCAGCTCTCACAGCTTCCCATGCAAACCAGCTCAGTGAGCGCACCCCTCCACGTGCTGGCTTCTGAGTGAAGCCCAAGCAGTGCAGCCACTTTGTTTGAGTGGCTTTGTGCTTTGTTTGCCTGACAATGAGTGATAAAGGCACCTCCCTCTCCTCCAGGGCCCCTGTCATCCAGGGCCCCTGCAGTTGCCTATCCTCCTGGCAGCCGCAGCCCTTCAACCCTCTCCACGTGCCTTCCTGCCCAAGCCTGGACCTGCTGCCTCTCAGTACTTGGCAGAGCCCTGACCTCGAGGTGGTTACGCGTCATCTCCAGAATGAGACCATGCAGAGCCGCCCCACTTAAGGTGACAGCTTCCTCCACTGAACACTTGGCACAAGGTTGGGGTCCCTCTTGGGTTCCCTGTTGGGGAACAGCTCATAGTCTGTTCCAACCTTTCGTTTTGCTTTTTAATTTCTTTTTTAATATTTATTTATTTGGCTGCACCAGGTCTTAGTTATGGCATGTGGAATCTTTGGGCTTCCAGGGTGGCTCAGCTGTAAAGAACCTGCCTGCAATGCAGGAGATGCATGAGATGCAGGTTCAATCCCTGGGCTGGGAAGATCCCCTTGAGGAGAAGATGGCAACCCACTCTAGTATTCTTGCCTGGAGAGTTGCATGGACAGAGGAGCCTGGTGGGACACTGTCCATAGGGTCACACAGAGTCAGGCATGACTGAAGTGACCGAGCACACATGCACGCCCATGGGATCTTTAGTTGCAGCATGTGGAATCTTTCAGTTGCAGCACATGGGATCTAGTTCCCTGACGAGGGATCGAATCTGAGCCCCCTGCATTGGCAATGTGGAGTGTTAGCCACTGGACCACCAGGTAACTCCCATTTCATTAGCTTTTCCCTGTGCCCCCTAATTTCTTATGGGGCATGGACTGAGCCCTGTCTCCACTACCCATCACAGTGCCCAGCACACAATGGGTATCTGGGGAGAATCTTTGGACTATGACAATGACCTACAGTACAGATGTGCACATACTCATCCACACACACTCACTCATCTTTTGGAAACCACTGGCTTGTTATGGCCTAAAAGATTTCCTTGCCACTAACCAAGCTGAAAGTTTCCTGGGCCCAACACAGCATGCTCAGTGTGAGCAGTAAGAAAGTTTTTTGGCATGAGTGACCAGTTGCCACTGTAAAAGTTCTCTGAGCCTCAGTTTTCACATCTGTAAAGTGGGAGTGTGATCCAGTTCATATTGTTCTGGAAGATGAGAAGTACTTGGCACAGAAACTGACATGAGGGCATTAGACTCTTAACTTAGGTTGGTCTCTTTCACTTTCCTAGCAGAAGGAAATCTAAGCATGTGTGTGATCAGAGGCACCAGAACCCCATGCCAGGACTTTAGACAGGGCTCCAGCCAGAGAAATTTCTGGCTTTTATTTCTGACTTTCTCTCAGATTTGCTGTGCTGCATGAAGTGGAATTTGCCACTTGGCTTCTCCTTGATGAAGTAGCTCGTCTGTATTTCTTGAGCCAATTACCTAACATTTCGGAGGCTGAACTTCTTCATCTGTCAAATGGGAATAGGAACTACCTTACAAGGTGCTATGAGGGTTAAATACAACAACATGTATCCACTACTATATATAACATAGATAAACAACAAGGTCCTATTGCATAGCACAGAGAGCTAGATTCAATACCTTATAATAACCTACAGTGGAAAGAACCTGAAAAAGAATATGTTTATCGCAAAGAGTCAGACACGACCGCACGACTAAGCGCACCACGGCATATATACTTCATGCTGTAGCACAGTACTTTCTGATCCTTTGAATCTGACTTTTACAGGTATCTCGTATAAGTAGAATCAAACAGTATTTGAGACACCATCTGATCTTGACCTTGAAGGAAAAGTTTAATTTTCCCTCCAAGAGGGAGGGAAGGCCAAGAGCAGAGAGACGTCACAGAAGATGTGGGGCCTTCTGGCCTCCGCACGGTACTGTCGGGGCGCTCAGAATAGGAGAGCAGGTGTGGCCCGGCCTTCGGAGCTGACAGCTCAGTTCAAACACGTGACAGATAGGCCTAATCTCCTCTCTGGGACCCCGGGGCCTGAGCTGCTCCAGCTCCCCTGGGTCTCCGCAACCCGCCCCCAGGAGCTTAGCACTTGGGGGAATGTTAACTCTGGGCCTCAAGCAGACACAAGAGAGGAGAGGATGTGTGGGCGTGAGAAATAGCCAGGGACAGATTAGAAGGTAAGACCCAGAAATAAAAATAGTTACTGGTTAAGGCTGCTAATTTTGTATGGGCTTAAACCAGTCTCCTTAAATGTTTTATTGTTTTTTAAAAAAGCTTTCACCCAAAATAAATCTCATAGATCTATATACACTGTTATAAAAAGATACTCAATGTATTTCATTGAGAAAAGCAAGTTGTAGATTGTTCTGGTCGTATGACCCCATCCGGGTCAATATACACTTGCCTTACTTAAAGTTCAGAAAGACAACAGAGGACAATAACCATCAAAGTCTACCTGCAGATGTGAGACGTGGAGGGAGGGCAGATGGAGGTTTACTCTAACTTTTCACAACTTTATGACATATGCCATGCATCACTTCTACAATAAATTCTTTAAATTTGAAAAGATATAATAGGGACTTCCCCAGGGGTCCAATGGTTAATTTAAGACTTCACCTTTCAATGAGTGGGGTGAAATTTCCATCCCTGGTCAGGGAACTAAGATCCCACAGGCGTTGTGGCCAAAAAAACCAAAACGTAACAAAGAAGCAGCATTGTAACAAATTCAATAAGGATTTTTAAAAACAGTACACATCAAGAAAAAGAAATCTTTTGTAAAAAAAAAAGAGGAAATAATAAAAGCCCCTTTGCCTCTGAGTTCATCTTGGAAACCCTTTTCCCAAAGACAGAGACAGGTAAATCCAAATACCTAATTTTTTTTTTTTTATAGTTTTATAGCTAGATTGTGCTTGAGAACCCAGCCTGGATATACCTGAGCTCTACGTATTTCCTGGAGGTTTTTCTTTCTCTCCTAAAAGAAGATGCCCTAGCTAAGATGCATGTGAGGTGGGTGATCTTAACCATAGAGGATCTCATCAGGAGACTCAAGTCCAGCACGCAGCTTTCCCAGGGAATTCCTCAGCCTGTTGACAAAGGATGAGGCTTCGGAGGAGTGGCTCCTTACGTAGCCAAAGGCTCCTGTCCCTATAAAAGGGGACCCTGCAGGCTAAATGCCTGGCAGCATGCCTGGCACACATGAGCCTCCTGTATATATCAGGGCTCTGGCCGCTCTCTTCACCAGGGGAGCCAGGGAGGGGATGATGGGATGAGTGGGGTACTGGGCAGGTAGGCGCCCTGAGAGAGGTGAGGGCTGTATATAAAGGTTGATTTTATGTACATATACAGACGTTTTCCTCTGTTTTACTTAAACTAGCACAGTGGGACTGAAAATCTTCTTTCACCTCCTGCATTTCTGGCTCTGTGACTTTGGACAAATCACCTCCCCTCTCTGGGTCTCACTTTCCTTGTTTATAAAATGGAGATCTGGATTAAATTCTTGTTGAGGTTCAGTTCAACAGTAACATTTTATGATTTTATGTTCATGCAGTAATATTGGGTTGGCCAAAAAAGCTCATTTGGGTTTTTCTGTAACATCTTATGAAGAACCCAAAAGAACTTTTTGGCCAACTCAGTGCAATAAAGCAAGAAAAGTAATATCAACATAGAAAAGAAGAAACCATTGATCATTTTATGCTGCTTACATTAAATTATCTTGTACCACTAGACACACAGTAGTCATCACTGGCCCTGTCCACCAGTGCCCTTTCCCAGGGAACATTAATCCTTCCCAAATACCTTCCCTTCTGACTCTGCTACCTGTCCCCAAGGTCAAACAAAAAAGACTATCCTACCAAATAATGCCCCCCCTTCCCAAAAGCATTCAAATTAAAGAAAAAATAAGTCTGTGTTTTGTGGGTCCTTATAGTGTGGTGGCCAGAGCTGTAGAGGAGTCAGATCACCAGTTTCCACCCTCGTCTATTGTCAGGGAATGTTTAACAGGAGGATTCCTGTGTGCTGTTTTCTCTCTCCCTTGAGCCCTCTGTTCCTTATTAGTCCCTGTCAGGGGTGAGAGGAGCAGGCAAGCCGCTCACAGGACTGAGATCTTAGAGATAGGATGCTTGCATAGGATTTCCTTCATTAGCTTTTCCATTTGGTGAGAGGGATTATTTATGACCCTCTTTTGATATTCTGGAGAAGGAAATGGCAACCCACTCCAGTACTCTTGCCTGGAAAATCCCATGGACGGAGGAGCCTGTTGGTCTACAGTCCATGGCGTCACAAAAGAGTCGGACTCGACTGAATCCCTTCACTTCACTTCACTTTGATATGGATCGCCTTTTGGCCTTATGGCCTCTATTGCTCCTTGTTTCCTTGGTAACTTGTGAAGTCTGGTCTCTTGATCTTTATCTGAAGAGGCTACCTTGTATTATGGTATATATACTCTTACAGAATTCAATAAAGCACCCTTGCTCCACCAGAGACTTGGGTCCCTGTGTCCTTCTCTCTCTCTCTATCTCTCTATTTCTGGCTGATTCCCTGGAGCGCAAAGGCTGGCTGTGTAACCCAGGGACTATTAGCCTCTTTCCATCTTTCGCTTTCTTATTGTCTACTCTGGACCGCCAGGTTCTGGTCTACTAAAGGACCCTAACAGTCTATCACCCGTTCACCATGTGACCTTGGACAAGCCACTTCCCCTTTCTAGTCTTAGCCTCATCTATCTGACGAGGAGTTAGATGGGTTTCTCTTCATGAGCCCCGCTCTACCCTACAGTGGCTACCCAGGCTGGGAGAGACCGGAAACTGCAGGCCAGCATTTCTCCAACTGCTCCCAGAAACAGCCAGCCACCTCCAGCATCCCCAGTAGGCTGGTGCCAGAATGTGAGCCAGAAAATCAAGTGAGGTGTGCAGGGCCAGACAGGCCCCAGCCATGCCCAGGACTCTCAGGCCAGATCCAGATCCAAAGCTGGATTCTTCAGCTTTTCTCACAGATGTTGTCTTCTTTTTAAGATAAGGGCATACCGCTGCCTAGTCTCAGGAACTTTGCCAGGATGGGAGTGGGGTAAGGGGAACCGAGCTTTTGATCTGGCCAAGCCAAACTTGCCAGAATCCCAGTTCCTTTTCCTCAGAAGGGAACAGAATTGGTCTCAGTGGCTTTGGGAAGCAGAAACACAATGACCTGGGGATGAGTCAAACAACAATAGAAATAGTCATCCTTCTTATTTGCCCAGCAGTTTATGTCTTTATCACAGTGGATCCTCACCTGCATGTGTGAAGTAGGTGATACAGATGCTTTCACCCCAGGTTACAGATGAGGGGGACTGAGTTCCAGACAGGGTACCAGAGAGCTATGGGTTTCGTGGCTGATATACACCCAGACTAACCTTCCAGAGGCATCAGAAACATGCACTTCAGGGGCCAGACAAGGGCAGGGAGTGCAGTTAAAGATTCCTTGTTAAAACAAGGCTTCAGTTCAGATACATATACATATGGGAAAATGTACATATACAAGTATGGCCTAACTATATGCATGAAATGAACACATCAGTGAAATAGGCACCGGGATCAAGAAACACAACAATAGCCTCCCCACAGAAGTCCCTCCCATGTCCCCTTTCAGCCACTGGTCCCTCAAGAATAACCACTATTCTGATCTCTAGCACCAGGGATTCATTCTTCCTGTCTTGAACTTGACACCAATGGGATGATATAGTATGACTCTTCTGGGTCTGCCTTCCTTCATTCAACATGGTGACTGTGAGCTCCACCTGTCATTACAGGTAAAAAATGAAAAGCAACTCTCACTCATTTTCATTTTTGCATGGTAAGGACTTAATGAGGAGCTAACCTGAATATTCACTGAAAGGACTAATGCTGAAGCTGAAGCTCCAATTTTTGGTCATCTGATGCAAATGGATGACTCATTGGAAAAGTCCCTGATTTTTGGAAAGATTGAGGGCAGAGGGAGATGAGGGCATCAGAAGATGAGATGGCTGGATGGCATCACTGATGCAATGGACATGAACTTGGGCAAACTCCAGGAGATGGTGAAGGACAGGGAGGCCTGGCATGCTGCAGTCCATGAGGTTGCAAACAGTCAGACACAACTGAGCAACTGAACAACAAAAATCAGTGAAACAGCCCTGAGTCTAGGCAAGGGCAGAGAGCTGAAGAAGGTTTACACACTGTTCCTCCCAAATGTAAGAACAACCCCTACTGCTATTCCTCCTGGGAGACCCCCACTGTCCTCCCAGGGGGTCCAGAGGTGGGAGACGGCATCTTGACATTCAAACTTAAAGGCAGTTTAAGTTCAAAGGCAGAAGCCCTACTAGGTGTTCATTCAACACCTAGTACCCAGCTCTGTGAGGAACCCTGCAGACTCAGCATCCCATTTCACCCCTATATTCATGAGGTAGCTACTGTTACTATTTCTATCTTATGGGTAAAAAAAACAAAACCCAAAAAACTCAGGGTCAGAGAGATCAAGGAAGTTGTTCTAAGGTTGCACAGCTAGGAAGCACACAAACCTCAAACTGTCCATGTTGGCAGGAAGCTTGCAGACTGGCCTCTAATTGCATATCCAACCTCAGCTAGCACTGCCGGTCCCAGCTCATGTTCCATGGCCACACAGGCCTCCGGCCAGAAACTCAGGGCCCAGGCTCTCCCCACCTCAGGGCCTGTGTCCAGGCTGTTTTCCCTGCCTGCACACTTATCCTCTGCCACTTCCTCAGAGCAGCCTCCCCTGACCACCCAGTCCCAACTATGCTCCCCATTCTCAGTGTGGCCCACTCTGTCCTTTCACAGCCCACCATGCACTCTGGAGCGATGTGTCCTTTTGCAACCCCTCCATCATGTGTTCAGTGTCTTCCTCCACCAACGGAACATAAGCCACTGGGGGACAGGAATGGCTATTTCGTCACTGCTTCAGACAATGCCTGGCACACAGTGAGCCCGTGAAGAAGAGGGGAAGAAAGACAGATAGGGCTACCCCTCTAAGCAGCTCTAGTTCCAGCCTGTTTACGGCCTCAGGCAACATCCTTTCCTCTCTCTGAGCCTCGTTTCCTCAACGGTCAGATGAGGGGCTTGGAAGAAAGACCTCTACAGGCCTTCCATCTCACCTGACCTCTAGACCACAAATCCTAGGACAGCAAGCCATGCAAAATGCCTTAGGCCTCTGCTGTCTTTCACTTGCCCTGTGTCCAGCTAGCGTCTAAGGAAAGTTTCAGGTTGTGTGTCGGGTAGGGGGCAGTGGTCCTCCAAGGCTCCCCAGGCCGTGAGGTACATGTGGCCTTCACACCCTGTTGTAGTAGCCCAGAAACATGAGGTCTCTTCCAGTTCTAATATCTCTGATGTACAGAGTCAGGGAGAGACAGAACTAAGAAGGAATGATAGATGAATTCCACAGGAAACTGCTGCTACTTCCTTCTTCAGAGCCCAACATCAACAACCCATCCTGACTTCTCAGTTCTCAGCCCAACCGAGATAATCCCAGTCAACACTGCCCTTGTTGTGCCCACAGCCATGGCCAGGCTGGAGCTCCAGGGCCAAAGACTCCCTGTGTCATGCTCATCTCTGTACCTGGAGCACCCACACACAGGATGTGGCCAACACAAGGCCATCGAATCAAAAGCCACTGTGGAGGACTCCCCCAGTGGCCCAGTGGTTTAAGTCTTTGAGCTTCCATTGTAGGGGGGTGAAAACTTATGACAAACCTAGACAGCTGAATATGCAGAGACATCACATTAAAAGGTCTGCATATTAAAAAGCAGAGACATCACTTTGCCAATAAAGGTCTGTATAGTCATAGCTTTCCAGTAGTCATGTATGGATATGAGAGTTGGACCATAAAGAAGGCTGAGTACTGAAGAACTGATGCTTTCAAATAGTGGTGTTGGAGAAGATTCTTGAGAGTTGCTTGGACTGCAAGCAGATCAAACCAGTGAATCCTAAAGGAGATCAATTCTGAATACTCATTGGAAGGACTGATGCTGAAGCTGAAGCTCCAATACTTGGGCCACCTGATGTGAAGAGCCAACTGACTGGAAAAGACACTGATGCTGGGAAAGACTGAAGATAGGAGGAGAAGGAATAGAGGATGAGATGGTTGGATGGCATCACTGACTCAATGGACATGAATTTGAACAACTCCCAGGAGATGGTGAAGGACAGGGAAGCCTGGTGTGCTGCAGTCCATAGGGTTACAAAGAATTGGACACAACCGGGCGACTGAACAATAAGGTGACTTCCCTCGTGGTCCAGTGGTTAAGTCTTTCAGTTTCCAACATAGGGGGTGAGGGTTCGATCCCTGCTCAGGGAACTAAGATCCTACATGCCTTGTGGCATGCCCAAAAGTTTTGAAAATTAAATTTAAGAAGACACTGGAAGGGCCTTCCAGGGTCTGTTGCTGAGGGGTCACTTTCTCCCTGACATCACAAGTCAGGAGAAGCACCCAAGTCAAAGAGAACCTCGCTTCCCACTCAGAGGCAGAGTCCAGGTGACTGCCCTTCAGCCTCTCCCCAGCCCTTCCCAGGTTCTGGACTGCCAGGGGCAGCGGTTCAGACAGAATGCTGAGGAATCTCCCCTTCGGGGGTCTCTGTAGACACTTGCTCCCTGACCTAGGCAGTCAGCCAGGACAAGCACTTCCTGAACTTGAAGCGCACTTTCTTTTTTCTTTTTTGGCCACGCCGCGTGTCTTGCTGGATCTTAGATCTTAGTTCCCCTACCAGGAGCTGAACCCAGGCCCGACAGTGAAAGTGCCAAGTCCTAACCACTGGACCACCAGGGAACTCCTGTAACTGCACTTTCTATTCTTCCCTGACTAAGGCTCCTCTGGTAGTCTTTTTGTAGTTTTTCTTCAAAAATAAAAGTACCCAGTGACCCAGCTTCTAGTTATCCATCTTAAGGAAACAATCAAAAACAGGATCAGAAATTTCTGCTAAGAGATGTTCATTGCAACTTTAGTAATGAAAATTTTAAAAAATGGAAACTGCCTATTTTTTAAAGTAGGGGAAAAGGCTGAATAATTGAGGCATGCATGTACAAGGGAATGTAAAATTGCATTAAGATATTTAATGACATGAGCAAACCTGTATAATACATTAAGATGTAATATTCAAAGCTGTAGTGGACTTCCCTGGTGGTCCAGGGGTTAAGACTCTGTGCTTCCACTGCAGGGGGTGTGGGTTTGATCCCTGGCTGGGGAACTAAGATCTCAAAGGCCACACGGTATGGCCAAAATTTTTTTTTAAATTGTGGTAAAACACTAACATAAATTCAATGTGATCCTAATGCTTAAAATAAAAGGAAGTAAATATATACATATATTTGCAAAAAATAAAGAAAGAAAGATAAAAGGAAGTAAAACAATGAGTCCTGACACAAGAGCTCTTTAAAGGGAAAGGCTCCTGTTCACACCACGGATTCAGTGAAGGCCCTGAACCCCCCGGTTTTTACTCTGCTGGGTGTGTGGAGGGATGGGGCTGGGTGTACTATGAGCACATGTGAGTGTGCAAGAACCATGTGCATCAGAGAACATGACGGGTATGCAGGTACAGACTGGACTGGACAGACCTTGGCCATACCCCTTGCTGGCTGAGCAACTTCCAGCAACTTTCTTAAACTCTTTAGAACACAGTTTCCTCATGAAAAACAAGAGTAAAAATTATTCCCATTTCATGAATTGTTAAGAGACCCAAACTCCAAGACTGGTATTCTGTAATCATTAAAACACCACCCGGATACTAGCTTTGTATAAATGAGAGACAAGGAAAGAGCTTCAGAAAATCTTCATTTCTCTCCAGACAGTAATTACTTTCAGATCTGAGCTTATCCCTGTCCGTTTTGTGGGTTTAGCAAACCTGAAAATGCACCCAATAACTCAGATCCGACGAAGCTTCACAACCAGGCTTGCATGGCTTGTCACTCGATGCAAAACTTTTTTCAGGAAGATGATTTCACCTTCTATTCAGGCTCTGAGTTTACAGAACAAAACCCGAGAGCCATGGAGAATCCCAAGTGGGTTTCAGAAAAGAACCAACGAGTCAGATCTCAGGCCAGAGCCTGGGGAGGGCTTTGGGAGCAAAGCAACAGATAAAACAAGAGTCATTTAGATTCGCCATAACTGTCAGTCGGGTTATACTGAAAACATGGAACTCAATAATTCTAGTCCCTTCTGCTGCAAGTCTTTATATCCAGAGAGAAGATTACTTGCAGAGGTGCGCAGGACAAGGAATCACCCTCTGGATCGTTTGTAAAGATTTCCACAAGCCTTGTGACAAGCCTGTGACCTGTAAGATCTACCGATCAGTACAACTCTCACAGCCACTTACCTCCCCAGCTCCTCCCCGATGTCATAAAAGTCCTCCACCTTCTGCTGCTTGAACGTCTCCATGTTTGGGCTCTTCATCGAGGCCTGGAGCGTACAGCCCTGAAACAGGAGAAATCCAGAGGTTAGGACAGATGTGTCCATTGGTACCAGTCTGACTCTAGGCCCCAACGTAAATGGCTAAAAATCAAAGGGTAACTCACAGCCCTCATTCCTCAAGAACAGGCTTGATCGAGCCTTTCCTCAGGACCTGTGATCAATGATGTATGATTCTTACTTGATTTATATTAATCCAAGTTTGTTAAGGAGACAGATCTGCTCTGAACATGTTCAGAGAAAACAGAGCCATGGGCAAATTGGGCAATTTGTTCTCACGAAATTCAGGTCTACTAAGAAAAGAGGCATCTGTGATGCAGGAAAAAAAGAGCCCAGTTTTGAGTCAGAATAAGTGAAACTTCCTGAAAGAGGAAAACAAATGTTCTTACCAAAAAAAAAAAAAGGATAAATGTGCATGAGGTGATAAACTTGTTAATTATCTAGACGAGGGGAATACTTTCACTATATATAAGTGTATCAGATCACCATGATGTACATTTTAAATATCTTAGAATGTTATATGTCAATTATAATTCAATAAAGCTAAAAAAATAATTTAAAAAAAGTTTCAGGTTCAAGTCCCACTTTTGCCTAAGTCATTTAAACTGCACAGTCTTAACTTCCTCATCTGCAAAAGGGGTTAATACTGTAAAAACCACTGCAAATCAGGATATTATTTTATAAACTACAAACCGCAGTAGAAAGGTAAGGGATTATCATGACCTCAACTCCCTCAGGGGCTGTGCCACCCAATTTCAAGTCTGAACTGATTTGCAGTTCACTCATCGCCCTAAGGGAAAGATTGGGGAGGAGGTGTGACAAATAACAATAGGCACCAGGAGTCAGAAACCTGAGGTTCTAGCTGCAATTCTGCCCACAACTAGCTGTGTGACTTCATCTCCTGTCAGCGGGAGGCCTGTTTCCTTGTCTGTAATGCGGCGCTAACTCGGCCTGTCCAGTGCACCTTAGTGAGAACCTCAGGACAACGCTGAGCCACGCAGAGCATCACCACTCCACAGAAGAGGCCGTCTGCATCCTCCCCTGGGGTCCTCCTGCCCCAGGGAGCCCACTAGTCCTGGGACAGCCACGTGCCACGCTGGATAGCACCCTAAGGGCAGGGCCCAGGATACAGTAAGCACAACATAAAGATAAAACCAGCTACCCATGAATACATATACACAATGGAATATTACCCAGCCATAAGAAGAAATGGAACTGGGTCATTTTTAGAGATGTAGATGGACACAGAGACCGTCATACAGAGTGAAGGAAGTCAGAAAAACACATTTTGTCTATTAACACATATATGTGTGTGGAATCTGAAAAAAAATGGTAGACTATCTTATTTACAAAGCAGAAACAGAGGCAGAGAAGTAGACAACAAATACATGGATACCAACTGGAAGCGGGGGATGGGATTAATTGGGAGATTGGGATTGACATATATACATTATTGATAGTTTATGTAAAATAAATAATTAATGAAAACCAACTGTATAGCACAGGGAACTCCACTCAATGCTCTGTGGTGATCTAAATGAGAAGGAAATCCAAAAAAGACGAGATTTATGTATACATATAGTTGATTCACTTTGCCATACAGTAGAAACTACCACAACATTGTAAAGCAATTATACTCCAATAAAAATAAGAATAAATTTTAAAAACAGCTACCTGGGGAGTCATTAGCAAGAGTCATTAGCAAAGGGCTCTCAGAGTTCATTTTGTCTGGCACTGGCAGCTTTTTTTCTGCCAACCAGATACCAACCACGCCCAGGCCCTGTGAGCCCCAAAATACTGTTTTCACCACGCTGGGTGGAGGCACCATTACATAAGGGCACGTCTCATCAGTGCCAAGTGGCTGGAGTTGTCCTAACTCTCAGGTGATACCTATATTTCAGCCTCTTTCCTCTGTCCCCTACAAACCAGAGTTCTGGTACCAAGATGCCACCTGCCTCTCTCCCTTCCACCGAGGCACACATATCCCTGAAGACCTCCAGGTGGAACTGGCCTGGCTCCCACGTCTTACTCTCAGGGTCACCTGCCAATCTCCTCCTGCCTGTCCATCACAGAGCCTCCTAATGTCTTGGTCTTCACTCTGCTCAGCCAGGGCCTGCCAAGTACAGAATCCTGAAAGGAGCAGGATCCCCAGTCCTCGGCTAGTCTGAGTGTGTATCAGTCACAAGACCCATAGCAGTCTGGCTCCCTGTCTGGGACTCAGTCCCCCTTCTCTGTAACCTGGGGTGAAAGCATCTGTATCACCTACTTCACACATGCAGGTGAGGATCCACTGTGATAAAGACATAAACTGCTGGGCAAATAAGAAGGATGACTATTTCTATTGTTGTTTGACTCATCCCCAGGTTATTGTGTTTCTGCTTCCCAAAGCCACTGAGACCAATTCTGTTCCCTTCTGAGGAAAAGGAACTGGGATTCTGGCAAGTTTGGCTTGACCAGATCAAAAGCTCGGCTCCCCTCACCCCCACCCCCGTCCTGGCAAGCTTCCTAAGACTAGGCAGAGGGTGGCAGGACTGCTATCTCTCAGCTTCTTTTTGCTGCAAAAACACTTCCAAACAAACCATTTGAGCCGGATCCTGGGGGTGGAGGTAGGAGTGGCTACTAATTGCCCACAGCTAGATGAAAGCAGAAAACTTCAAAAAAATTATGTTGGCAGATACCCTGAGAGTGGTCCCAAGAACAGCTAAGATCCTCCTTGGCTAGAGGCCAGCTGCATTTGCTATCAGGAGCTGAGCTGGATTTGAAACTGTCCCGCCTCCCCAGCTCCACCAGGAGCCCCTGCCCTGTGCTCACATCCTGGGTGACCCGAAATGGGGGCCTTGGGAGCCAACTAAGCTCAAACTAGGCCCACCAGTTTGGCCCCAACTCACCATTTCGGCATAGGCCCCTCCCCCACAAATCCTCTACTATAGCCCCAAGTAGACTTTTCCCAGTCCTCCAAAACTTTCACCCCTGCTACACCCCAGCTCAAGTTGGGCCCTTTTCATGGCAGAAGGGATGGATGGGGGGAGGGCACCTGGAGAGCCCTCCAAGTAAAACTCTTCCCTTCCTGCAAAGCCAGGCTCAAATGTTACCATCTCTATGAGCCTCCATGACTCTTTTCCTTACAAAACAGATGAAAAATTCTTCTTCTCTTTAAATTCTCACAGAGGCCTCTTTACAGATTTTTAGGGTTAGAGTTTACCATGGTCTGGTTCATATCATAATCTATGTCAATGTGTAACCCAAAGGGAGAAAGCACAGGCTGCACAGGCATACAGGCCTGGGTTTGAATCCCAGCTCTGCCGCCTACTAGCACACACAGCACGGTACAACTTTTCTGAGCTTCAAATTACTTACATAGAAAATGAGTCTAGAGACTTCCCTGGCGGTCCGGTGGCTAAGACTCTACACTCCCAATGCTGGGGGCCTGGGTTCCATCCCTAATCAGGGAACTAGATCCCATATGCTGCAACTAAGAGTCTACATGCCACAACTAAAGATCTTGAGTGCCACAACTAAGACCCGACACAGCCAAATCAATATTTTTTTAAAAAAAGAAAAGAAAGAGAATGAGTCCAGACAATGCCTAGTGTTAGTGAATATTTGGAGAACTCTCAAACACTGCTTAGGAGAGGATTCACTAGGACAACTACTTTGGAAAACTCTTGGGCAGTATCTATGGACATCCTTAAGAGAAATGCATGTAGATGGTTTCCAAAATGGTCCACATTAGAACATTCACAGCTGCTCTATTAGTAATATCTAAAAATTGCAAACAACCCAAATAGCTATCAAGTGAAGAATGGATAGAGATATACCCATACAATGAAATTATTATATAACAATAAGAATAAATAAACTACTATTGCCTGCAACAATATGGATGAAACTCACAAACATAGTGTTGAAGGAAAGAAAACAGACACAAAAGACTACAGACTGTGTGATTCTCTTTTAGGTAAAACAAAACCATGGTGCTAGAAGTTAGAATAGTGGTCACGCCTGGGTCAGAGATTGTGCCTGGAAGGGGACACAAGGAGTTTTTTGAGTGCTGCCAATGCTGTTTCTTGATGTATATACGTACCCTTATTTTGTGTGCAATAAAAATTTTAAATAATTAAAAATGAGTCTAATATCTGCTTTATGGGACAAATGAGATAACATATGCAAAGTGCTTTTTTTTTTCATTTATTTTTATTAGTTGGAGGCTAATTACTTTACAATATTGTAGTGGTTTTTGTCATACATTGACATGAATCAGCCATGGATTTACAAGTATTCCCCATCCCGATCCCCCCTCCCTAAAGTGGTTTTAATAGTCCCTGGATGGTTCCAACAAATATGAATTCCTTCCCTCCTGCCTATTGGAGCTTCATGAGGGCAAGAGTTGTGACATTCTCACCTCTACCCCCTTGTGGGAGCTGGTACACAGCAGGTACTCCAACATGTTTGATTTAAATGCAGTGTCCCAGCTGTCCTTCTCAAGACTGCTGCTCAGAAAGCTCATCAGGTTAAAACAGCTATTAACTTAAAGCCCCTTCCTACCATTGCTCCCCAAGATGAATTTGCATATTACCAGTTTAGAGACATGACACTAAAGGAGAGACATTTTCAGGTGGAATTAGTCACCACCTAGGACCCAGAAGCACAGGGACATTTCTGACCCGCAAAAGATGAAACCACACAGCAGAGGGCACGGATACACCATTTGGCTAGAAGCCCAGGCCACTGGCTCCAGGCATTCCAACATTTCTGAAAGTTAAGACAGACTTCCTCAATTCAGTTCAGTTCAGTCGCTCAGTCGTGTCCGACTCTTTGCGACCCCATGGACTGCAGCACGCCAGGCTTCCCTGTCCATCACCAACTCCTGGAGTTTACCCAAACTCATCTCCATTGAGTCGGTGATGCCATCCAGCCTTCTCGTCCTCTCTCATCTCCTTCTCCTCCCGCCTTCAATCTTTCCCAGCATCAGGGTCTTTTCCAATGAGTCAGCTCTTCACATCAGGTGGCCAAAGTATTGGAGTTTCAGCTTCAACATCAGTCCTTCCAATGAACACTCAGGACTGATCTCCTTTACGATGGACTGGTTGGATCTCCTTGCAGTCCAAGGGACTCTCAAGAGTCTTCTCCAACTCCACAGTTCAAAAACATCAATTCTTTGGTGCTCAGCTTTCTTTATAGTCCGACTCTCACATCCATACATGACCACTGGAAAAACCATAGCCTTGACTAGACGGACCTTTGTTGACAAAGTAATGTCTCTGCTTTTTAATATGCTGTCTAGGTTGGTCATAGATTTTCTTCCAAAGAGCAAGCGTCTTTTAATTTCATGGTTGCAGTCACTATCTGCAGTGATTTTGGAGCCCCCAAAATAAAGTCTGCCACTGTTTCCACTGTGTCCCCATCCATTTGCCATCAAGTGATGGGACCGGATGCCACGATCTCAGTTTTCTGTATGTTGAGCTTTAAGCCAACTTTTTCACTCTCCTCTTTCACTTTCATCAAGAGGCTCTTTAGTTCTTCTTTGCTTTCTGCCATAAGGGTGATGTCATCTGCATATCACAGACGTTCTAGAACCTCACAAAAAGGGACCTCGAGGAACCTCAAGGACTTTTAGTCTCCACTCAGGAGCCACTTGCATGAGGAAGGGAAGTTAGAGAAGTTCCACTTTATCTACACTATACTTGAGGGTTCTGTGTAAGAATTCGGGGGTGGGAGGAGTTTGAAACCCACTGCTGTCTGGTCAAACCCACTTGTTTTGCAAGAAGAGGAAACTGAGGTCCAGACAGGAGAAAGGACTTGCTAAAAGTCACACAGCCCATGCCAGCTGCTCTTCCCCTGGCTTTTGTCACCAGCACCTCAACCCTCCAACAGTGGCTCCAAGGTTGGGAGGCCAGTGGCCTCCTGAGGAACAACCTAGGAGAGGGCCTCCAAGGCTGAAGGATTATCTCAGAAGGAAATTTCAACCTTACTAAGCTTACTTACAACCTTCCCCCTCCCTCAGGGGACCAAGCCCACCCTGCTGAACTCTCAGAGATCCTCACCCAGCGCAAGTAAAATGGGAGCACGATTGTCCCCTTACACCCCCTCCCATGAAGAATCATCACAATCAGGCTCTGAGGAAGCTGTCAACAGAGGGGAGGGGCGTCCGACATCACAGCGCACCTCCGCGCATTGGAGGCTGTGACACACCCCAATCTCTGATGAGGAAGCTTGGACTCAGAGAAGTTCAGCTGCCTGCCTAAGGGGACATGAGAAACCTATCTTCCTGGTGAAGGTCCAGCTCTGCTGGGCAGCCTGCTTGCTCATTCCCACATCTAACAACTGGGGAGCCCTCAGGGAGGGTATCAGGGTCAGTTCAGGTCTCCATCCTGCCAGTGGGAAACTTGTCCCACACCCACTCACATCCACACACTCCTGCGCACACTTGAGAGTCCCTTGGACTGCAAGGAGATCCAACCAGTCCATCCTAAAGGAAATCAGTCCTGAATATTCATTGGAAGGACTGATGCTGAAGCTAAAACTCCAATACTTTGGCCACCTGATGTGAAGCACTGACTCATTGGAAAAGACCCTGATGCTGAGAAAGATTGAAGGCAGGAGGAGAAGGAGACGAGAGAGGATGAGATGGTTGGATGGCATCACCGACTCGATGGACATGAGCTTGAGCAAGCTTCGGGAGTTGGTGATGGACAGGGAAGCCTGGCGTGCTGCAGTCCTTGGGGTCGCAAAGAGTCAGACATGACTGAGCGACTGAACTGAACTGAACAGGGAGTGGGTCAGGGTCAGTTCAGGTCTCCTTCCTGCCAGTGGGAAACTTGTCCCACACCCACTCACATCCACACACCCCTGTGCCCCTGCTCAAGCCTCTCTCAAGGCTGCTGAATGGAACCACTTCAGAAGCTAAAAACACATCTCAGGAGATGGGTGGTTTGGGGAAGAACAGGACTCCGGAAGCAATAGTGAAGAGGCCAACGTGCCAGCGTCGCTCCGTCTCCAGGACTCTCCCAAGGAATGCCATACACAAAGCAGTTGAGAAACACAATGTCAGAAAACACAGCAGCAACCTCCAGCTGCCCCCCACCAGGGGCCACCCTCAATGGATTCTCAAATACAAGGGCATGTGCTCTCTTCACCTGCCCCTAGGACCTTCCCACCTGCCAGTGAGGCAGCAGTTAGGCATCCTCTCTTCCAGCACGCCCTCCTAACCTACCACCTCTATGGCCTCCTGCTCACCCCTCTGGGCTCCCTCTCCTCCCCAAAGTGAGAAGACTAGCCTCCACCTTGCAGAGTTACAGTGAGGATCAGCCCGATCCACACATGCCATGAGCCATCCACAATGCCTAGCCCGGAGTCAGGTCAACTGCTGACAATACGCTGGGGTCAAAACCCCAACCTGTTGCAGACCTACTGGCTGGCCCCCTGCCCACCCTAACCATGCCCCATCCCAGGCTCCAGACGTCGGGGACCACAGCTTCCTTCTGCCACTGAGAAAGCTGACTGGATACGGATGGAGCAGCCTCCTCGCATCAGCTGCTCGCACAAAGAGAAGGCGGTAAGTGAAGTGTAGGATGCTGAGAAGCCCAGATCCCCTCTCCTCCCGGAAATCTGGGGTGCTCTCCCCCGTCAAGGAGTCCTAACATGATGGAAGTCTCTCTCCCATCTCCCACCCCCGCCCCCACCCCCCCTCCCCGCCGAGGCGCCGGGTCTGCCCCCTCTCCCACCCGATCTTTCTGGTCAAAAGGCCAGACTTCACAGGCGGCCTTAGGGGCCCAGCAGTCAGGTCCCGGAGGTCGAGGACCGGCCAGAGCGCCCAAGGCCAAGGCTGGCCATACCCGGGGGGAGGGGGGGGGGGGCGGGGGCGGCGACAGGGAATAGGCGGCTAACGCCCCGGAGCAATTTGTCTCCTCCTGCCCAGCCCCGGACCGATCACCCCATCCCGCCCGTGGAGCTCGCAGACGGGCGCTACTCACGGCGGGAGGCTGCGCGGCGGCGGCCGTGGGAGCGCGGTGGGCACCGGGGGCCCGGCGGGGCGCGCTGCTCTCTGATCTGCTCCGCTCCCTGATCGCCCGCCCTCAGAGACACCGAGGAGGCGGAGCGGCGGGCCCCGTCCCAGGCGCCGGCTGGACGCGCGCCCGGAGCCCCGAGACCCGGCTCTGAGCGCCCCCTGCCGGGAGTCCCCTCGGGGCACCCTGGGGTGAGGGCTGCAAGCCTCCTGGCCAGGTCGGATCCAGCACCTCCAAAAGCCGAGGTTCCCGGAGAGGGGGCGAGAGCCAGTCGCAAGACCTGGCGTTTTCACGGACTCCTCCGCTTACATGCTTTGTGGCTTTGAACAAGTCAGCTAACCTCCTAACCTGGAAGTTGGTGTACATGAGCTGATACAGTCGATATAGCCTGGCGAGATCACTCAGAAAGCGGTATTTCCTTGTCCACCGCTTCCACGCACGCACCGTGAGAGAAGTCCCACCAGGGAGCAGACCTCTTCCTTCCTCCCAGCCAGAGCGGAAACCTTACCAGCCACGGTTCACAGTGGGCTGGGGGCCGTGATGGGGGTGGGGGGACACTTCCCTCCTCACCTCCCCGTCCGCTCACCCCCACCCCCACTTGGAAGCGGCCTGGCCTCAGTGCCCGCAGCCCTGCCTGGCACGTTGGTGAGTGAAGCCCCGCATCACCCTCCTGCCTTCCCGAGTGAAAGACCGGGGAGTGGAGTGTTCCTCTCTTCCTCCTGCCAAAAATCCCGGGAGGAAAAAGGAATGAGAATGGAAGGGGTGGTGGAAGGAAATGGAAACAAAATGTAAATGAAGTTCAGTGGTCTTATTTCAAGACAAGAGGCTGTTTAAAGTAATGAAGGCCCCTTCCCAGAACCTCGCTCCTAGGCCTTCCAGGCGGCTCCTCAAGGTAGTCCCAGAGGACGGAGTCATAGATTCAGTCTTTCATTTGGTTCAAAGCTCTGCCATTCCCAGTCTTGGTCATGGCACTTGAACTTATTCTTTTTTTTTATTTTTTTAATTAATGTGTAGTTCTTTTCCTTTTCCTTTCTTTTTTTTTTTTTTTTTTGGCCATGCAGGTTCACCCACCAGGGATGGAACTCCCACCCCCTGCAGTGGAAGTGGGAAGTCTTAACCACTGGACTGCCAGGGAAGTCCCTGACCTTGTTCTTCATCAGCAAAGTAGGCAAACACCCCTTCTTACAGCATCTAACAGAACTACTGTGGGGCTGAAATGAGACAGAGTGTATAAGATGCACCTAGAGGATCTCTCTGGGGCTTCCCCAGTGGCTCAGCAGTAAAGAACCCGCCTGCCAATGCGGGAGATTTAGGAGCCTCAGGTTGGATCCCTGGGTTGGGAAGATCCCCTGGAGGAGGAAATGGCAACCCACACCAGTATTCTTGCTGGGAAATCCCATGGACAGAGGAGCCTGGCAAGCTACAGTCCATGGGGTTGAAAAGAGCCTGACACTATTTAATGACTGAGCGCACACACACACACACACACACATACACACACACACACAGGAGCTCTACTCACATGAGCAACTCCCTGTCTCCAGTTTAGCCTTCCTAGATACTGGGGTGCTGAGATGTACAGATGAACCAACCCTCCCCCACCCCCCAGCTGACTGGTACCTCCGCATTTGTGACGGCCTCTAGAAAGATGCCTGGGCTTCCCTGTCCATAAACTTGACAACCTTCCAGGACAGCACAGGCTTTGAGCCATCACTCCCAAGAGCACCAGGCTACCTTGAGTTGAGTAATATCCAAGACCAGAGGTGGCTCTCCAAGTCAATGGACTCAGGAGGATACCCACTAGTAAAGTTTCTCCAGCATAAGGTGAAACCTTCATCCTCAGACCACCCTTCAAACACCTCCTCCCCCATTTCCTGTTATCTATTGCTGTGTAACAAACCACCCCAGCCTTGTGGCATGAAGCAGTTTTGTTCAACTCATGTTTTGAGGGTTAGAAGCACTGACAATGCACAGTATATATGGCTTATCTCTGCTCTAGGATGTCTGGTGTTTCAACTAAGGAGACTTGAGTGGGTGGGAGTGACTTGAATGGCTGGGGGCTGGAATCATCTGGAAGGGTCTTTATTCACATGGCCAGACCCTGCACTATGATGAATGCAAGGCTGGGCTCAGCTGTGTTGCCCAAGCACCTACATGTCACCTTGCCATCCCTTCCCCCTCCGAGTTCATGCTTAATATCTCTTTTGTGGCAGCAATGTCCTTGTCCAAGGCAAAGTGAACATTCTTGGATTGACACACAGCAGTCAAAAAGTGCTAGTCAAAAGCTAGTCAAAAAATGCTGCAGCAGCAAGGGTCACTATCAATCATTCCATCCAGCCTGATCATTTTTCAGATGAGGAAACTGAGGCTCAGAGAAGAGAAGTGACTTGCGCAAGGTCACACAGCTGGTAAGAGACAGAACTAGGATTAGAGCCAGGCCCCCTCCTGATTCTGTTTGGTGCTCTTTCCTCTCTACCTGCCAAACGCATTGCCTAGGGAGGTACCATCTGGAAATGCGTTTTGTGCTTGGGGTGGAGTGACTTCATCAGACGCGGAGGGCAGCGACTGAACACTGAACATGGGACCAAGGCAACAGTGGCAGGGAAGGGAGACCCTGAGGGTGGCGGCAGCAAGGACGCCTACTCCAGAATGAAGTCAAGAGGAGGTCCAGGTGTTAACAGCTGAGAATTATGCACTCAGCCTCAGCTCCTGCATGGATCCAGATGCCTCCCCTGGCATTGAAGGCTCTGACCTGCGTTTTCTCACTGCGTACACACATCCTCTTCCCTCTTGTGTGTGCACGTCTGCTCTCTTGCCAGCTTGGCTTATTGGCTGTTCCTGCCTCCATGTTTTTGTTTAAGGCTTTCCATCATCACTGCTTCATTCCATCCCACAAAATCCTATCCATTCTTCAAGGGCCCTCTCATGTATCATATCTTTCATGGAAACTTCCCTGATCTCACCTCTAGATGGCTCCTCCCGTGAACCCTACCACTCTTGGTTTCTAGCCAATTGACATTCCCTTTCCTCTATTTTACTTGTAATGAGTGTCCACTTCTCTTCTCCTCAAGGGCAAGGACAGCGCCTTGTTCATATTTGTACCCATACACTTCCTGATATCCCCAACCCAGCAAAGTCTGTTAAATTGAATTACTAGAATGTGAATGCCACAAGGTAAGGGACCATAACTATCTTGTTTCCTATTGTCTCCCAAGGGTACCCAAGTGCCTAGCACTTACTCTCAGACAGAGAGATGTACAGTTAATGTGAATTACTGGCACATTACATTAAAGGAGTTCTCAGCCCTGAAAGCACATCAGAATCACCCCAGGAGAGTTTGAAAATCCTAACACTCAGGCAGCACCCCACACCAATTACAGCAGACCCTTGGGAGTGGGATCTGGGCTTCAGCAGTGGTTAAAACTCCCCAGGTGGTTCCAGTGTCCAGGCTGAGCATGACTTTGTTCATGTCCCAGAGACCCAGGGAAAAGAAAGCACCCTCCATCAGCCCACCAAACCACAGCCACACCTGAGCACTTGTGTTGTGCAAAACCCTCCACGGGCCTGTGAGACCGGTGAGTCCTGGGAGCCTGAAGCTTCCACAGGGTGAGAAGACAAGCCCACAGGACAGATGTAATCATGGGGGATGGTAAAGGGCAACAAAAGCAGTGATACCCTAAAGGACCTAAAACACACGTTGGTGCCTGGAACGTTTACAGAGGGGCAAATTCCCAGGTGGCTGAGTGGTAAAGAATCTGCCTGCCAGTGCAGGAGATGCAAGGGACACAGGTTTGACCCCTGGGTTGGGAAGATTGGCAGACTAGAGTCCCTGGGGTCACAAAAGAATTGGACACAACTTAGTAACTAACCAACAGCAAGTTTATGGAGCCTACCAACCTGCTGATGAGGAGGCACGACCAGGGTTTAGATGCTGCGTGTGTGGGCTGGGGTAGCCAGCACTGGGGTTGGCATAGAAGACGTGGTGTGAGGGCTAAATGCAGGGACCCCATTGCCAGATGCCTACTGTGGCTCCCAACACGCAACCTACTGTGTGGTCCTGGACAATCTTCGTCTGATTTTTTTGGCCATGTCACGCGGCATGCAGAAGCTTAGTCCCCCAACCAGGGATGGAACCCATGGCCTCCGCAGCGGAAGCACAGAGTTTTAACCACTGGATGGCCAGGAAAACCCCCCAGGCAACCTTCTCAATCTCTTTGTGTCTCATTATCCCCATGCATTGTTGTGACCATCCCATTAGTTATGGGTTATCTGTGCACTTAGATCAGTGTCTGGCGCTTAAGTGCTCAGTGAGTATTACTATATTTTAGTGTCCCTTAAATGTCTGCTGTGAGCCCCACTAGAGGAGGAGACGGATCTTACTCATCTTTACAACCCACCCACTCCCAGCCTGACTCTAAGCAAGTGTCCAGTGAAGACTGGACTGCAGGCATGCAGTGGGTCCAGAGCTGACTGCTTTCTTCTGCTCTCACGGCAGCTCAGGAGAGGGCACAGGGGGTTCCTGCCCAGCTGGCTTGCCCCCTGGGTAGACGGCAGGCAGGTAGCCTCCTCCTCTCAAAGGTGGCCCCGTGGCCTGGTTCCTCAGCCCTGCCGGCCCTGCCCACCCTGCCCTGCGCCCTGCGCCCTCTGCTCTCCCACGCCCAGCCTGGCAGGGTCAGGGGATGGGGCAGACTTGGCTGCCCTGCTCGGGAGGCCCACTGGCTTCTGCAGACAGAGGTGGCTGCTTTGACCTCTAGGCTGGCTGGACTTAGCAAGGCCTTGACCTCATCAGTGGGACAGAGCAGGGCAGGGGAGGAGAGACAGAACAGGGCTGGGGCATCAGACGCTTTGCCTTTCTCTGGAAGCCTGGAGGACAGGGATTCCCCAGGCACATGCGCACACCCATTCACTCTGCAGACATTCAAGGGCACCCCTTGGGGCCAGGTGCTGGTAGAGGAGGGAGAGGTTTAATGCCCCGTCAAGTGTCAAGTCAACTCCAGCAGGCATTCTGAGGGGCCTGAGGATAGGAGGGGCTTGATTCAAACTTGAAAGAAGAGGACCAGGAGAGTAGGAGGTAGGTGAGGGAAGGACAGCACATTAGCTGGGAGTAGCTGTGTGTATCAAGGGCTGGGGGCGTGAAACCACCTGCCATTTCCTGCCTCGACTCCCTCCTGAGCCAGCACAGGCGTCACACTGTGGAATCAGGATCGAGGCACATGCTGTCTCCTTCTGTTTAGGCAAGAGGTTGGTGACATGGACATTGGGTGCTTGACCAGGGATCCCAAACTATGCCCACCTCTAGGGCTATGGATTCCATCATCTTCTCTAGGCTCAGGAATTAGACAGGTCTAATTATATTTCTATTCAGCCACTTTCTGGGCAGGTCACTTCCCCTCTCTGAGCCTCAGCTGCCTCATCTGTAAAATGGGAATAATTAAACCTTTCTCTCCAGACCAGACAAAATATTTGAGAAAACACAAATGTCCACTTCCTTCCCCAAACAGCTGGTTACTAGGACTTCCCTGGTGGTCCAGTGGTTAAACCTCCACACTTCTGCTGCAGGGGGTGCGGGTTGGATCCCTGGTCAGGGAACTGAGAACTAAGATCCCGAATGCTGTACAGTATAGCCAAGAAGAAAGAAAGAAAAAAAAAAAAAACCAACAAAACCAGATGGTTTCCTCTTTCAAGTCAGTCTGTCATTTGTGCCGTATCTCTCCAGCCATATTGTTCCTGCCACAGTCTCTGAATTACTTTTTTCCTTTCCCCTTCATTTATCCAAGGCTCAGTTCAATTCCAGCCACATTCATTTTATTATTTTTTTTCACATTCATTTTAAAAGCATTTTCTGGGGACTTCCCTGGTGGGTCAGTGGCTAAGACTCTGTACTCTCAATACAGGGAACCCACGTTTGATCCCTAATCAGGGAACTAGATCCTACATGCCGCAACTACAACCTGGTGCAGTTAAACAAGTAAATATGTTTTAAAATTTCCTGGAATTCCCTGGTGATGTAGTGGTTAGCACTCCATGCTTCCACTGCAGGGGACAAGGGTTTGATCCCTGGTCAGGGAACTAGTGAACAAGGGTTTGATCCCTGATCAGGGCTTCCCTCATATCTCAGTTGGTAAAGAATCTGCCTGCAATGCAGGAGACCCCGGTTTGAATCCTGGGTTGGGAAGATCCACTGGAGAAGGGATAGGCTACCCACTCCAGTATTCTTGGGCTTTCCTTATGGCTCAGCTGGTAAAGAATCCACCTGCAGTGCGGGAGACCTGGGTTCAATCCCTGTGTTGGGAAGATCGCCTGGAGAAGGGAAAGGCTACCCACTCCAGGATTCTGGCCTGGAGAATTCCATGGACTGTATAGTCCACAGGGTCGCAGAGTCGGACACGACTGAGCGACTTTCACTTTCACAGGAACTATGGTCCAGTGGTTAAGTCTGTGTGCTTCCACTGCAGGGGGCACAGGTTCGATCCTTCATGCTGTGTGGCCAAAAAATAGAAAAAAAATATTAATGAATAAATTACAAAATGATTACTAATCCTAGAAAGAAGCAGAAGGGTGTATAAGTAAAGAAATGTTCATCCCAAGACACTAGAGCTCAACTTCAAGCTATGGAATAATATTTACAAGTCATAATAATGGGAATAAACATGCATCTTATCTCAGTGGAGAGTGGAATGCAGTGTGGGGAAAAGAAGTATGAGCACTAACCCCTGTTTCACAGTATGAAGTCAATAGATAAGTAAAACTGAATAATAGTGAAAGACATTATAATAATGTTTCTTGGAAACTTGGTGGTGAATAATGAAAAAACTTTCAAGGGTTGCAACTGGTGGCTTCTAGGGAATGATGCTTGAGAGAGGGGCAGGAGGGAGCAAGGGGTGCTGATTTCCAGTTATAAAGCTTACAAAGTGTTTGTTCTTTAAAATAATGTACATTTGCTACTTTGGTAAAAAATCTAAAAAGAAAATAGGTGGGATCAGATGGACAGGAAAAAAGCAGATAAAATTACCGTTCAGCATATCAGAGTTCATAGTTTTCTCGGGCACTAAGAATAACTGAGCACTTACTGCATGGATGCCTGTATATATTATAATCCCCATTTTACAGATCAGACAGTAAGATTCACATGGTTGACTTGCCACAGAGAAGGGATTTGAATCCAGGTCGTCTGACTCCAGAGCCCCAAGTATGCCACACCCTAAAACTCCAAGCTCTGCATTAACTTTAGGAAGGGCAAAAGTGGTAGAGGTGGGGGCAGGAGTGAGCAGGATAAATCAAGCAGTATCCCATCAGACACAGCAAGACTGTTGGTTCCTCTCCCTATTGTTCCACCTAGCACTTGCTGGAGGATACAGCTTTGGATTTGGGATAATGAGTGAGAATGTCTCTGTGAGGAACAACCCGCCTAGGGAAACAGCCTAGTGAGGGCAGTGGGGCCCTCATGAGAAGCAGAGCAGAGGCAACTCTGGCCCTCTCTGAGGGACAGAGGTCAGGAAAAGAAAGACAACGTCATCTAGAGGTAAAATACCCAATCATACATTATGCTTGGAGCAAAACTCTAGTTTTTGGTAGTGTGTCCCCGACTTGCATGCCTCATACCCAGGCCCCAACAGGAAAGCTAGACCAACAACACACACAACCCACTTACACAGTTTATAAACTGGAAAATAAAGAAGTCTCCCAAAACAGAACAAAACAGGAAATATGGAGAAATATTCAGAAATAGACCTAAGAAGTCAATATTGGTCTAAAATTAGTATTAGAAGAGAAGAGATAAAATTAAAAGGGAGAAATCGTTTTAAAAAAGAAGAATAAGAAAATTATCTTTGGCTAAAGAAATAAATGGGCTTTCCTCGGGGCTCAGTGATAGAAGAATACACCTGCTAGTGTAGGAGATGCAGGTTCAATCCCTGGGTCAAGAAGATCCACGGAAGAAGGAAATGGCAACCCAATCCAGTATTCTTGCCTGGAAATCCCATGGACAGAGGAGCCTCGTGGACTACAGTCCATGGGGTCGCAAAAGAGTCCGACACGACTGAGTGCCTAAACAACAACAAAACCCAGGCTTAGGGAAAAGGCAGTCTGATCTAGAAGGAATCTGCTGTAGCTTTACAATCTCGCTATCTTTGTTCAATCTGTCAAAGGCTTCTTAGTTTGTTAACCAGTGTACTATATGAACCATGGGGCAAGTTATCTCCTAATTTAAGACTTTATTGCTCAGAATATTGCACAATCACACATTCAACAAGCATTTATTGGCCACTGTGACTTGTGCCAGGCACGGTGCTAGAGATTAAGAATCCAGAGTTTTAAAAAGATATTCCATCCTCTCTTGTTGATCTTTTAAGTCTTCTGGAAGAGACGGTGACAAGAAAACCCAACCGTGATAATTATCATATATCCAAAGGAATACTTAAAAGAGATCTAACTCCTAACTCCTAGCATCAGACTTGGCTTAGCGACTGAACAACAAACAACAAAAATCTTCAGACTAAAAGAATATCTATACCAAGGCACATCAAAATGAAATTTCAAAACCCTAATAATAAAGAAAAAAATCCTAAAAGAATCCAGAGGATGAAAAACACCTTGTCTCAAGAAGAACATCAATCCGAACAACAGCAAACTTCCCACTTATCAAACCAAACTGTCCACTAAGTATGAGAGTAAAATGAAGCTATTCTTGCAAAATGGCTTAGAAATTTTACTACATGTATCCGATGTGAAAAAATTACTCTAGAAAGTGTAGAAATGTTTAAAGTATCCAAAAACAGCGTGATATGGGATCCAAGCTATAGCCTGGGCTGTGTATGATCCAGAAAAATGGAATACAGCTGGAAAGAAAATAATTCCTAATTCTTTAGGGGCTGACCAAGACTTCTCAATCAAGTAGCCAAATTTCAGTGATATAGGATTATATTTCCTTCTTTATGCACCCAATCCTGTTTCTTCAGAATGTCTTAGATTCATCAGACCCCTTAAGTGTATTGATTCAGAACTCCGGGGATGGGGCTGAGGAATGGGAATCTTTAACAAGCCCCTCTAAAAGACTCAAATCTACACAAAAATGTGAGATCGAATGCATAATTGTTTCCGATAGGAATTACATATGTTATTGGTTTTACATATTATTTCAATATTATTGGTTTTAAATAATTACATATTATTGGTTTTAAATTTTGAAGTAACCTATAAGCAAAGAAGGAAATAGTTTATTACTTACAAAACAGAAAGAGACTCACAGACTTGGAGAACGAATTTATGGTTGCCGGGGAAGAGAGATGGGGGGAAAGGATACTTGGGGAGTCTGGGATGGACATGGACACATTGCTATGTTTAAAATGGATAGCCGAGAAGGACCTACCATGGAGCATGAGGAAATCTGCTCAATGTTATGTAGCAGGCTAGATGGGAGAAGAGTTTGGGGGAGAATGGATACATATATACATCTGGCTGAGTCCCTTTGCTGTTCACCTAAAACTGTCACAACACTGTTAATCTACTATCCCCCAATAGAAAATAAAAAATTTAAGAAAATTAATGCTTAAAAAAAAAGAATGAATTAGTTTAACTATAAGTGCAGATCAAAATGTAATGGTATACATCTTGACAACACAAAAAGTAAATACCTATCAAATTTGGGAAGTGGCAAGGGGAGTTAAGGTAGAAGGAAGGGAATTTGCTGTAGTTTATATGATGTTTATAATGGAAGACTCCTAAGGGAAATGACTGATACTGGAGTCTGGGCAGGGAGAAGACAAGATGAACCTAGAATATCTTGTGCTGGAAAGTAAGAAAGTGCTCCAAAATGGATGGGAATTACTGTATGGAGAAAAAGGGAACCAGATGGAAGAGTCTCTTACTGGCCAGATTTGGAATAATTTGGGTGTTGAAATAAATAATGATGGGAATAGATGATAGCATACTGAATATCATAGCATGAATATGCTATGCATGTGTTCTAATCTGATAACTTTTTAAAAAGCAACTTTATTGATGTGTAATTTTACATTCCAAAAACCCATTTTTAAAAAAATTTTACTTATGTATTTGGCTGTGCCAGGTCTTAGTTGTGGCCTGTGGAATCTTTAGTTGCAGCATACATGATCTACTTCCCTACCAGGGATTGAACCTGTGTCCCTATATTGGGAGCATGGAGTCTTAGCCACTGTACCAACAAGTGAAAGTGAAAGTCGCCCATTCTTGTCCATCTCTTTGCAACCTCATGGACTATACAGTCCATGGAATTCTCTGGGCCAGAATAAGTGGATAACCTTTACCTTCTCCAGGGGATCTTCCCAACCCAGGAATCGAACCGGGGTCTCCTGCATTGCAGGCTGATTCTTTACCAACTGAGCTACCAGGGAAGCCCACTGGACCAACAGGGAAGTCCCTAATCTGATATTTAAAAATAAAAATTAAAGCAAGGCTAAGGAAAGAAAGGAAAGCTATTTCTCATAGAAAAATGCCAACTTATAAGTGTAGAAGAAATAATGGAATTAGAAAAGCCAGTGCTTTACCACCACATGTAATGAGTGATTAAAGCAGGATTCATCATTGGATATTACAACCATTGAGTGAAAGATTGTTAGAAAACAGGATGCTTACAGGGTTTCTAAGTATCACCCCACAGATTACTCCTCATTAATGACAGAGGGGAAAAGGTACTTTGACAATGCAGGAATCTGGCAGATAGCACCTTAATAAAATGTCCACATTTAGCATCAATAATAACAGCACTAGGAGTTCCCTGGTGCTCCAGTGGTTAAGGCTCTTTGCCTCCAACTCAGGGGTCATGGGTTCAATCCCTGGTCAAGGGATTAGGATTCCACATGCCACACAGCTAATAATAATAATAATAATAGGACAAACTGACCTCATGTGCCCACTGATATGTGGCACTGAGAAAGGTCTATTTAGCATCTATATAGTACTGTGTAGCATCTATGTAGTACTCCTTCCAAAAATATAGAAGCTGAAACTAATCATGAGGAAAGTATCAGACAAATCAGATGGAGAAACATTCTGCAAAACAGCACACTTCTTTGTTTTTCTTTGTTTGTTTGTTTTGTTTTTTTAAAAATGGGCAAAGGTTTTATTTTATTTTATTTTTTAATTCCTTTTTTTTTCCATTTATTTTTATTAGTTGGAGGCTAATTACTTTACAGTGTTGTAGTGGTTTTTGCCATACATTGACATGAATCAGCCATGGATGTACATGTGTTCCCCATCCCAATCCCCTCTCCCGCCTCCCTCCCCATCCCATCCCTCTGGGTCTTCCCAGTGCACCAGCCCTGAGCACTTCTCTCATGCATCCAACCTGGGCTGGCGATCTGTTTCACACTTGATAGTATACTAGTTTCAATGCTATTCTCTCAGAACATCCCACCTTCACCTTCTCCCACAGAGTCCACATGTCTGTTCTATACATCTGCGTCTCTTTTTCTGTTTTGCATATAGGGTTATCATTACCATCTTTTTATACAGTTGGTATACTGTATTGGTGTTTATCTTTCTGGCTTACCTCACTCTGTATAATGGGCTCCAGTTTCATCCATCTCATTAGAACTGATTCAAATGTATTCTTTTTAATGGCTGAGTAATATTCCATTGTGTATATGTACCATAGCTTCCTTATCCATTTGTCTGCTGATGCACATCTAGGTTGCTTCCATGTCCTGGCTATTATAAACAGCAGCACAGCTCTTTGAAAAACCAGCGTCATGAAAGAAAACCCAGACTATTCTACATTACATAAGCTGAATACACAGCAACTCAGATCAATATGTGACGAGTGATTGGATCCTGGATTTTTAAAAAGTTAAAGGGACATTATTGGACAATTGCAGAAATTTGGATATGGACATTTTATTACATAGTCATCTCCTCCTGGAAAGACTGAAGGCAGGAAGAGCAGGGGGCAAGAGAGGATGAGATGGTTGGATGGTATCACCGATTGAATGGACATGAATCTGAGCAAGTTCTGGAAGATAGTGAAGGACAGGGAAGCCTGGCATGCTGTAGTCCATGGGGTCGCAAAGAATCGGACATGAATGAGTGACTGAAGAACAACAAATCAATTCAGTGTTTTCTGAGTGAGAGGACTGTATTGTGGTTATGGAGGAGAATGTCCTTCCTCTTCAGTCATGCATGTTGTAGTATGTTGGGGAGAAATGGCATCATGCCTATAACTGTTCCTCAAATGGTTCAGCAAAAAGAGTATGTATATATGTAGAGTGAGAAAAAACTATTAACAATTGAAAGATCTGGATGAATTCTTGCAACTTCTCTGTAAGTCTGAAATTTTTCGAAATTTAAAGCTGGAGAAAGGACTTCCTTGGTGGTCCAGTGGATAAAAATCCACCTGTCAAGCAGGGGACACAGGTTCTATGCCTGGTCCAGGAAGATCCATATGCCCCGGAGCAACTCAGCCCTGTGAACCACAACTACTGAGCCGGTGCTCCAGAGCCGGTGCTCCACAACAAGGGGAGCACCGCAGTGAGAAGCCCCTGCACCACCACAGCAGCGACGACCCACCACAACCAAAAATAAATACATTCTAAAAAAAGTAAAACATAATATTTATTATGATAATTTGCAGAACAACTAAAACTAAAAATTGTTCAAAGTGGTTTTCATTGAGGAATAACACTGGAGTGGGTGGAAAAGGAGACCTCTAGTTTCCATTTTGCATTTTATATTTTTTTTACCTTTCTTTTTGGTTTTGCTATGTTTCTACATTGCTTCTATGATCAAAGAAATGATCATAGGAAATGCCAAAGACCGAGGCCTTTGGTAAAGCTAAATCCTTTCATTATGACCAAGGTGAGCCTGGAATAACAAGAAAACATTGTCCCCTGAGCTGAGGGAGAGAAAGGAAACATCTAAGAGGAAAGGAAATAGAAAACACATTCTTGACATCTAAGAATGTGAACAGGGTGCCACAGTACAAGTCTTAGGAGTTTGGATAGAATCAAAGGACATTTTCCCAAGGGGAAAAATACATTTTATTTATCTCCCACCTTTAAATATATGTATTTTTAAAATGGTGTTAGGGACTTCCCTGGCGGTCCAGTAGCTAAATCTCTGTGTTCCTAATGTAGGTGGCCTGGGTTCTATCCCTGGTCAGGGAACCAGATTCCACATGATGCAACTAAAACCTCGCATGCTGCAACTAAGACTCGGTGCAGCCAAAGAAATAAAATAAAAATAAGTATTTTTTAAAATAAGTAAATAAGATGATTTTACAAAGGACATGTATGCTGTAAGGTTTTTTTTGCATGTATATGTTTTCAGTAGCACTTGTCAGGGGTTGTCATATTATTCAAAAGAAACGTCTTCATTCCAAATAAACTTTTTTGGAAGGCAGAGATAACTACTCTTAAATTTTAATGCATTTCCTTCCATCTGTTTTTATAAGACAGATACTCTTTTGTACCTGTTGGCCAAGACAGTAGTCTTGCTTTTAATTGCGATCACTTGGCATTTATTGTTTTGATTTTGCTTTTCTTAATTTATCTTGAGAATTCTAACATGTAATTGAAGAGCCTTGAAAGCACTGAGATTCCATTAAATGAATGTAATATAAATTATTTTATACTTTACATATTGTTAAACATTAAGTTGTACTTTGTCATTACAAAAAATAACCCTGTAATCATTCATAAATAAGATTTGAAAATAATGGTCATGGATAAGATTCAACAACTAATATTAAGACAATAATGAGCCATCTGGATAAAAACTGAGTTGACCAAAAAAAACCTGAGCTGGCTTTATTCCTGATTATAAACCAGCATATATTCCAAATGGCTCAAAGGTTGAAATGTTAAAATATTAAAGAGAACCATAGGAAAAATGTTTTATAGCCTTGGAGAGAAGACCTTCCTAATTATGACCAAAAAATTCAGGATACAAAAAATTAACGGTTGATAAATGCAAGTATGCAAAAATATGAAAAACTCTTCATGGCACTAAAAAGAGAGAGAAGTAAAAAATAAGTGGCAAACTAAAACAAAAAAGCTTGCAACACATCACAAAGGGTTACTTTCTCTCTAATATGTAGAGACTTCCTACAAGTCATTAAGGAAAAGACTAATCAGCAAAATGGACAAATGATATGAACAAAAATAGTTCACAGAAAAGGAAACACAAATGTCTGTCTCTACTCATATAAAAAAGATGCTCAAACTCACTCATAGTGAGAGAAATACTCACTAAAACTTCACTGAGGTAAAAGTGTTCACATATTAGTTTAACAAAAATCTAAAAGTTTGATGATGCCGTAGGCACATTAGTACATCGGTGGTAGGAATGTAGATCAGCACAGTCTCTATTGAGGGCAATTGGTCAGCATCCATTTAGTTATAAACACTTAGACCCTTTACCCAGCAAACTTATTTTCAGAGATTTATCCTAGAGATCCACTTGTCCATGTGTAATAAAAGGTATGTATAAGGTTGTTCATTGTAGCAGTGTTTGTAAGAGCGAAATAGTGGAAAAACCTAAATGTCCATCAATAGGAGGCTTGCTAAAGAAAATATGATATATACATAGAACACTATAACACTGTACAAAACATGAGGAAGCTCTTTGTAGATTGCTATGGGAATACATCAAAATATATTCAGTAAAAAAATAATAATACAGGAAGTTATAAAACAATGGAATCTGGCATGATATATGCTAACATTTGTACAAAGGGATATATATGGGATTTTACAGGCATAAAAATTCTCTGGATCAAAAAGGAAGAAATTATTACCCATGAAACCTATTGGAAAGGGTGAGAACTTGGCAGATTGTTGGGAAGGGATCTTTTCACTGATCTTTCAATGCTTTTTGATGTTTGAACCACTTTAAGGTATCATTTATTCAAAAACAAAATAAATAATCGTTAAATGTGTCCATGCAACCAAAAAACTGGGAAACACTTGTATGTGTGACAGAAACTGCTCATATCCATATTGTATAAAGAGATTTTTTAAATGAACATCTTAGAAAACTAAAAGCTATAAACAGATGATTTCTTAAAAATCTCAATAGAAATCTTTTTAACATTTAATCTTAGCAAACAAATGCAAATAAAACGTCACATTTTAAAATCCTCTACGTTGGACAAAGATTTTTACAGCAAAAACTAAGGCAACATTGTTAATCAACTATCAATATATTCCAATAAAAAATAAGTAGCAAGGGAAAATATAAAAATAAAATAATAATAACCAGGACAGTATTAATTAGTGCAAGGCAGGGACACAAAACTCCCATTCTTGATGGGTGTCAGTTAGTACAAGAAAGGCAACTCAGCAGCTAATGTGTGTCAAAAGCCTCAAAATTACTTATAACCTTTGGCAAAGTAATTCCACATCCGAGGAAGACTTCTGTGATGATCACCCTTGTCAGAACAAAGGCGCAGACCGCCATGCCCGCAGTATGGAGCAGCCCAGTCAGAGAGCGAGTGGGCTGTAGGGGGCCCCTAGGCAGATCCCGGTGAAGGCGGAGAACACCCAGGGCCGCCGATCAGGGCTCTTCAAGTCCTGTTGAATCGTCAGCTGGAAACCTAGAAGCCTCTGCTCTGCTGCCCTCTGGTGGTTCTCAAGTAATAGCACCCAGCCAGGGAGGAGAACTCGCGTCTCAATCAAGGAACTTAGAACCAAGGGGCCCTCTCCTCAGGCTTTTGTTGCTGTTGTTCTTAGCGGCTTGCGGAATCTTCGTTCCCCAACCAGGGATTGAATTCGGGCCACGGCAGCGAAAGCGCCAAGTTTTAAACACTGGACTGCCAGGAATTTCCCCTCTTATCTATTTTTATTTAACAAACACTAATAAAGCATTTGGGCTTCCTTGGTGGCTCCGTGGTAAAGAATCCACCTGCCAATGCAGGAGACAACAAGGGACGAGAGTTCAATCCCTGGGTCAGGAAGATCCCCTGGAGAAGGAAACGGCAACCCAGTCCAGTATTCTTGCCTGGAAATCCCCTAGACAGAGGAGCCATGGGGTCACAAAGAGTCGGACACGACTTAGCGACTAAAACAAACAATAAAGCATTTACTGTGTTCCAGGCGTTGTGCTCAGCACTTACAAGCATTCCCTCTTAATCCTCGTAACAGTCCTATGAAATAGGTACTTTTATCATCCTCATTTCATACATGAGCTAACTAAAGGACAGGGATTAGGTTCCTTGGCCAAGGACACACAGTGGCTAAGTTCAAGATTAGAACATCTTGTTGATAGCAGGGTTTGTGCCCTGATCCACCTCCATTGTGAGGATCAAAGGTCTGGGTGATGCTAATAACCCTCAGAGAGAACATCATAGAACACACTGTAGCTGCTACCTTCCCCCTTCCCCTAGCTCATCTCTCCCAAACAAGTTCACACAAGGACTGAGTTCACCTCTATAGGCCGCCCAACCTGAATCGAAGACAACCACTGGCCCAGGCGAGATCCAGTGGGTTTTTAAAAATTTTATTTACAAAATATTCCATATATTTAGATGTAAAAAATAAAATAACAGGGCTTCCCTAGTGGCTCAGCAGTGAAGAATCTGCCTGCCAACCCAGGAGACACCAGTTTGATCCCTGATCCAGGAAGATTCTACATGCCTCGGAGCAAGTAAGTCCGCTGCACCATACTATTAAGCCTGTGCCCTAGGGCACACTATCGAGAAGAGAAGAGAAACCAGTGCAACGAGAAGCCCACTTACGACAACTAGAGAGTAACCTCTGCTCTCTGCAACTAGAGGAAAGCCCTCACAGCAACGAAGACCCAGCAGAGCCAAAATAAACAAATAAAAATTTAAGAAAACACAGTAACATAACACACTCAGCACCCACCTGCAACTTAAAATATAGTGTTTCTAGCAGTTCTGCGTCAGTGATGAGGTTCACTCCTTATAGTTCACTGGCTTGTTTTCTGTGGTTGTATTTAACACAGGAGGGTCACCAACTGGGCCATGAAGGTAAGGCCACTGTTACAGCAACCCTTCCCCTTCCTAACAGAGAGTCCCCCCCCCCCCCCCCCCCCCCCCCAATTACTGCTAATTGTATCCTGTTGGAGACGTCTGCAGTTTAGGTCACATAGCAGTCACTTCAGGTGGAGCTGAGAAAGCTTGGTTGTTACAGTCTAGGTAGATAGTGACTCCCAGTCATGACTGGCTGTGGCTCTGAGGTCTTAAAGGAATGGGAAGCCCAAGGGCTCAGCAAGCATGAATTAGAGACCAGGGTTATTGACTACTTAGCAAATTCTTGAAAGCTCTGGAGCCATCTGCAGAGTTTTCAGTGTGTGCCTTTTCCCTCTAGGGAAAGGGTCTATTCCATATGTTTTATAAGATTCTTAAAAACGTCTGAGCCCTTCCAAAAAGATTGAGTCATCCTTATAGATCACGGGTTGACAAATGGCCCACAGGCCAAATCTAGTTCAATGCTTTCTTTTGCGCAACACACAAGCTAGGGATTTTTTATTTTTAGGGTTTATTTTTGTAGATCTTTTCCTTTTCTTGTGTTTCCTGCCTAAAGAAAAGTTCCCTTAGCATTTGTTGTAAAACTGGCTTAGTGGTGCTGAATTCTCTTAACTTTTGCTTGTCTGGAAAGCTTTTGATTTCTCCATCAGATCTGAACGAGAGTCTTGCTGGGTAGAGTATTCTTGGTTGTGGATTCTTCCCTTTCATCACTTGGAATATACCATGCCATTCTTTTCTGGCTCGTAGACTTTCTGTTGAGAAATCAGCTGATTTTTTAAAAATATTTTTAAATGGTTTAAAAAATCAAAAGAATATTTCATGACATGAAAATGAAAAGAACTTCAAATGTGTCTACAGATAAAATTTATTGGAACACAGCTACATTCATTCATTTACATAGTCCTGGCTGCTTTTGTGCTAGAAGAGCAGAGTTGAATACTTGCAACAGAGAGGCAACACCTAAAAATTTACTATCTGGCCCTTTTCTGAAAAAATTTGCTGACTTTGCCAGAGATGGGACTGGATAACTCATCTTGTGAATTTATGGACCTCTATTTTTCACTTGAATGTAGATGCTGTTATGGTGGATAAAGCACAAATTCACTTAGATATAATATTAATATAGTGGACAAGCCAGGCTTCAGCAATACATGAACCGTGAACTTCCAGTGTGAAATGTGAAACCCAAACGACTCCATTTTAGGATAGCACTGCCATTTTGAGTGAAACCCCCTCCCGAGGAGAGAAAACGAAATTTAAAGAGAAAGAAACTCAACGAGCCAATCAGGGGAGGACAGGAAAGTCCCTCCCCCCTTACTCTAACCCACCAATCAGTAGCTAACAAGACACCCTTAGTTGAAGAATTAACCAATCCCCTTAAGCTTCCCTTCCCGCTTCCCCTGCTATACAGTATAAAAATGATTCACCTCTTTCACAGGGGACTCCTTCGCCATTGTGTGAAGAGAGTCCCTGCTCGAGCTTGTAATAAAGTTCCTCACTGCTTTTGCATCGACCCGCGGCTCCTGTGGTGTTTGGTGGGATTCCGTGATCCGGGTACAACATTTTGGGGGCTCGTCCGGGATCCCCCAGACTCTCCAGGACCCGCGCTTCGGAGGACAAACGGCCGGTAAGCAGTAGCAGCAGCTGCATCTGTACCTGTAAGGGGCCCCGCTCTGTAGCTGGACTTAAACCTAGGCGGACGCGCCGATACGGTCTCCAGCAGGGAGCAGGAAGAGACGTCTTCCAGCTCCCACTCAGTAGTCCTATATATATATATATGCATACATATATATATCTGATATACATCTGTTATACTCTGTACCTTTTGTTCTCGGAATTGCACGCTCTGTTATTTGTCTGGTGTGTCGTCTTGTTTGTTCGTTGTGTGACTGACCGACGATGGGACAGACGCAATCTGGATGCTCTCCGCTGACCTTAATGACTAAGCATTTCACAGAAGTTAGAGCTCGAGCTCATAAGCTGAGTGTAGAAATTAAAAAATCTCGGATGATTTTCTTCTGCAGGACTGAATGGCCCAGCTTTAACGTAGGCTGGCCTCCTGATGGGACTTTCAACTTAAGGACTGTCCGGAGAGTCCGAGAAATCATCCTCAGACCTCGAAGCATATATCCCGACCAGATCCCATATATCCTGGCTTGGGAAGATGTAATAGTCACCCCACCCCTTTGGATCCAACCCTTTTTACCTCCACAGGTAGAAGAATTCGTGGAGATCCTAGTGGTTGAAGAAAAGGAAGAGCCTCCGGCTGCCCCCTCTGCCCCTGTTTTGCAGGAAGATTAGACTCTTCTTGATCTCCTTATCACACCTCCACCATATTCTCTCCCCCCTCCTATTCAGCCTGAACCCCTACTTCCCCAACCTTCTCCAGAAGCGGCTGGGGGAGGACCTGCAATGAACACCCGAAATCGTAGGGCCTCCTCCCCCGGGGGGCCTGCCGACTCTACTTCAGCAGCTATTCTTCCTCTCAGGGCTCTGGGTCCCCCTGATGCTGATGGAGATCAGCCCCTTCAATATTGGCCCTTTTCTACTAGTGATTTATACAATTGGAGGACCCAGAACGCCCCATTTTCAGAGAGACCTAAAGAGCTTATTAATTTGTTAGAAACTGTTCTGTTTACTCATCAACCTATGTGGGACGATTGTCAGCAGCTACTCCAGATATTATTCACCACAGAAGAAAGAGAAAGGATCCAGCTAGAGGCGCGGAAGCTGGTGCCAGGAGATAATGGGCAACCCAGGCTAACCCTGCGACGATTGACTCCTCCTTCCCTTTGTCTAGGCCACAGTGGGACTATAACACGGCGGAAGGTAAGGAGCGGCTCCGGGTCTACCGCCAGGCTCTGTTGGGGGGGTCTCAAAGCGGCCGCTCGCAGGCCCACTAATTTGGCTAAGGTAGGTAATGTACAGCAAGGGAGAGAAGAGAGTCCTGCGGCGTTCCTGGAGAGACTGATGGACGCATTCCGTCAGTACACTCCCATGGACCCTGAGGCGGAGGATACTAGGTCAGCCTTAATGATGCATTTTATTAATCAGTCAGCCCCAGATATAAGGAAGAAGTTACAGAAGATAGATAGATTAGGTGAAAAATCTATTCAAGATCTGATGGCAGTAGCAGAGAAAGTTTATAATAACCGAGAGACACCTGAAGAGAAGCAGACTAGAGCCGCCGACCGGCAGACCAGAAATATGGCTCGCATTCTCCTGGCCGCCACCAGCGCCCAGCCAAACGAACGAGAGAAGAGATTGAAACAACTGGCAGAAGGTAAGCCGAAACCTAACCCCCAGGGAAAACCAAAGTTAGGACGGAACCAGTGTGCATATTGTAAAAAAGAAGGACATTGGGTTAAGGATTGCCCTAAAAAGTTCAAACAGGGAACCAACGGTTTGGCTCTGGAGGACCTGAGAGACTAGGGGAGATGGGGCCCGGAACCCCTCCCCGAGCCCAGGGTAACCTTAAAAGTGGAGGGGACCCCAATTGAGTTTTTAGTGGACACTGGGGCCGAACATTCTGTCCTGCTTGACCCACGGGGAAAACTCTCTTCAAAGACTTCATGGGTGCAGGGGGCCACTGGTATGAAAAAATATTCATGGACTACCCGAAGAAACCTAGATCTGAGCACGGGCTGGGTATCCCACTCTTTCATGGTCATACCAGACTGCCCCTACCCACTGCATTAGTTGCATTCATGGGCAACTAACTTGGACGAGACTACCACAAGGATTCAAGAACTCGCCCACGATCTTCAACGAAGCATTACATGAGGACCTGGGTGACTACCGTATCCAACACCCACGGGTTACCTTGCTACAGTACGTGGACGACCTTTTGTTGGCCACAGAATCCCAACAAACCTGTCTGGAGGCAACCAGAGACTTGCTGTATACTTCAGGTGAGCTGGGATATCGGGCCTCCACAAAGAAAGCACAAATTGGCAGACAAGAGGTTCATTACCTGGGATACATATTAAAAGAAGGACAGCGGTGGCTGTCCAAAGCTAGAAAAGAGACTGTGTTAAAGATCCCTAAGCCCCAGAGTCAACGCGGAATTAGAGAATTTCTGGGGTCCGCTGGATTCTGTAGATTATGGATCCCAGGTTTTGCTGAAATGGCAAAACCACTATACCAGGCAACAAAAGAGACTATACCATTTGCCTGGACAGAGGAAATGGATAAAGCCTTCCAGGACATTAAGGCAGCCCTCTTGTCAGCCCCTGCCCTAGGTCTACCTGACGTCACTAAGCCCTTCCTTCTCTATGTAGATGAGAACAGAGGGGTAGCCAAAGGCGTGTTACTCCAGAAACTGGAGTTTGGAAAAGACCAGTGGCATATCTTTGTGGCTAGTGGATGGCCCCCTGCTTGCGTATGGTGGCTGCTGTGGCCTTGTTAGTAAAAGACGCTGGCAAATTAACCCTGGGACAAGAACTGCAAATAACAACCCCACATGCCATAGAGGGTATATTGAGACAGCCTCCAGATTGATGGATCAGTAACGCTAGACTGACCCATTACCAGGGACTACTACTAAACCCTACCAAGATCATTTTTCAGCCGCCATCTACTTTGAACCCAGCCTCACTCCTGCCGGATCCAGACCTGGACGCTCCACTACGTGACTGTGCTGACATCCTGGCTCAGGTATGTGGGATCCGAGCTGATCTGAAAGACGTCACCGTTCCGGATGCTGAACTGACTTGGTACACGGATGGGAGCAGCTTCGTACAAACTGGACAAAGGTATGCGGTTGCGGCTGTGACCAACGCGAAAAAAAATGCAGGATCTCATCAGAACTGCAACGATTGTTGTCAAAGACTATGGGGCGAAAATAGAAAACATTGCCTCAGACTGTAAGGCTTGCCTGCTAACAATCCCAACCAAGACTTCAGGAGCAACTAAAGGAGCCAGAGAAAGGGGAACACGCCCTGGAGCCTACTGAAAAGTAGACTTTACTGAGGTAAAACCGGGACAATAAGGATATAGATACCTGCTAGTCTTCATAGATACCTTTTCTGGATGGGTAGAGGCCTGCCCAGCAAAAAAGGAGACAGCCCAGGTAGTAACAAAAAAACTCTTAGAGGAGATCCTGCCGCGGTTCGGATTCCCTGCACAGGTAGGTTCCGATAACGGTCCCGCCTTTGTCTCCAAGGTAAGTCAGGGACTGGCGGCGGTTCTGGGGACAAATTGGAAATTACATTGTGCCTATCGACCCCAGAGTTCAGGGCAAGTAGAAAGAATGAACAGAACTTTAAAAGAGACCTTGACCAAATTAACCCTAGAGACTGGCGGGGACTGGGTGGCGCTCCTCCCCTTTGCCTTGTTCTGGGTGCGGAACTCACCTTACATGTTCGGGTTAACCCCCTTTGAAATTATGTTCGGGAGACCTCCCCCTATTGTACCTAGTTTAAAGGCTGATTTAGTAGCCGACTTGCCTGTTGATGCTCTGTTTTCCCCTCTCCGACTCCTCCAACGGGTGCACAAGGACATTTGGAAACGGCTAGAAGCCCTATACCTCACCAAGCCACCGCCTGAACCGCATCGTTTTCGGCCAGGAGATTGGGTCTATGTGCAGAGACACCACTCAGGTACCCTCGAACCGTGCTGGAAAGGACCCTACTCTGTCATCCTAGTCACACCAACGGCCCTCAAGGTAGATGGTATTTCAACATGGGTCCACTTCTCGCATGTGAGGCCTGCTGATCCTTTCACCGACCTCCACGAGGTTCTGCCACAATGGAGAGTCTCCAAACATCCAGACAATCCACTCAAGCTAAAACTCTGGAAACGCCCCAAAGAAGCATCTCCCTCTTAAGGTACTTTGTACTCTGGGCAGCCTTCCAGGGGGTTGCCTCAGCCAATCCTCATCATCCGGTTAACATGACCTGGATAGTCTACAACCCTGAGACTGGAGAAATACTTAATTCGAGTTCCAACGTAGCCCCCAAAGGGACATGGTGGCCCATACTGACCTTTGATTTGTGCGTCCTGGCGGCCGACAATAACGGCTTCCATGGTCCCAGCCAACTGACCAACTTTTTTGCTCATGGCTCCTACGGCTTATTCACCCATAACTGTGAGGGTAAGGGCCCACAGTATTTAGAACAAGTGCCTGTCTATGTCTGCCCAGGGGGAGGAAGGGATTGGAACCAAATTGAAAAATGTGGGGGAGTTGACTTTTTTATTGCGCCGCTTGGGGATGCGAAACCTCGGGAACGGTCCCTTGGCCCATCAATCCTGGCAATGACCTCATTCAGATAGAATTACCCCAGAATACCCCAAAATGCAGGTCTCAGGGAATATCGCCTAAACCTGGACAATGTTTTCCATTACAGATTAAGTTCACAGATAAAGGGAAAAAGTTTACCAGGTGGGATGTAGGCCGAGCCTGGGGCCTACATCTTTATAAGACTGGGTTTGACAATGGAGTCCGATTTGAACTTAAATTAAAGATGGGACCGCTCTACTTGACCCCCAAGGTAGCTTTGGGACCAAACCAGGTGATAGCCCCAAAACTTTCCTCCCAGGTGGTAACCCCAAAACCTCCCTCCCAGAACCAAAGTCGGGATACTGGGCCTACTCCACACACTCCTCCCATAGCTGACATGTCTCCACCTACAGACCCCCTTATAAAGATAGATTTAATACTGTCCACCTAATGTTAGTCAGATCTCAATATTCGACTGTCTCCACAGATGATATAGTTGACTGTGTAGAAGACCCATGATTGGGCCTTCCCTAGAAACTAGAAGAGGGGGAAATGTGAAACCCAAACGACTCCATTTTAGGATAGCACTGCCATTTTGAGTGAAACCCCCTCTCGAGGAGAGAAAACGAAATTTAAAGAGAAAGAAATTCAACGAGCCAATCAGGGGAGTACAGGAAAGTCCCTCCCCCCTTACTCTAACCCACCAATCAGTAGCTAACAAGACACCCTTAGTTGAAGAATTAACCAATCTCCTTAAGCTTCCCTTCCCGCTTCCCCTGCTATACAGTATAAAAATGATTCGCCTCTTTCACGGGGGGACTCCTTCGCCATTGTGTGAAGAGAGTCCCTGCTCGAGCTTGTAATAAAGTTCCTCACTGCTTTTGCATCGATCCGTGGCTCCTGTGGTGTTTGGTGGGATTCCGCGATCTGGGTACACCACCAGATGTTCAAGCTGGTTTTAGAAAAGGCAGAGGAACCAGAGATCAAATTGCCAACATCTGCTGGATCATTGAAAAAGCAAGAGAGTTTCAGAAAAACATCTATTTCTGCTTTAATGACTATGCCAAAGCCTTTGTGTGGATCACAATAAACTGTGGAAAATTCTGAAGGAGATGGAAATACCAGACTACCTGACCTGCCCCTTTGAGAAACCTGTTTGCTGGTCAGGAAGCAACACTTAGAATTGGACATGGAACAACATGTTCCAACATGTTCCAACAACATGGTTCCAAATAGGAAAAGGACTACATAAAGGCTGTATGTTGTCACCCTGCTTTTTTAAGTTATATGCAGAGTACATCATGAAAAATGCTGGGCTGGAAGAAGCACAAGCTGGACTCAAGATTCCTGGGAGAAATATCAATAACCTCAGATGTGCAGATGACACCACCCTTATGGCAGAAAGTGAAGAAGAACTAAAGAGCCTCTTGATGAAAGTGAAACAGGAGAGTGAAAAACTCGGCTTAAAGCTCAACATTCAGAAAACTAAGATCATGGCATCTGGTCCCATCACTTCATGGCAAATAGATGGGGAAACAATGGAAACAGTGGCTGACTTTATTTTTCTGGGCTCCAAAATCACTGCAGATGGTGACTGCAGCCATGAAGTTAAAAGACGCTTACTCCTTGGAAGGAAAGTTATGACCAACATAGACAACATATTAAAAAGCAGAGACATTACTTTGTGAACAAAGGTCCGTCTAGTCAAGGCTATGGTTTTTCCAGTGGTCATGTATGGATGTGAGAGTTGAACTATAAAGAAAGCTGAGTGCCGAATAATTGATGCTTTTGAACTGTGGTGTTGGAGAAGACTCTTGAGAGTCTCTTGGACTGCAAGGAGAGCCAACAGATTAGTCCTGGGTGTTCATTGGAAGGACTGATGTTGAACTTGAAACTCCAATACTTTGGCTATCTGATGCAAAGAGCTGACTCATTTGCAAAGACCCTCATGCTGGGAAGGTTTGAGGGCAGGAGGAGAAGGGGACGACAGAGGATGAGATGGTTGGATGGCATCACCAACTCAATGGAATGGGTTTGGGTAGACTCCAGCAGTTGGTGATGGATAGGGAGGCCTGGTGTGCTGCAGTTCATGGGGTCGCAAAGAGTTGGACACAACTGAGCGACTGAACTGAAGTGGACATTAGTTATTGGACTGAATTAATCTTCTTGATGTAGTTGGGCAATTCCTACCATGCAAGTCTTGCTGGAGATAGCCAGACTCCTCATACAGGTCATGTGCTCCATTCTCTCACCTCCCTGGCAGCCAGGGCTTAGACATGGGACTTGGGACCACTAGAGACCCCATCTCGGACACTGTAGTTGGAGTGAGTCACGCAAAATAGCACAGATAAAAAAGATCACATTCTGACAGTAGCAGAGAGTTACAGCTCACTTTGAAGTGCAGCAGGGCAGCAGGATGGGGGTGCCTGCAGCAGAGACTCACTTCTGGCTGTATCATCAGTGGTTTCCTTGTCAGGCAGTTCCTTAGGGGGATGATCTTGTCTTTGGTTCTGGTTGACCAGCCTCCATACCTACCTAGCTAGGACAAGGTCAGACACTAGACAAGACAGTTGGCATCACTCACTGCCTGCAAGGGAGAGGGATCAAAGGCAGGAGTCAATAGTACGAACTCTAGGAGGACAGACAGTGGCTGATCCATCTCTGAATCCTTAGCATTTAGGACAGTGCCTGAAACTTAAAAAGTGCTCACTAAATATCTGCGGATGAGAGCACCCCTGAGTAAGCGCATGAATTGGTGAGAGCATACACTAGGGACGTCTGATTTCAATCAGCCCCAGGCACCTGAAACTGACAATGAGAGTTTTATGTATCAGGGTCTCATTAGAAGAAGACAGAAAGAGCCCTACTCTGGAAGCCCTAGAAAAGGCTTCCTGGGGTTCCCAGACCATCAAATACTTGGTCAGTACTTGGGTATCAATATGTATTTGACTCTGGTCCATGAGCCCCAGAGCCCACTCAGAAGCTTGTCACTTCTTTCAGAAGCTGACAGCTGGTCAAGAAGCATGTTTGTGTGCACATGTATGCAAGCGGTGGCAGAATATGGGACAGGGTATACACTAGGTACTGTTAGCTCTTGCCTTGGATCCCAGAATACCATGAAACTGGAAACTTAGCGTTGGTCCTAAGGACCTTTCCTGGTGGATTTGTAATTTATTTATTTATTTGACCATACCCTGAGGCATGTGGGAGCTAGTTCCCTGACCAGGAATTGAACCTGCACCCCTTGCAGTGGAAGTGCAGAGTCTTAATCACTGGACCAACAGGGAAGTCTCTGGCTTTGTAATTTAGAAAGAAGTGATTACAATAATGCCTAAAAATCAGCAATATTACTAATATTTATGTATGCTGGGTGACAGATTTTTAAAGATCTGGAAGAAAGAGAGGAGCCAGTGAGAACTTTCACAGCAAAAGATCAAGAATCGAGTGAAATTTCCAGAAATCTGGTGCACTGATGCCACAATGTCAGTGGTTTCTCTGACAGCAGCAACTTTTAATCATCTCAACATCGTGGGGATAAAGCTCTGCTGTGACCGTCCCACAGTGCAGAGCCTCAGCAGAAGCCAAGATTGTTTCAACAGGATTTCTGTAAAGGATGTTGTGTCAGAACTGGTTTTATTTTTGTCCCCCACCCCCATTAATCCTTTGACGTCTTCCCTGGAGGCTCAGTGGTAAAGATTCTGCCCACTGATGCAGGAGACAAGGCTTCAATCCCTGGGTCGGGAAGATCTTCTGGAGGAGGAAGTGGTAACCCACTCCAGTATGCTTGCCTGGAAAATCCCATGGACAGAGGAGCCTGGTGAGCTACAGTCCATGGGGTTGCAAAAGAGTTGGACACAACTTGGAGACTAAACAACAACAATCCTTTGAAACTTTGTTGAGAAGGCCTGATCTTTCTCTGCCCATGGTGAAGACTGGGACAGACATATGACTTCTGTCTCAGTATGCCATCCTATCACTTTTAACCATGCAATCTCATGGCACTGAAGTATCTAGTCACATCTAATAGTCAAAACTACAAACTTGGGACTTCCCTGGTGGTCCATGGGTTAAGACTTTGTCTTCCAATACATGGAGAAAGCAATGGCACCCCACTCCAGTACTCTTGCCTGGAAAATCCCATGCATGGAGGAGCCTGGGAGGCTGCAGTCCATGGGGTCGCACAGAGTCAGACACGACTGAAGCGACTTAACAGCAGCAGCTTCCAACACAGGGGGTGCAGGTTCGCTCACTGGTCAGCGGGCTAAGGTCCCACATGCTTTGTAACCGAAGAGCCAGAACATAACACAGAAGCAATACTGCAACAAATTCAATAAAGACTTTAAACATGTCCACATTAAGAAAAAAAAGTCTTAAAAAACAAAAGCCAAATAATGTTATTTAAAAAAAAAAATGGCATCAGCTCTTTGCTAACTTGAGCTTGCTTCAGGCTTGAAACCTCCAGCAGTTCTGGCCCTCTTCCCATTTGTTTCTTATTTATAAATGTATCCAGAATTCTTCTTGAAGGAAAGCAGGGCCCAGGCCTGATCTTAAGGGCTCTTTTTGGTTCTTTTTTTTTTTGAAATAAATGTTTAAAATATTAACTGACTCATTCATTCATTCATTCATTCATGGCTGTGCTGGGTCTTTATCGCTGCACATGGGCTTTCTCGAGTGGCCGCGAGCAGGGGCTACTCTTCATTGCAGGGTGCAGGCTTCTCATTGCCCTGGCTTCTCCTGTTATGGAGCACTAGCTCGAAGAGTGTGGGCTTCAGTAGTTGCAGAACACTGGCTTAGTTGGTCCATGGCATGTGGAATCTTCCCAGACTAGGGATCGAACCTGTGTCCCTGTGTTGGCAGAGGAATTCTTAACCACGAGACCACCAGGGAAGCTTTAGCTCTCCTATCTCTGATTCTACATAATAATCAGAAAATAAAGGTTTGGAAGTATCTTTGAGTGTTTACACTGAAATTTACAATTAAATAAAAACATTCTAATGTGTGTACAAGAATCATCTGTTTTATTTATTTTACAGAGTAATGGTTTAAATTGAATACACTTGGGCACAGTAAATATTTTGACATGAAAAGCATCAGAATGGGCATCAGAAAAATAGCATCTCATCTTACACACAGTAACTAGAAAATATCTTTGTCTGATTATTTAAGGGTTACAAATCCTGAGAATGTTAGACATTGAACAAACTAGGTACTACCTTATAATTCAATCTTGCTTGGAAATCATCATTTAACAAAATGCTCTGAGGTACAAATCACCTATGTATTAAACATGAATTTTTTACATTTTACAAAGACTTTAAACAAATATATCAAATGATTATACTTCAGTGGCTCTAAAACAGCTATCAGTCAGGTTCCAGGACACACTGTTCCACGATTTCGCGTAAGCTGGGGTTCTCCATGGCAGCCGCCACTCGCTCTTTGTCATTTATCTGCTTGTTGACTACAAAACACACACACACAAGTTAGCATAACTCTGTCAATATACAGCAGCAGACAATATTTTTATTAGTTTGTTAAAACAGAATTCAACTCCTTGAAAACTTAATGCAGATGTTGGCTAAATATTTGTAAGTTTTGAAAGGAAGACTTAAAGAGAAAAAATTTCCTGTAATTTCAGTTTTGCTTTTCCTGAATTCCATCTCTGCTGTTTTTAAGTGATTGCCACCTTGTTTCTCTCTGTAGGCCAGAGAGTCTTTATATAAAAAAGCTTCTCAAAAAAAAAAGGGGGGGGGGTGTTCTTTACTCCCATTTTAATACATTCACCCAGGAAGACTCCATGCTTGCACTGCAGGAGGCGCTGTAGTTCGACCCCTGGTCGGGGAACTAAGATCCCACATGCCACAGAACATGGCCAAAAAAAAAAAAAAAAAAAAAATTCAATATAATACATTAATCCAAACTCACAAAGACAACCCCTACCCCGACATTCCCTAACGCTTTATTCTCTGGACCTTTGAATTCAGCTTCAAACATACAGCTCTCTCTCCTGCCACCAAAGAAAAGAGGCAAGCTCTCCTCAGAGTCTGTACGTCAAGGTTGCCAGAGCTGCACATTCTTTACAGATGTGTGGCCCCTGGACTAAACCAGTCAATATCCACAGGGCTTAATTCTAGTTCACCCAGCATTCCACTGAAAAAATTACTTTCTTCTCAAGGAAAAGCTAGTAGCTGATTTTGTACTCTTGCAAATGACCCAGTAGATGCTTGGCTGGTGGAAGAACCTAATATCCAAGATAAAGTACTATATAAAGCTGTTTTCTAATAATGGTTCAAAATTCACTTACTCTCTTCCTCTGTTGAGTGGGTTCCTTCAGAAATGTAGATTTCCAACTAGGAAAAACATACATTGAAAGCAAAACATTTAGATGAGTGAGGTGGAATATACAATGAACTCCAGAGCCTAGAGATGAAAGTCCAATCCTGTTTCCAACATCAAAGACTTGGGACACATCTTCACACTCTTTGCTAAAATGAAGGCTTAAGTTACAAGGATTTTTTCTTTTTTTTGGTCACATGAGGAAAGTCTACAGGGGGTATTCTCATTATTTTTTTATAAACACAAACCTACGATTTTACACAGATGAGATCTCATATATGTTTTGCTCCAAAATATCTCCCCTGTACTCTGCCTTTTCCTCCCAAATCGGTATCTAAACTTACTCCCTGCCCCACCCCAAAAGAAAGTCACTTTAATCTTGTGTACTTTCTTCCATATTTTTCTCTATACCCATGTAATTTTTCACAACACACATACCCACCAAGGCTGGAAATTCATTTTTATTGCATATTTTATAAAAATGGGTTCACGATATATAGTTCTCAGTATCATCATTTTCTCATTTACTATTATCTTGATAAATTTATTTTCAAGTACACCACTGGTTAAGCTATCCCTCTGGGTCCCGCTGCACTCACTTGCTCAAATGAGCTAACCTCCAAGAACCAGAGTTTTTAAGACAAACCCACAAAATTATTGCAAATATTGTGGTAACTAAATCATGCTATATGATAAAGATTTGTCTACTCTTCAGGGAACATTGGAGCACCTGATCTAATTCTCATATACTTATTCACTACTGAGACAAATGTTTTTCATGATGGGGAAAAATCATAACCTATTATGGCTATAAGAGACCTTAGAGACCATCTTGATCAGTTTTCTTTAAAATACAAAACACCATATAAATCCCATCAATGTCATTAACAGTAAGTCTTATTGTGAACAACAAAGGAGGTGATACAAAATCAATCTATATTCATTTGTTGGTGTTGCTGTTTAGTCACTAAGTTATGTTTGACTTTTACGACGCCATAGACTGTAGAGTCATAGCCCACCAGGCCCCTCTGTCCAAGGGACTTCCCAGGCAAGAAGGCTGGAGTGGGTTGCCATTTCCTTCTCCAGGAGTTCTTCCTGACCCAAGGATCAAACCCACATCTCCTGCATTGGCAGGCACATTCTTTACCACTGACATACCTGGGAGACCCCATATACTCATTTACTTTGGTAATTTAAGGAAATTTGTGAAATGCCAGGCTGGATAAAGCATAAGCTGGAATCAAGATTGCTGGGAGAAATATCAATAACCTCAGATAAGCAGATGACACCAGCCTAACGGCAGAAAGTGAAGAAGAACTAAAGAGCCTCTTGATGAAGGTGAAACAGGAGAGCAAAAATCCTGCCTTAAAATTCAACATTCAAAAAACTAAGATCATGGCATCCAGTCCCATCACTCCATGGCACACTGCAGATGAGACCACAGATAGCCCCTCCCCACCAGGCTCCAGTGCGCCCCAGGCCCGAGTCTGTCTTCATCTGGCATTCAAGGCCCTCCCACCTCTGGCCTGCATACACTGTGCTACATCCCGGCTGATTTTCATCACCCTTACCCCAACCTGCAATTCACTCTGCAAGAATGCCTTTCTGACAAGTTTCTTCCCCTCTGCTCTTCACCCAGCTCCACCACTTCCCTGCTGGAACCTCTCCTGTGACAACCCCCACCCTCCCACCCCCATCAACATACACACCTAGTTGTTGCAGACCCAACAACTAGACCCAAGGGCCTGCACGGTATGTGGACATGCGTCTGGCAGAGAACCAACTGCACTACAATTGCCTCTTATATTTCCCCTCGCCAGTATCCGTGGCCCCACAGGGAGGACGGGGGCTTCGTCTCTCTTTTCCATTGCTCTACCCAAGAGTGGCTGCCATGTAGTAGGTGCTCAGGAATGGCCGATGGGATGCAGGTATGAATGAACCAATGCAGTCACATGCACATCTCTTGCACAACCTGTTTTTAGGGAATCAACATAGATAGAGACTTAGAACATGGCTTTGAATGCCAGTTTTGCCATTTACCAGCAGTCTAACACTGGGCAAGTTACTGAAGCTCTATCAGCCTCAGACTTCTCACTTGTGAATTAGGATTAACTGAAAACCTACCTCAAGAGGGTTACTAACAGGATCAAACAAGACACATAAAGTGGCCTGTTGCTGTTGTTGTTCAGTCACTAAGTCGTGTCTTACTCTTTGTGACCCCACAGACTGCGGCACACCAGGCTTCCCTGTCTTTCACTATCTCCTGGAGTTTGCTCACTCATGTCCTTTGAGTTGGTGATGCCATCCAACCATCTCATCCTCTGTCGCCCACTTCTCCTCTTGCCCCCAGCCTTTCCCAGCATCAGGGTCTTTTCCAAAGTCAGCTCTTCGCATCACTTGGTCAAAGAATTGGAGCTCAGCTTCATCATTTGTCCTTCCAGTGAACATTCAGGGTTGATTTCCTTTAGGATTGACTGGCTTGATCTCCTTGCTGTTCAAGGGACTCTCAAGAGTCTTCTCCAGCACCACAGTTTGAAAGCATCAATTCTTCAGTCCTCAGCCTTATTTATGGTCCAACTCTCACATCTGTACATGACTATTGGAAAAACCATAATTTTGACTATACAGAGCTTTGTCAGCAAAGTGATGTCCTGCTTTTCAATATGCTGTCTAGGTTTGTCATAGCTTTTCTTCCAAGGTGCAAGTGTCTTTTCATTTCATGGCTGCAGTCATCGTCCGCAGTGACTTTGGAGCCCAAGAAAATGAAATCTGTCACTGTTTCCACTTTTTCTCCATCTATTTGCCATGAAGTGATGGGACCAGATGCCATGATCTTAGTTTTTTGAATGTTGAGTTTTAAGCCAGTTTTTTCACTCTCCTCTTTCACCTTCATCAAGAGGCTCTTTCGTTTCTCTTCACTTTCTGCCATTAGGGTGGTATCATCTGCATATCTGAGGTTATTAATATTTCTCCCAGCAATCTTGATTCTGGCTTGTGCTTCATCCAACCTAGTATTTCACATGATGTACTCTGCATATAAGTTAAATAAGCAGGGTGACAATATACAGCCTTGATGTACTCCTTTCCCAATTTGGAACCAGTCCTTGGTTCCATGTCTGGTTCTAACTATTGCTTCTTGTCCTGAATACAGGTTTCTCAGGAGGCAGATAAGGTGGTCTGGCATTTCCTTCTCTTTAAGAATTTTCCACAGCTTGTTGTGATCCACACAAAGGCTTTAGCACAGTCAATGAAACACAAGTAGATGTTTTTTGGAATTCCTTTGCTTTTTCAATGATCCAGCGGGTGTTGGCAATTTGACCTCTGGTTCTGTGGTCTGTGCCACATGACAACTAGCATTTGCCATGAGTTCTTCCCACACATCACCTTATTAGATCCTCAAGGCCACCCAGCTATGAATGCCCAGTGCCTCCATCTAGCCAGGGAAGAACCTGGGTCTCAATTCAGACATTCTGAGCCCCAAGCTGTGCTTTGGGGGCCCCATCTGAGCTAGTTACCCACTGGAATCTACTGGAGACTGTGTTAAAAAAGACCAAACCAATTAAATCAACTCACTGGGAGTGAGGCTCCAGAATTGGTTTTCTAAAGCAAGTTCTGCAAGGAAGGCAAAATCAGGGTGCTCAGTGTTTGGGGAACCAACACTAGAGAAGGCCTCTCTTAGACAGAATTGGGTTTGAACTCCACTTCTGCCCCAGGCTAGCTGTGTGACCTTGGCAATTGACTCACCACTTGGCCCCTCATCCACAAAACAGAAATATTAACATGGTACTGGGTTCTCAGGAGACCCTAAGAGCCCTTGAGGAACCTCCCCTTTCTATACAATGGCTATGACCATGGAACCTTTCTCATAGGGTCTGTCGTGTGGATTAAAGGAGTAGATAAACACAAGCAGAGCACTCAGAGATGAGCCTGCATGTTTACTACAGCCCTTAATAAATGCTGGCTGCACCATTACTGTTACACCACTGCCGTTACCACAACAATCAGCCTGCATATAGCACTGTCCTGTTTACAAAATGCTTTCACCTCCAGGGTCTCAGAGAGCTTAGGGTAGGCTAAAGCTGGTGCCTACTGGCTCATGAGAGACTGCTGCTAAATTGCAGGAATCTGTGAGCCAGGTGTTAAACTGAGCCACGTAAGAATATTGTTTTAATATTAAAAATTAAATTATGGAAATATGTTTAATTAAATTATATTTAAAACACTTACAACTTATTGCTTCTAATTTCTACTATATTTTATTATCTTTTATGTTCTTGAAGTTATTTAATGCCTTTTCTCTCTGAATAGAGATCATGGCATGTTAACATCATGGTATGTTACTGCACCCCTCTTCCCAGTTCTAGTCAGTGTCAGCAATATTGGTACCTTGAAATTGGCCACAGCAGGTATATTTACACCACAGAAACTGGCAGACAATACAAATCAGGACTTGAATTCTTGATTCTAGACTTAGGAAGTGCTAAAGATCACTTAATAACAGAGATTAAACTTATGTGTGCTGTGTCTCTAGCTATTATTTTGTGCTACCAGAGAAAACTGAGGAAATATTTTTCAATATTCAGAAATTATTATCCAATTCAGAAAAGAAGCCACTCACATCACTGAAGTTGTGAAGTTCCAATGCACAAGCAGTATTCATTGCTTCACTTTCACTTTACTTACTAACATAAACAAAAATACCAACCAACAATCCTGTTGGAAACTACACTCATCTGTCTACTGCATCCATAGGTTGGCTACAGATACAACTAACTAAGTGTTCTGTGAGAATCAATTTATTTTGTGAAGTTAACAAAATAAAGTGTTATATATTTTATACTTGTAAATTATATTATAAACCTTTATATCAGTAGAATTTATAGTAATCTAGTGTGTGCGTACATGTATTTGTTTACTGGAGTCCAGCTATTACCAGAAAACCACTGCACAGAATCTGAATAGACTAAATTACTGTTTTGCTAATTCCTAAATTTTACTCATTCCTAAATTACTAAATTCCTCACCAGTTTCCCAGGTGAGGAAACCGAGGATCAGAGAAGTTAAGTAACTGCTTCAAGGCCACACGACTACCAAGTGGTGCTGCTAGGTTTTCACTCAGGGATTTTAGCGCCAAGATAGCTGCTGTCTGCACCACCCTTCACCACTTCCAGAATCAGATTCTTTCACTCCTAGTGAGATCAGCTCAGAGGGAGGGCTGATGGTGGAGATGTGAATGGAACCTAAAAGGTACTATTTGAACACATGATACTTCAGTGGAGATCAGGCCTGGGCAGGGACCCAGAGAGGAGGACGATGGGCACCCGGCAGTAGCAGGGGTCTCTGAGCAACTAACAGTGATGACAGAGGTAGTAAGGACCAAAGAGGAGGAGGGCACTGCATTTTTCTCTTAGTGTCCTCATCTGTAAAACAAGGATCATGGTATTTACTCCAAGTCAGACCAACTTCACACCCAGTGTCCTGCCCTCCCTGGGAATCTGCCCAGCCTACTGGCTGGAACACACCACCTTATTCATTCCCCTCTTGGGTGTCTCTATGCCCACCTCCTTTTATGAATCCCTTTGGAGGAAAGAGAGGAATAGGGAGAAACATGGCCTCATAGGGAGGCTAGTTAAAATTCACAGCCATCACTTGTAACGAGTCTTGGAGTTTGCAGGACCCTTTCAGAAATACTGACTTCTCCCTGGCCCCTCACTCCTCTCCCAGGTGAGGAAGTGAGGGGCAATATTGTCTCCACTTTCAAGGCCAGGAAAGGTCAGTCCATGACCTGCCCAATATCCCCTAGCAGCACTGAGACTCAAATGCAGGCTCTACCCACAATCCCCTTCTCTTTCTGCTTCCCATGTGGCCTCTTGCTGTATCTTATAAGAAGCAGTTGGTTGGTTTAATGCTCCCCATTTACCATCAAATTTCAACTCTTTCAATAATGGCTCTCCATAGTTGATTTTTTGCCACATTTTGTTTCCTTCCTCAATCATTTCGGAGCTCAGTGTCCTCACTTCACTTCTCCTCAGATCACTCTAGGGTGGCCTCATAGTAGTTGATGAAGCAGCCAACATGCATTCCTAAGGGTCCAGGCTCCCAGGCTGATACCTGGGGCTTCATGAGATGAAGAGCTCATGGGGGCACACGCTGAGGCTGGGACACAAACCACGCTTTGGGTATGCGGACCAGGAAACAAGGTCCACACTTGGAACACACCCAGTGGTTAAGGAAATCAGGAGAGACTTACATAGAAGCCTCAATAGCAAAATAAATCATTACAGAGCAAACGTGTGCTGCTTGAGTTGAATATAGAGTGAAAAAAGCAGGAGAGAAGATTGTAAAGGTTGTACAGTTCTCACGCACATACACACACACACTGTTCATAAAAGGCTGGGGAAGATACACCAAAAAGTTAATAGTGATTATTTTGGAGTAGGGAGTCTGTAGGTAACTTCTTTGTATGTTTCTGTATTTTCTATGACTTATTACTTTTTATAAGAGCATAAACAACCATCAGTTTCATTTAAAAGAGGCTTACTGAAGATCTTTGGTTCACCTCTTTCCCACATTCTTATCATTACCTCCAACTGGCTCACTCTCTCCTATTTACTCTCTCTCCTCTGCCAGGAGAATTTGCTTTCTAAATCAGAAATAGAATAATGTTTCTCTACCAATTAAAGGTCTTCCACAAATTACTGTTAATTTTTTTAAGTGTGATAACAGCATTATGGGTTGGTAAGAGACTGAATTTAATCTTGAGAGATGCTTATTGAAGTATTTAGGGTAAAGGGTCAATATAGCTAGAATTTTCTTTCAGATTATACCATAATTTTTTAAATTACATATATTTTACTATTTATTTTTAAATTTTTATTAAAGATATTTTAGACACACATATATGTATATATAATGCTTTTGCTCTGTGCTTAGTCTTTCAGTCATGTCTGACTCTTTATGACCCCATGGACTGTAGTCTGCCAGGCTCCTCTGTCCATGGGGATTCTCCAGGCAAGAATACTGGAGTGGGTTGCCATTTCCTTCTCCAGGGGATCTTCCCAACCCAGGGATCAAACCTGGGTCTCCCACATTGCAGGTGGATTCTTTACCCACTGAGCCACCAGGAAAGCCCAATGATGCTTTTATATAAATACAAATATAAAAATATATTTTTCTGTTTTAAAGAAAGAGGTAAAGCAAATGTGGCCAAATGTTGAATAGAGGAGGAAGACATAATGGTGCCCGTTGTATTCTTAGTTTCTTCAAATGCTTTGAAATGTTTTCATAATAATAATAAAAAAAATTGACAGGAAAGTCTTCCACGGCTGTGACTGCCTATACCAACTTCTTGGTCTGCCCTAAACCTTTTCAATCTCACCCTAATCTACCTTGACAGTCAAAACCGTCAAGTCTTGGACTTCCCTGGTGGTCCAGTGGTTGAGCATCTGCCTGCCAAAGCGGGGGACACAGATTCAATTCCTGGTCTGGCAAGACCCCACAGGCTGCAGAGTAACTATGCACCACAACTAATGAGCCCACAAGTTGCAACTACTGAAGTCCACGTGCCGAGAGCCTGTGCTCCACAACAAGAGAAGCCACTGCAATGAGAAGCAGCTCATGCACCACAACTAGAGAGTAGACCCTGCTCGCTGCAGCTAGAGAAAGCCCATGCATAGCAACAAAGACCCAGCACAGTCAAAAATAAATAAATACAACAAATTGTTTAAAAAACTGCCAAGTCTCACCTCTGTTTTATGCTCCAAGGTTTTAGTATGGAAATCATTTTACTCTTATAAGATCTACTTTCAAATGCATGCACATTTTATAGCAATTAATAGAGCACAGATTGATTTTTTAAGTATGAGGAATAATCTATTAGAAAGAAAAACCAATGTAAACAGATGAAAACTTAACTGTGCAAAAGATAAACTTATGGCACAGCATAGACCTTTGGATTAACTACGTGTAAAAGGCATGATGCAGGCAAGTACAAAATTTGCCCTGTTAGAATCTGGTGAAACAAAAGCTGGTGACACTCAGCTTTGTTAGTGTCTCCTCACTGGCTAAGTTCAAGTACTATGTGTTAATCACTCAGTCATGTCCCCGACTCTGCAACCCCATAGACTGTAGCCCACCATGCTCCTCTGTCCATGGAATCCTCCAGGCAAGAATACTGGAGTGGGTTGCCATTCTCTTCTCCAGAAGTTCAAGTACTAGCCCTGTCATTTAATACCTGTGTGGTCTTGGACAAGTAATTTAACCTCTTTTAATCTCAAGTGCTTTATGTATAAAAAGTAAAAACACCTTTTACCTCAGTGGGTAGCCACGAGAATCAAATGAGAGGAGAGATGTGTAAGCGTGCTGTCCTCTAGAAAGTATCATGCACATTAAAAGCATTATTAGTGGGAATTCCCCAGTGGTCCAGTGGTTAGGACTTGCCGCTTTCACTATAGGGGCCCAGGTTCAATCTCTGGTCAGGGAACTAAGATCCCGCAAGCCATACAACATGGCCAAAATCAATAAATAAAAATAAAAGCACATTGGTGAAATTCTAATAAATAAGTTCTACTAAGCTAGTATCACTAGCTTCCCAGGTGGCACTAGTGGTAAAGAACCCTCCTGCCAATGTAGGAGACTTAAGAGACATGGGTTTGGGCCCTGAGTTGGGAGGAGTCCCTGGAGAAGGAAACAGCACCCACTCCAGTATTCTTGCTGGAGAATCCCATGGACAGAGGAGTGTGGTGGGCTATAGTCCATGGGGTTGCAAAGAGTGGGACGTGACCAAAGTAACTTCGCACGCACACACGCATAGAATCATTCTTATGAAAGCTTGATGAACAGAACCAACACATCATGAACATAAAGACAGCTCAAAGGATGATCAGGGCATAGAGGAATTTAGATTTTTGGGGTATGTTGCTCAGGAATTCACTCCTCCTAATACTGTTTATGTAAATCAAAAAGTCCCTTCACAGCTCTGGGTTCCTGGTTCATATACAATTTCATTCAGTTCTCATGGTGTGTTCTCATTGCTTAAAATACACATCAGATCTGAGAACCACCAGCCATTTCTGAATTCTGAGGTTGGCTATGGGGAAGAATGGGGGAGACACACCCATACTCAGAGGGGAAGCTCCCAAATCCAAAATACACAGAAAACCACACAGAAACGCCCTCTGCAAGGCCTTTATTGGTATGGGGTCACATACCAAGGTGAGGTTCCTGGGTGGTGTTGAGCCACATTTTCTGGTATCCATCCTCCAGATGGTACCTTGGGTGCTACCAAGGATGAGGGCAGTCAGCCCAGTGTCACGTCCAGGGCAACATCATCCACCTGCACCCCTCTACCTACTCAGGCCAGCAGGCCTGTCCACGGTGGGTTTATAACACACGTCAAGGTGGTGTTCATTCTGCGTAGGCAGAGAGCTTACCCCTTGGAAGTGAGTGTCTCTTGGTGAGAATTGTGGTTAGCTTTTATTCGAGATGGCCTCGCCACCAGTCTCACTGTGGCCATGTCCCCGTAGAGGGTGGGTTCTTGTAAGGCAGGTGCCATATCTTATTGATGTTTGTCACCCTGCCCTTAAAGAATAATACAACAGTCCCTCAATATATGTCATGTCATGGAATTGAAAACTGCCCACAACCTCTTCTGCCTTTTCCAGGTGCTATCCATGTGTGCATCTGTCTTATTAAAGCATTCATTCCTTCATTCACTCATTCATCCAACACTGAGTAACTCACGTGTCAGGCACTGCACTAGAGACAAGAGCAGAAAGTCATGCACAGGAATAAATGCTCCCAGCAGAAGTCTGTACAAGGGGAAAGAGAAGCAAGGAAGCAGGCTAGCTCTTCGTTACGCTCTGGGAGGTGGCAAGGCGTGGGAAAGGCTTCGCAGAGGAAATGGCATTACTGTTGGACCTGGAGGATGAGCAGGAAGTCCACAGGCAGAGAAAAGGAAGACTAGTAGCTTCCTGGATGTGCACAGCATGAACAGTGCAGGGGAGCGGAGACAGGGCATTTATCTGTCATCTTGGTGCCTGGGGCTCGTGTTTTGGAGTGGGGAAAGGGGAATGAGGCCAGAACCGGGGCTCATTTGATAGGTTCATTTGTCCTATGGGTGACAAGGATGCATCACAGATATGCAGGCAATAACATGCCATGATCTCTTTTCACCAAGACTGTTTACTGTACATCAATCTTTTCATTCATCAGCTCTCTGCCACAAGACTGGGAGTATATCATAAGCAGGAATAGAGTCTCATCCTCCCTGGCACTAACACAATGGCTGACATGGGAGGAGAGGTCATTCCTATTCCAAAGGCCAGCCAGAGAGCTGACCCTCCTCCATCACCTGTTCCTTCCAGCTGGAAGGTGAGCATGGAGAATAGCTCATGAGTAAGGGCGTGGAGATAACATGGTGACTGAATTCACGGGGCGGCCAAGCTAGCCTGACTCACTTGGCAAGAAGTAACAGAATACAAGAGGAGGGGAAGGCCAAGAACCCTCATGGAGAAGGAAAATCAGCAAGAGAAATGTGTTCATATAAAATGAATCGTATATGGTGAGAAACAACATGGAATCAGGAAGTCCCCTCTAAGCCACCAGCTGGAACTCCTGCACGAGCCCCCCCAGCGGCAGGAAGTTCCAGCCAAGGGGAACACGTACTCACATTCTGGCTCCGGGAAGTCTAGTCAATCATGAGGTAATCCCACTGAGTTCCAGCTACTCATCACTTCTGAAGTTGCCCAGCTGGGCCTGGGCCAAGGGACCCATGGGAGGGGAGTCAGAAGGCTCAGAGTCCACACAATGCTAAGGATATGAGGCAGGGTCGGGGTTACCAGCATCTTCACCCTAGCATCCAGGAGAAACCCAGACCGTCTCCAGGTTGTGGAAAACGTCCAGATTGAGCCCAGGAGCCAGACAAGAATCCCCCACCAGCAACCCCACCTAACAACCACGCTCAGCTCTCTGCTGGGCAACTTTGAACTGCACTAGCAGGCTTTGTCGGAGAAGGCAGTGGCACCCCACTCCAGTACTCTTGCCTGGAAAACCCCGTGGACGGAGGAGCCTGGTAGGCTGCAGTCCATGGGGTCACACAGAGTCGGACACGACTGAAGAGACTTAGCAGCAGCAGCAGCAGCAGCAGCAGGCTCTGTTTTCCTACTCTAGCAGGGCCCAAAACAAGAGCCGTGTTTTCTTTTCCTCTGTTACGGGAAGGGAAATAACAGTACCAGCTACTACTACAGAGCATCTATCTAGTGTCCAGCACTTAATCCTGCTTCTGTCTCATTTCTACAACTCTGACAGCTAAGTATTATCATTTGTGTTCAAGAACCCAATCTGGACCTCCTGGAGCCAGAAAAGACACAGAAAATAAGTCAACTATCCACAGCATTATCAGGAAGAAGTCACAGGTGAATCCAGGTAGCCCATTTCCTGCTTGGTGTATTATCATCCTGAGGTCCAAAGGCCAGCCCAGGCCACAGACTCCTTGATGACCCTGATTTGTACTTTGTGACACCCGAGCGAGACTCTGCAAGATAGCTTCTGTTGGAGGAATTCAAGATACTGCGACAATTAGACTAAGGAGGGGAGGCTCACAGCAGGTCACCCCACAGGGCAGAGAAGGAACTGGGCTGGAATCCATGTGTGGGATGTGAGCCCATGCCCTGGTGCAGCCAGTGAGACCCTAGGCACGCCAAACCCTCTCTGCGCCGGACCCCAAGCCAGTGCTTGGGCGTCTTCCTGGACTCTGCCTTCCCTTCCCCCTCATCTCCCACATCTAACTAGGTACCTAATCAACCTTCAGAGCAACCGTAAAAGATCTTGAATCCATCCCTCCTCAAATTAATTTAGCACTTGCCACATCTCACCCAGATTACTGTCCCCATTCTATCTGTGCTCCCATTCAGAGGGATCATTCTGAAATACACATCTGCTCTCTTCACCTCCCTGCTCACCTGGTCCCGTATCTCTAAGAGTAAAGTTCAAATTCCTTGGCTTAGCTCCCATACCCTGAGTCTGCCTCCTGCTCTCCCCCAGGTTCTCCATTCAGCACATTCAACCTTTGCCTGAACTACCCTGAATGCTATTTCAGGACCATGTATCTGCTGACCTCTCTTCCTTAGAAGGCCCTTCCCCTCTGATGATGCCTGATATCCTTCAAAATTCAACTCAAATACCACCTCTTCCAAGAAGTCCTCTTAGACACCACAGTCTGATTTAGATGCTTTCTTATTTAGACGCCCAGCTCCCATGTACTTCCCCCTATCACAGCACTTAGAGTTATTGATCTCTCTTTTCTGATTCCTGCAGAAGTTCCTGGAAAAGAGGAACTAAGCTCAGAGAAGTCCTGAGTTGCTTTTGTACCTGTAGCAACACCCAGGCACTCAGCATAGTGGTTGAGACACCACAGGAATTTCTGCACAGCAAAATGAGTGGGTCTCCTCCCTGGTAAGTGGGTCCCCCTGATCACAGGTTGGAGGATCTTTATGCTTCACCTGTCTGTAAAGGCTCAACAGTCTATGAACCTGAGCTCAGCTACTATGGGAACCAATCCTTTGACTCTGACCACACTCTTGCTTTGTGAAGTTCTATGTGGTCACCATGGACTTTCTCAACCCCGAACGCCAGTGACCACCAATGATCAGTGGCCTCTGGAAGCAGTTTCATGGCTACAGGAAGGGGTAGGGTGGGGGAATGCAGCCAGTGGTCACTGGGCTCTAAGATTTCCAACCTCTGGTCAAGGGATGCTGGTCGCTGTGCTGGGTTCAGAACGCCAGGCAACCTCAGCAGTACTCATCTGAAGGCATCTAGCTCTGTGGCTCGGGAATGAGCTCTTGGTTACTGAAAAGTTCAGTCTTGTGAAATGGGTTTTGTTTCACATTCCTGTCCGTGGCTCACTTATTTAAAAATTACACCCCAAGTGCCCCCTGAAAGAGATAAGGTACCTGTAGTCTGATTCAGAAGCTTCTTGCCATCAGCCCCTACATGAATGAAACCTGATCTGTGGAATGAAACTCAGGACAGGGACACTCCTGGGCCATCATTTCTTTTCCAGGAGCTCAGAGTCTTCAACTGTAAGATGAGGGAGGAAGGTCAAGTGAGTGCTGACCCCTCCTGGCAATGACATTTGGGGAGACTGGGTCCATTCTTCCTGAACTGACTCTTTTCCCTTCCCCCCGTCACTGACCTTGAGATCAAAGTGAGCGATTTTCTTGGCATGAAGGTAGTTCACCCCTTCCAGGATCTGCTTAATGAAGCTGGTGGCCTCCTCCTCACTCAGGGATTCCTTCTGGGCCAGGAAGTCGAAGAGCTCTCCTCCGGACACTCTGCAAGACACTGGTAGGGAGGGCCCAGCCCCAGTCAGTCTCATGTGCCAGAAGCCCAAGCCCCTGCCCCCGCCCCTGCCCCCAGGCACTCTGCAGGGCAGAAGCCCCTCACCCACCTCTCTGGCTCAGTCCAGCCAGCACAGAGACTGACTTTGCTACTACTTCTATTTGCTGTGTTCCCTTTGGATCACAAGAGGTGGAACCCTCAGGTGACAGCACAAGGGCCTCTGCTAACACTCAAGGCTCAGGTCCCTGGTTACCCTGGGTGCTCTCCCGCCATATGACTGAGGTGACCAAGGACAGAAACAAGTGCTATGTGGGATAACAAAGAGGAACATATGCTGGGCCAGAAAATGGAGACTTAGTTTCCAGTCCAGCCCTGCTACTGGCTTTGGACAACTCCCTGCCCCGCCTCCTCTAGGCAGGCCTCAGTTTCCTCACCTGCAAAATGGGCAGACTGACCATGATTGTTCACAAAGCCCCTTTCTGTGACTTTATAGAAGGCATGACCTCTTCAAAGGCATATCCCTACCTTAACCATTGAGATCCATCCTTTATATTCATCTTTCAAAACTCTAAAATTCTGCTTTTGTCCTCACACTCCACTTTCCAGTATGTTATAGTTGATGTGGCAGGAAGAGAAACCAACAGAGCAAAAAGAATCTCCCTTGTAAAGACTAGTTTACAGTTTTACCTGAATTCGGGATTTAGGGTTGCCAGATGAAATGGGAGATTTTTATTTGCTAAATCTGGCAGTCCTACTGGGCGTGTTTGGCCTTTGACACATGCTGAAGTATCTAGCCGGCACATCTCAGGAACTGGGACATAGTCAATGCTCACCCAAGGAAAAGATCTCAGGAAGGGATCAGGGCCAGGGGATCCAGGAACTCAGGATCACCTGGAAAACTTGTTGAACATGCACATTTTCAGGTCCTACCACAGACCCTACCAAATTAGATTCTCCAGCAGCAAGGCCTCAGGACCTGTATTTTTGTAATAATAGCAACATAATAATGGTAATTGATAGTCATTGAATACTTGGAGCATTATGTATACTTTTTGCACATTATCTCATTTAATCATCACAACACCCTGTGAGCTAAAGGATTATTATTTTGCTATCTCACAGTTGAAGAGACAGGCTCAGAGAGGTTAAGTCACTTGTCCAAGGTCAAACAGTCAGTAAGTGGTAGAATCAAGATTCAAACCCAAGCAGAATGACTCTCAACCACTATACCTTAATAGACCTCAGATGATCTTTTAATGGCTTCTGTCCATTTTGGGAATCATTCACGCCCTGTCACCTAGTCCATCCTAATTAAAGAGCCTCAAAATCTTTTTTCCTTTCTTTAAAAATATCCATACATGGATCCACTCATCAATCTTAGCATCATGAGAAACAGAACAACTGGACATGCCATGATACAATAGGGAATACACAGCAACACCTACAATGTAATACAACTTGAAAAATTGAAACTAAATCTTAGCTTAAGCATCTTGTTATAAAATCACTGTTGTTGAGAAAAGGAAAACTCAAAGTCACCCCCAAGCCCTGGGCTGTCCCCTGACATCCCCGTCCAGCTGCATGAGTGCCCTCAATCACCCTGGGCTGCCAGCGTCTGGCTGGTTCTCTCCCTGGCTACATTACCTTTTGCTCTCACAGCACTGTGTGCGAGAAAGACATTCAAGAGAAGGTGGATGAATAAAAGAACAAAGGAAAGAAGACATTTAAAATAGCAACACAGCAAGACTTCACTGGCAGTCCAGTGGTTAAGACTCTGCGTTGCCAATGCAGGGGCATGGGTTCCATTCCCACAAGCTTCAAGGTGTGGCCAAAAAATAAAATAAAACTTAAAAGAAAACACTAACATGGCACAGAATATTCTATATCATAGAGAAGTGAAACCTTGGCATTTGCAAGAGACCTGTTGGAGTCCTTGGCAAATTTTCCAATCCACAGTGTCCCCTGGGAACACACAGGACCCAGCCCAACCTTTGTTCTCATACTTGCAGCCTTGCTGGGTTGTGGGAGGCTGTGACCTCGGGCATATACTGCCCTTCCTACCTTAAACTGAATGATGCATAAAGGTAAAAGAATATCATGATAATGGAGATGTGTCCTGTCACCCAAAGTTACTGATGTAAGGCCCTGGCTGGGTGAGGACTTGGGGTGGGGGTTCAGTAATCAGCTGCTCTACCTAAAAGTGTGATCCGGTCAAGAGACCCGGACAGACATGCTCTCCTTTGGATGAAGAGAGGAACAGCTATGGTGGCCCTGAGAATTGCCCCTGGAGAGTTGGAAAGTGGGAGGCTGATGAGCCTGCTGGGGTGATGGTCCCAGCCCTGACACCCAGGCTGGGAACACTTGCATCAGCTCTCAGGCATGTCTTCTCAAGGGTATCAAGAAGCCTGGGTTTTACTGATGAAAGAAATCAAAGAGGACACAAACAGATGGAGAAACATACCGTGTTCATGCATTGGAAGAATCAATATTGTCAAAATGGCTATTCTACCCAAAGCAATCTATAGATTCAATGCAATCCCTGTCAAGCTACCAACGCTATTTTTCACAGAACTAGAACAAATAATTTCACAATTTGTATGGAAATTCAAAAACCCTCGAATAGCCAAAGTAATCTTGAGAAAGAAGAATGGAACTGGAGGAATCAACCTGCCTGACTTCAGACTCTACTACAAAGCCACAGTCATCAAGACAGTGTGGTACTGGCACAAAGACAGAAATATAGACCAATGGAACAGAATAGAAAGCCCAGAGATAAATCCACGAACCTATGGACACCTTATCTTTGACAAAGGAGGCAAGGATATACAATGGAAAAAAGACAACCTCTTCAACAAGTGGTGCTGGGAAAACTGGTCAACCACTTGTAAAAGAATGAAACTAGAACACTTTCTAACACCATACACAAAAATAAACTCAAAATGGATTAAAGATCTAAATGTAAGACCAGAAACTATAAAACTCCTGGAGGAGAACACAGGCAAAACACTCTCCGACATGAATCACAGCAGGATCCTCTATGACCCACCTCCCAGAATATTGGAAATAAAAGCAAAAATAAACAAATGGGACCTAATGAAACTTAAAAGCTTTTGCACTACAAGGGAAACCATAAGTAAGGTGAAAAGACAGCCCTCAGATTGGGAGAAAATAATAGCAAATGAAGCAACAGACAAAGGATTAATCTCAAAAATATACAAGCAACTCCTGAAGCTCAATTCCAGAAAAATAAATGACCCAATCAAAAAATGGGCCAAAGAACTAAACAGACATTTCTCCAAAGAAGAAATACAGATGGCTAACAAACACATGAAAAGATGCTCCACATCACTCATTGTCAGAGAAATGCAAATCAAAACCACAATGAGGTACCATTACATGCCAGTCAGGATGGCTGCTATCCAAAAGTCTACAAGCAATAAATGCTGGAGAGGGTGTGGAGAAAAGGGAACCCTCTTACACTGTTGGTGGGAATGCAAACTAGTACAGCCACTATGGAAAACAGTGTGGAGATTTCTTAAAAAAACTGGAAATAGAACTGCCATATGACCCAGCAATACCACTCTTGGGCATCCACACCGAGGAAACCAGATCTGAAAGAGACACGTGCACCCCAATGTTCATCGCAGCACTATTTATAATAGCCAGGACATGGAAGCAACCTAGATGCCCATCAGCAGACGAATGGATAAGGAAGCTGTGGTACATATACACCATGGAATATTACTCAGCCATTAAAAAGAATTCATTTGAATCAGTTCTAATGAGATGGATAAAACTGGAGCCCATTATACAGAGTGAAGTAAGCCAGAAAGATAAAGATCATTACAGCATACTAACACATATATATGGAATTTAGAAAGATGGTAATGATAACCCTATATGAAAAACAGAAAAAGAGACACAGATATACAGAATGGACTTTTGAACTCTGTGGGAGAAGGCGAGGGTGGGATGTTTCGAAAGAACAGCATGTATATTATCTATGGTGAAACAGACCACCAGCCCAGGTGGGATGCATGAGACAGGTGCTCGGGCCAGGTGCACTGGGAGGACCCTGGGGAATCGGGTGGGGAGGGAGGGGGGACGGGGAATCGGGATGGGGAGTACATGTAACTCCATGGCTGATACATGTCAATGTATGACAAAAGCCACTGCAATGTTGCAAAGTAATTAGCCTCCAACTAATAAAAATAATTGGAAAAAAAAAAAAAAAGAAGCCTGGGTTTTGTTTCAACCCAACTGCTACCCTCCCAATGTAGTTTCTCCCCAGAGTTTCTCAGCTCCAAGGCCTCGGCCCTGGAGTCACCCCGCTCCACCCAAGCTTCTCTTCTCTCACATCCCTAAACAATTTAACTTAGAGAGGAAAAGAAAACCTAACAGCCTGGACTCTGCTCTGCTCCCAGTCCCCAGGACTCAGTGCACCCACTGAGGTATCACTTTCCACCAGCCTGGAGTCAAGGGGGCCCCAGAGGGGTCAGGAGCCTGGGACAGGAGGGCTGCCCAAACCTTCCAGAGCAGACCTACATTTTTCAAAGCCAGCTCCACATGTGACATGAGTTAATTTCTTCAGAGTTTGAAAATATTCTTTACACCCTACAGAAGTCAACTTATGTGCTGTACTGTGCTAAGTCACTCAGTTGTGTCCAACTCTTTGTGACCCCATGGACTGTAGCCCGCCAGGCTCCTCTGTCCATGGGATTCTCCAGCCAAGAATACTGAAGTGGGTTGCCATGCCCTCCTTCAGGGGAAGCTAATTTATGCTGATAGCTAAATCCTTTCCACCCCTGCTTTCATCAGTCCTAGGAGAGGTGGCTGCAGCACTGGCCATCATGGATGGGGTAATAACAGCTGAAGGGGACTTAAATCAGGGCTGGGATGCCCTCTGAGCACTGGCCATTTCAGCAGGAAGCAGGAGGAAGCCCTGCACCAGACAACAGTGCTGAGAGGTAACTGTATCCACAAAATCTGCAAACATCAACAGATGGGCTCTGACACCCGTGTTTAAGTATCAGGCAAACCCATGAACCTGGTAGGGCACAGTGAGGACCAGAAGGCCGAAGGTTCCTGAGCAGCTCAACAGTGGTGAACAAGGTCACACACAGAAGCACATGGAAAGGGACTTCCCTGGTGGTCCAGTGTTAAAGAATCCGCCTTGCAATGCAGGGGACACAGGTTCGATCCCTGGTCAGGGAACTAAGATTTCACATGCGGTGGAGCAATTAAAGCCTGTGAGCCACATCCAGAGAGTCCATGCAACGCAATGAGAGATCCCGCATGCCACAATGAAGATCCCAAGTGCCGCAACAAAGACCTGATGCAGCTAAATAAATAAGTAAATATATTTTTAAAGCCCATGAAAAGCCCTTCTCTCCTGGAAGGTCCTTCTCTCAGACCCTGCTCACACAAGGCTGAGACACTGTCTTAGCAATCCCTAGCACCACAGATTGGCACCCTGAGACAGTGAGACAGCTTGAGAGTTAAGGAGGAGGTAGAGAAACTATGAACAGACAGAACTTCACGAACAGAGCAGCTCAAGCAGACCACAGGAGTCCTAGTATGACAAGGGATGTTATAGGCGGTGATGGCTCACAAGAAGAGGGCACGTGATTGCTTGCTAGCCATGGTTGGAGAAATGACCATGACCTGCTTGGAGAAACAGCGACAACTCAAGAACATCCTAGATCCCAACTCCTAGGCTTCTACAAAGAGACAGTAACAGACAACTTCCCCAGAAAACACAGAAATGCCAATTAAAGTGACCAAAACAGCAAACAATCCCCAAACATCATTGTAACTATAAAGGACTTAGGGATTCCCTAGCTGTCCAGTGGTTAGGACGCCACACTTCCACCACAGGGGGCATGGGTTGGATCCCTGGTCTGGGAACCAAGATCCAATATGAAGTACAGCATGGCTCCCTCACCCCAAAAAATATATATACACACAATATATATATATATATGTACACAATATATATATAGAGAGAAAGACAATAAATAATGGATCCTGCTTTAAAACAAATTCCCCAGGGTTGGCAAGGCTGCAGCGAGATGGGATATTTCCATGTTGCAGGTGGTACTGGTTAACCAAGACTGTCCTTGGTGAAAATGTCAGCTTGGTCACTCCATTCCTGAGAATTTATCTAAAAAAAATTAATTCAGAAGAAAATGGGAAAATATGGGAAGAAGTTGCTTTATGGCAATAAAATCTAATGGTTAGAAACTGAAAAATCAAATGTCCTACAACAAGGAGATATATGTATATAATTCAATGAAACATGATATAATCAGTGAAGAGGAAAAAAGCTTTTCATGACATTATGTGAACTTAGTGCGGGAGGGGGAGTAGAGCAGGAAACTGTACAAGGACAAAGATTGCACACAAATAGATAAAGACTGAGAGGAACCACAGGGAAACATAAATGGCTGTGTTTGGGTGGTTGGCTTCTGAATATAATTTCTTTTTTAGTTGCTATAAGGTTTTTGGGGGGCAATAGACTTAAAGAAATGGCCTGGCTTTCCCAGCAAAGGTGGGCTTGTCACTCTCTGCTGGGAACCAGCATGCCATCTGCTGACCCTTAGCCTTGGGACACGTAACACCTCGGGCCATCCACATCGCTGGCTGCACCTGTAGGAACCCCCCAGGCTTGTCTGAGCCAGGCAGGCGTGTACAATTGAAGGAGGAAACAGACAGAGCTGGACTCCATCTTAGGCCAGGCTGTGAACATTAGGCTACACACATGGTCACTCTCCCAATGGTCTCTGAACTTTGTGCCCAGTGTCTATAGAAGTGGCATACCAATGGGAAACCAGACCCCTGGATAAAAGAGCCTCAGGACTTGTACTTAGACTCTCCGTTGCCTAAAAGAATATGCTAATTATCTCTGTAACAGAACAAAGTCGTAAATTCCATTATGTTTATCGGGATATGACCACAGTCCTATTGATAAATGTCCACTGTTTATCTAGTCTTGTGACACATGAATCATGGGTTAACTTTGATTGTTTCTCTCTTTTACCTTGTCAAGACTAGTTTCAAGGAAGTTGGGGAAGTAGGTTTGAGCAAGTACACTTAGGGTATATAAGGTTTTCACAAAAACTGGTCGGGGTCCTTGACTAAGAGGAGACTCTGCCTTGGGCCTGCCGGTGTAATAAACTGCACTCCACTATCTGCACTGTCCTTCTGAGTGAGTTTGTTTCCCGGAACATGTGGCTACAACACAATGACTAGTCCAACTGGCTGAGAGGCCCCTGGGAGAAACATGGAGGACTTTGGAAGTTAGAGGAGGGCAAAGCATGGGTGATTCTATGCACTGGAATGTTGAGTTGGATAATTTAAGAATCCAATGCAAGAGTATGCAAATGCCCATCTGCTACATAAATCTATAGCCTGGCAACACCAGAGTATGTTCTCAAATTAGAATGGTCTCCAAAGTCAGGTGGCCTACCCAACCTGCAGGTGGGTTAAGGATGGCTGCCAGCTTTACAGATGAGAGCTGAAGCTCAGAGGGGTGAGGTGACTTGCCCCAGGTCACAAAGTCAGGGGCTGCTGAGACAAATGCCACTACTCCTCTGCTCACTGGCAGATGCCTCACGCCTATGAGGCTCAGAACACTCCCAACATGGGGTCTTGCTGCTTGACTGGACACAGCCATCGCCACTTGTGCCACTGTCCAGCTCAAACTCTATGGTCCGCCAGAGCCCCACACCCCCAGTCCATGGAATTGTCTCCAGGAGGGACATCAGGTGCCCGACCAAACCCTGGAGTCTTGGTATATCACCCATCCAAAGTCTTCCAGACTTGGAATGAAGGTTTCCCCAGCAGGCCCAGCCCAAGGCCATCCCACCTCACACACACAAGCAGTGTGGCCCCAGCCCTGGTGCCACTACTTCCTGGCTGTAGGATCTAATAAGTGACCTGGACTTCAGTGTTCTTGTCTGTAACATGGAGATAATAAGAGTCTCCGTGTGATAGGATTGTTATGAGGATTAAATGAGATAAGAGACATTCTCGGCAAAGTGAATACAAAGTCCTCTCGGGGTAAGTAGAACACTTCCCTCAACACAGCTTCTTTGAAAATTGAACAAGATAACTAGCACACCTCGGCTTACAGCAGAGCTCTCTAAATAATTGTTGCTACAATAACCAGTATTCTTGCCTGGAGAATCCCATGGACAGAGGAGCCTGGCGGGCCACAGTTCATGGGGTTGCAAAGAGTCTGACACAACTGAGCGACTATGCACGCATGCACAATAATAACAAAGGTATCAGACACAGTACAAAGGCAGGGGTTTTCAGGGAAAGGGCTGGGGAAGGGCTTCACAGAGCTGGGAGGGTGCTTGTTCTCTTCTTTGAAAAACAGACTCTCTTTAATGGCCCTCCTGCTCCCCCCGTCCACCCTCTAACGTGCTCACCAGCCAGGAAAGGACCCCAGCGCTGGCCACTTCTTCCCTTTGATCCCCAGGGTCCAATGAAAGCCAGACCTAGACCCTGGCCCTCAGTCTCTGCTGCCTGGGTTCCGGAGGAGGAGCGGGTAACTCAGGGTAACCGTCCCCTACTGACTTCATCTCCTCCGGGTCGAGCTTCTGGCCGGCTGGTTGCTGCTCCCTCTGGGGCCTGTGGCTGGAGGGCCCCCCTCCCCACGCCTGCGGCCCGCAGGGTCCCAGGCTCCCACTCACAGCTCGAGGATGAGCACCACGTCGGTGCGGTTCTCGAAGACGTCGTGCAGCGTGATGACGTTGGGGTGCAGCACCCGCCGCAGGATGCTCACCTCCCGCTGGATCTCCTCCAGGCACACGCCCCGCCGGCTGGCCCGGCTCTGCCGCTTCTTGATGAACTTGGCCGCGTACTCCAGCCCCGTGCTCTTCTCCCGGCACTTCTTCACGATGGCGAACTGGCCGCTGCGGGGACACAGACACACACAATGAGGACATCACTGCAGTCCTGGGAGAAGTGACCTGGCCGCCACCCCCCGGCCACAGCAACTCCTTCTTCCAGGGCAGGACAAGTCACGTCATCAGCCAGGATCCCCACCTGGCCATCATCCGGAGACGGAGACAGAACAAGTTCTGGGCTCCCCTTCTGTTCCTATGAATCCTTTACTTTGTACTAGGAAGGAATGGCAGTGTTGTCATTCCCAGTGTACAGATGGGAACACTGAGGCCCTGAAAGGCTACTGGTTTGATCCAGATGACACAGCTTCAGCTAGAACCTCTGTCTTGGATTCACCAGATGAAACCACAAGGTCCAGAGGTTTATACTACTTAATGGAAAGATTTTAAAGGAAAAGCAGGACTTCCCTGGTGGTCCAGTGGTTAAGACTCTGAACTTCCACCACAGGGGGTACAGATTTGATCCCTGGTCAAGGAACTAAGATCCTACAAGCCGCAAGGTAGGGAATGAATGAATAGTAAAAATGGTCAGCACAATTTACTAATAGTAACAATCATCTGTTTGGGCCTCCCTTATCTGGAAGCAAGGACAAACTCATCTATTTAGAACTGTAAGGAGACAAACCACCTCTCTAGTCTCATGTTCGCACCTTGGTTTCCAACCCTTCCCAACAAATCAAACTTCAATTACCTGACACAAGCCGGGTAGTGGCTTGGAGAATAAGAAGACAGAGCAAACACCAGGCTAAAGCACTTAAAGACAAGGCCAGAGGCTATGCCAGCGAGGCTGAGGGGATCCCGGTGGAAGTGGGGATGGGGTGGAGGCAGCCTAACATTGTTAGTAACCTCGGTGGGTGTTTCTCATGATTAGAAGACAGATAGTCCATGGGATTTTCTAGGCCAGAATACTGGAGTGGCTAGCCATTCTCTTCTCCAGGGGATCTTATCAACCCAGGGTCAAATCCAGATTTCCTGCATTGCAGGCGGATTCTTTACCAACTGAGCCACCAGGCATGCCCAAGAATACTGGAGTGGGTAGCCTATCCCTTCTCCAGTGGATCTTCCCAACCCAGGAATCAAACCAGGGTCTCCTGCATTGCAGGTGGATTCTTTACCAGCTGAATTACCAGGGGAGCCCAGATAGCACCAGAGAATTGTAAAATATTAGGAAACTGAGGCACAGGAGACATCAAGTGACTCACCCAAGGTCATCACAGAGTTAATGGCAAAGCCAGGCCAAAGAGCTGAGGACCCTGCCCAGTGTTCACAAACTGCTAAGACATTTGAAGGAGTCAAGACTATGTTTAGTGCCCTTCAGGGCTGAGCCTGAATCCTTCACTCCAGGGACCTAGACAGCATCCATGAAATTGTGCAAACTTGGAAAACTCAGCAGTGGCCACAGGACTGGAGAAAGTCAGTTTTCATTCTGATCTCAAAGAAAGGAAATGCCAAAGAATGTTCAAACTACCGTACAATTGTGCTCATTTCACATGCTAGCAAGGTAATGCTCAAAATCCTTCAAGCTAGGCTTTAGCAGTACGTGAACCAAGAACTTCCAGATATACAAGCTGGATTTAGAAAAGGCAGAGGAACCAGAGATTAAATTGTCAATATCCACTGGATCATAAAAAACCAAGAGAATTCCAGAAAAACATCTACTTCTGCTTCATTGACTACACCTAAGTCTTTGACTATGTGGATCACAACAAGCTGGAAAATTCTTAAAGAGATGGGAATACTATACCACCTTACCTGCCTCCTGAGAAACCTGTATGCAGAAACCTGCCAAAGTGGCAGGTAGCCCCAGGCCAGCCTCCCTGAATGCTCTAAAGGCAGCCCCCTACACACACACACAGAGGGAAGGGCAGCGGCCTTCACCATCACTGGGGGTGATGTTAAGGCAATAACTGGGGGCCACTCTCAGTCTTTGGAGACTACCTAATGGCCACCCTCCTGGGGATCCTCCCACTCCCCTTCCACCAGTGTCCCAGGTTTTCCTGACACCCACAATACCTACTGCTTGAGACAAAAACCATAACCACCACTTTGGATGTACTCTCTTAGGGGCGCTGGGGTAAAAGTTACACACAAAGAAGTGCTCTGGATACAGTAAGTCCCCTACATAAGAACGAGTTCCATTTCAAAAGTGTGCTGGTAAACCCATTTTGTCTGTAAGTCCAACAAAGTTAGCCTAGGTATCTGACTAACACAGTCAGCTATATAGTACTGTAATGTAATAGGTTTATAATAACTTTCACACAAATAATACATAAAAAACATAACAAATAAAGAAAACAGTTTTAGTCTTACAGTATAGTCCCTAGAAAAGTGCAGCAGTGCAGTACAACCGCTGGTACACAGGGGCTGGCATCGAGGGAACAAGCAAGAAGAGTTCCTGACTGGAGGAGAGAGAGGAGGTGGGAGATGGTGGAGCTAAAGGATCGTCAGCAATAGGAGATGGAGGGCAAACTGCAGTTTCACTCACACCTGACACTGATGGGACGCACGTTTGCATCTTTGAAAGTTTGCAACTTGAAGGTTCGTATGTAGGGGACTTACTGTGTTTGCCTCAGCCTCAGAAACTAGTAGCACATCTGAATCACTCCATTACTAGAATAATCCTCAGTGAGACAGCCTTCAAAATAAACCCAAGTGATCAAAAAAAAAACAGACCCTCAAGTAGAGCAAGTGAGGAATAAGAGTTGCCAACACTTAAATAGCATTCTGTGGCAACCATCGTAGAGATGTCACCACACACCTGTTCACACATCCCTCCATCCCCTCATCCCCCTTTACCCAGGGCTACCTGAGCATGTACTCTGTGCCAGGCTCTGCCTGCACAGCAAGGGGCAGGGACCAAAGACTCAGACATCAGGCATAGATGGAACTCTGGGGAGGGAGAGGGCCCCGGTGGCTGGGCTGGGAAGGCTTTGTGGAGCCATGCATATATCACACTGTCTGCTAACTCTAAAGTTTCAGCTATTTATGCCTCTTATACCGATTCTGGACCCTCTACACCTGATGCAGGTGGGGTTAAATCAGGCCTCCCAAAGTCAGAGGGAACACGTGCAGCGAGATCTCTGGTACCTGAGAGCAACTCTGGGCCTTGGGACATCAGGCCTCTTAGCGGGTGCCAGCAAACACTGAACAAAGCCTCGAGTCCCAGGCAGCTGTGCGTCTCCAAGTCAGGACGGCCACGCTCCTCTCCTCCCTGACACCTCAAGGAGTCTGGCATCAGCAGCCCTGAGGGATGGGAAAGCCAAAGTGTAAGGACTTTAAACTATTTGTTTAAGCTTATGGAGCACAGAGGTGGAGGCAGAGGATTTTTATAAAGCAGAGCTAAATATTTCAGATCACCTTGACAAAAAAGCTTTCCCTTCTCCTTAGGGGGAAACGGAGGCATTTTTCTGTATCACATGCCTGAAAAATTCCTCTAACTCTCAAAAAGCAAATGAGTGTTTGCTTTTGAGTGTTCTCTCTGTGAGAGCAGCTGAGGCAACGAGAGGTGACTGGGGGTCAGGCCTAACAGGAGCAGGCGTCCTCCTCCCGCCAAAAGGAGGTATTCTGAGAGCAGGTGACTAACACAGAGCCAAATACCAGCCAATGCCACTCATCTTGCGTCTCTTTGCGAGACAAGGGTCCTCCGCTCAGCCTGCCCGGGGAGCCTCAAAGGGAGCAGGGGCCACTCGCTGGTCTCCTCTCTCCTCGGGCAGGTGCTGGAACGTGTGGAGTATGTGCTCCACTAGGCCAGCCCTGGGCAGGAGGAGCAGGCTTCCAGGTCAGACAGGCCTGGTCTCAGGAGACATACACTGTCACCTGGGGCCAGTGGCCACCTTCTCTGTGCATCAGTTTCCTCATCCGTAAAATGGGAACTGTGATTCTCTGCCAAGGAACTGTAAGGACTGGAAATAGGTCACGTCAAGGGGGACTTCCCTGACGCTCCAGTGGCTTAGACTCCACGCTCCCAATGCAGGAGGCTCAGGTTCGATCCTTGGTCAGGGAACTAGATTCCACAGGCCACAACTAAAAGATCCCACATGCTGCCACTAAGACCCAGCACAGTCAAGTAAATAAATAAATATTTTTTAAAATTAAAAAAAAAACACTTCATTTTGGCCTGCAGATAAATCTAATAAACGATGACTAGTGTTACTGCTATTAGTTTGTTGCTCATGTGAAGGCAGAAGTAAGTCGCTGATTTACATGGACTTCAATGTGTGGCCACGGCATCAGTGCAATTTTAACACACGTCCCCACCCCAACCTACTCTCCGATGATCCCAGTGCACAGTCAATTTGGGGTTTATCTTCATTTTAAACAATTCACCAACTCTATTCATCCTTAGAGCAGTGGTTCTCAACCCTGGTGGCACACCAGAATCACTGGGGAAATCTTAAAGTTACGGCTGCCTGGATCCCACCTCCAGAGGTTCTGATTTCCTCGGACTGGCAATCAGGATATTTTTTAAAAACATTCTGGGACTTTCCTGGTGGCGCAGTGGATAAGAATCGACCTTCCAAATCAGGGGACACAGGTTCGATTCCTGGTCCAGGAAGATCCCATATGTAGCAGAACAACTAAGCCCATGCATCACACTTACTTAGCCTGTACTCTAGAGCCTTCGAGTTGTAACTACTGAAACCTGCACCTAGAGTCTGTGCTCCGCAACAAGAAACACCGCCACAATAAAAAGCCAAAACACTGCAATGAAGAGCAGCCCTCTACTTGCCACAACTAGAGAAAGCCTGCATAAAGCAACAAAGACCCAGTGCAGCTGAACATAAATAAATCAACTTTCTGGGTGACCCCAATGTGTAGCCAGGGCTGAGAAACACCAGCTTACAACAGTCCTCTGATTATCTCTGTTTTTCCATATGAAAAAAAGTACACCACTGCAACTCATATTATTCCTTGTCCTTCTCAGTATTGATATATTACCCTCTCCCTTAGATCTTTGATCTGACCATGAGAAGGAGGGAGAGAGGAGAGAAAAGGGAGATGGGGAGTGTTGTCTCTTTCATCAGAACAGGTTTTGATTGATTTGCAAATCAAGACAGAAGATGACCCTCGACTCTGGGGAGTAACAGGAATGGAAATTTGCTGTGGGACACCCCCTGGTCCCTGTACCCACAATAGAGGCACAAAAGCCAGACCTGAGATGGCTCTGTCATGCCCATCAGAAGGCACCTGCAGACCCACGGGCAGGTGGAAGCAGTGATAGTTATGGGCCTTTTTCTGTCCATCAGGAAGGCTCTGAAGCCAGAAATTCAGGCCCAGGGGCACAGAAGTTGCTCAGCTATGCTACAGGACCAGGGGTAGACAAGGAAAGCCCCTCTAGGATAAGACAGAGCCACCCAGGCTATCAGCCTAGGAGGGAGCAGAGGGGAGCCGCCAATAGTAAGGGAAGTAACTGTCAATACAGATTTAAAAATCATGGGAATACTGAAACACTGATGCACATACGCAAAGCACGCATATGTCTGTCCCTGCAACAGTCAGTTCCTAACTCTAATGCAGCAAAGGGCGGGTAGTCAGGAGGTCCAACTTCTGACCCCGACCTGCCCCCAAAGCTTCATGGGCTTGGATAAGGAGCTGCCTTTTCGGTCCATTTTCCTTCACCTGCCACCTGTCAGAAAGCTTCTGAGGGGAATTCCCTGACAGTCCAGTGGTTAGGACTTGGTGTTGTCACTGCCATGACCTGGGTTCAATCCCCAGGTTCCCACAAGCCATGTGGCACAGCTAAAAGGAAAGAAAGTTCCCGAGAGTCCACTACAACTCTGAACAGAAACGAAATTTTCCCTTCACTTTCCAAATTCCGTCTCTGGGCTGCTGTCTGGGGTCTTGGGTTCTGGTCAGATCCCACCTGCTAATTGGTCATGAGCCTCGGGAGCCTGTTCACCTCCCTCGGCCTCAAGGTCCTCCCTTGTCAAATGAGGATGAGAAAACCCAGCCTGTCCACCTCACAGGGAAAATCATGAGGTAACTCCCCAGAAAGGACTAAACCATCCAATTAGTAAAAAGGCAGGAGGCAGGGGTGGGTGGAACACTGTGCCTGAGGCTGACTTGCAAAAGTCACGTTAGGAGGGTCTCGTGAAGGACAGTAAATCCACGAGACATAGAAACTAGTTTCCCTGCTCCTGCCAGCAGCTCTCCTGCAATTATATCAGGAACATGCTCCTCTTCTCAGACAGAGGACCCAGCTCCTCACTTATTCAGTGTCCCTGGAGGACAAATGAGGCTGTGTGAAGACTAGTGTCACAGACAGGACTTGGCAGGGCCTGGGGAGGGTGGGGGGCACCCCATTAGAGTCTCCTGTTGTCTGTCCAGGAATCAGATGATGAGGAGTAAACCTGGAACTGCTTCTCAGAACTCAAAAATGGTTTGGGACTTTCCTGGTGGTGCAGTGGTTAAGAATCTGCCTTCCAGGGGCTTCGCTGGTGGCTCAGTGGTAAAGAATCCACCTGCTAATGCAGGAGACACGGGTTTGATCCCTGATCCAGGAAGATCCTACGTGCCGCAGAGCAGCTAAGCCTGTGAGCCACAATTATTGAGCCTATGCTCTAGAGCTCAAAAACTGCAACTACTGAGCTCATGTACTGCAACTACTGAAGCCTGTTCGCCCAAGAGCCAGTGCTCCGCAACAAAAGAAGCCACCACAATAAGAAGCCTGTACATTACAACTAGAGAGTAGCCCACACAGCAACAAAGACCCAGAACAGCCAAAAATAAACAAATAAATTAAATTATGTTTTTAAAAATTGAGGGATGTAGGTCTGATCCCTGGTTGGGGAACTAAGATCCCACATGCCATGGGGCAGCTAAGCCTGTGCCAGAACTAGAGAAGCCCATGCACCTCGAGAAAGACCCAGTAGAGCCAAAATAAAATAAATAAAAAATATTTTTCAAAACCAACTCCTAAGTTTCAGGGAAGAGCCTGGCTCAACTGCTCCTGAATTCTTTACCACCCAAGAGTAATCTGGGTGTGAGCCAAATCTCACATCTGGGATAGATTGTGTATAGCAATGTGGACATCACAACATTTACATCCAGCTTTTCTCTCTTCATGCCAATTTCACTTTTATCCTCTCTTAAATGTTTGCTAACATCATTCTTAGCTCCATTTTACAGATCAGAAAACAGAGGCTTAGGAAGGTTAAGTAACTTGCAAGTTGGACCAGGTAGCAGATCCTGATAGAGGGACTAGGACATAAAGTCATGTCAACCAACTCCAGCTTCAGTGAGACTCTCCAGGTAACTAGCCAGCAGTGATGCACCAAGCAGAAAGGAAGGGTCCCAGCCCAGAAGAGAGGAGAATTTTATCATTGATATTACTAACAATTGCCAATGCATGGTGATAATAAATAGTAGACTGATTTGGGAGACTTCCTTGGCGGTCCAGTGGTTAAAAATCTGCCTTGTAATGAAGGGGACTTAGGTTTGATCCCTGCTCAGGGAATTAAGATCCCACATGCCATTGAGCTCTGGTGGAGCCCCATGGAGCCCTCTTGAGAACTTATGCGCTGCAATGAAAGATCCCACATGACTCAACAAAGACACCACATGCCTCAACTAAGACTAAATACAGTCAAGTAAATAAACAGATTTAAAAAAAAAAAAAAGTAGACTGGGGACTTCCCTGGTGGTGCAGTGGTTCAGAATCCACCTGCCAATGCAGGGGACACCAGTTTGATCCCTGGTCCAGGAAGATCCCACATGCCACAGAGCAACTAAGCCCTTGCACCACAACTACTGAGCTCATGAGCTGTAACTACTGAAGCCTGACTCTAGAGCCATGCTCTGCAAGAAGAGAAGCCACTGCAGTAAGAAGCCCATTCACCACAGCCAGAGAGTAGCCCCTGCTTGCCACAACTAAATAAAGCCCTCGTGCAGCAACAAAGCCAAAAATAAATCAATTACTTTTGAAAAGAAAATAATTTTTTTTAAAGTAGAATAAGTTTTATTCAATTTTTATCATTGGTTTTGAATTCTCAAAAGACAATGCACCTCTCATGGCCAGAATTGAGACAGACCACTCCCACTGTCAAAAATAAATCAATTACTTTTGAAAAGAAAATCATTAAAAACAAAAAGTAGAATAAGTTTTATTCAATTTTTATCACTGGTTTTGAATTCTCAGAAGACAATGCACCTCTCAGAGCCAGAATTAAGACAGATCACTCCCTCGGTCCACCCACTCCCACAAGGTTGGCTATGGCCAACTAGACTTGTTCTTACAACTCCCCAGGGATGACTGCCAAAGGCATTTTTAAGGTTTATTGATAGAGTGGGTCTAACTCATTTTCTCTCTCAGACAGTCCAAAATGTCCACGAATCTACTAACTTGCCCCAAAGTCCCCAGTTGATCAAGGTGGAGATGAGGCAGAGCTGCACAGAATAGAGAGCAGGGAGAGATGTCACGGGAGGTGGGAGGCATCAAGTGGGAAGTGCTCCAGGTCAGAGGGTTGTGGGGCCCAGGTTCCTCCTCCTGCTTCCCCCCAAGCAATCACTGCAGTTCCTCTTCCCACACTGGAGAACAATGAGCCACAACTACTCTGAAATTACCCTGCAGGTGTGTAGTACCACAGGGCAGGACAGTGCTTAGAAGTTTCCAGTCAAGGCCACCCCAGGTGCAGCCCAGGAAGAGGGGGAATGGAACCTTCAGCCAGCATGTGTCAAAGGCGTGAGCAGGAGGAGCTCAAATCTACAGTCCACAGGAACCAGATCGGCCCAATCCCATAGGACCCACCCCCTGATCCCAGGGCAAGAGCCTGTCTGGGGATGGTGTCACCAGCCCCCTCCCCACTCCTCTGCCTGGCCAAACTTGACTGACCTGGCCTCTTACCCTGCCCCCCCGCCACCACCCTATACACACACATACACACACAACGCACACAAACACACCATCCTTTTCAACACATCTGTCTCCACTCAGCCACGCCCATGAACAAAGATATTCCTCCCATCACCTTAGCAAAAAATCTGTTTCTGGTCTCATAGACTTAACTCCAGGATTTACAGTCAGTAGACTGAGGTTCTATTTCTAGCTCTATTACTCTTAGTAAATCATGTGACTCTGACCCTCAGTTTCCTTGTGTGTAACCCAGACACAAGAATATTCCAATCTCACCTTTCATCTGCAGTCTCTGCCCAGGCTGCAGTGTCCCTGCCAAGCCCTGAACATGTGCATGGGGGCCAGCTGTGGATTCTGGGGCAGATGTAGCCCCAGGATGGGGTCTTGGCCAAGGGCATCCTTGGCCCTCCTGAAGAGAGGAAACTAGCAGCACGTGGACAGTCTGTGATTTGGAGTTATCTGATGCCTTGACCTGAGTGAGAATCCTTCCCCCACTGGGACCATGGAGGTCTGACAGCCCTCTGTGACACAAAGATAAGTAATAGTTGAAATAAATATTATCAAATGCAAAGTGAGCTTTTGCATTGAGATTTTGGATTATACACAAATTTTAATTGAGAAAACAGAACTCCAGAGGAATGAATTCTGCAGGCCCCAAAGAGGTATGAAAAGGTGGCTTGGTGCCTAGGAATTCACACAAAGGAAAACAATCTGGATCCCACTGAGGCTATTACATTTAGTCATCATTGTCCCCTTAGGCTTCTCTTGGCTGTGACAGCTTCTTTGACTTTCCTTGTTTTTGATGCCTTCAAATTTTGAGTAAGGCATTCTGTAGGAAGTTTCTCAGTTTGATTGAGTTTCCTCATAATTAGGATTTGGGGATCTTAAAACCTTAAGGGATTTTGAAAGGAGACCACAGAGGTGAAGGACTATGCTCATGTCATACTAAGACACACACTATCAATATAACTTATTACTGTTGATGTTAACCTTGACCACCTGGCTGAGCTCTGATTTGCAGGTTTTCTCCACTGTAAAGTTACCCCTGCTCTCTGACACTCTACTCTTTGGAATGAAGTCACTGTGTGCTGCCCACACTTAAGAAGAGGGAGTTGTAGTATTCTTTCTTTTATAATATACATACATACATATATGTATATATTATTGAACTATAGTTGATTAACAATGTTGCATTAGTTTTTGCTATACAGCAGAGTGAATCAGTTATATATATGCATGTATCCACTCTTTCTGAATCTGCCTGCAATGCAGGAGACCTGGGTTTGATTCCTGGGTCAGGAAGATCCCCAAGAGAAGGAAATGGCAACCCACTCCAGTATTCTTGCCTGGAGAATCCCATGGACAGAGGAGCCAGGAAGGCTACAGTCATGGGGTCACAAGAGTCGGACATGACTTAGAGACTAAACCATCACCACTCTTTTTAAGATTCTTTTCTCATTTAGGTCATTGCAGACCGCTGAGTAGAGTTCCCTGTGCTATACAGTGGGTGCCTGTTGGTTGTCTATTTTATATACAGTAGTGTGGAGTTGTGGTATTTTTAAGGGTGAAAGATTTACATCAGTTAATTGAAATTCTATAGCAAGAAGTTAGTCTCCTCTCTCATTTAGCAAATGTATACTTATCCACCCCCCAAAAGAATATCCCAATCTCACCATGTTATAATGAGAAAGAAATGAGACAAATATGTGAAAGCACTAAGGAAACGATCTCTCTCTGTGAATGTGAATTACTCCTTCCATCCAGTGGATTGACACATCTGGATCATGGTCTCCATTTTCCAGTCCCAGCCTTGAGCCTGCTTTAGCACCCGTGAACCCCATCCTCAGATGCCAGCTTAATAAGATAGCGTGGGGGAAAACTGGGGCAGCTGAAAGGCAGGGTCCCTGGGTGGTGCCAGGATCCAGGAAGGCAGAAAACACTTCAGGATATAGTCATCTGAGGTTAGGGTAAACAAGGGATCAGATATTCAGGAAGCCAAAAAAAAGGGTGAAGAAATATAAGGTTGCCAGAAGGGGGAACACATGGCAAGTCAAGATTCCAGGCCAAAGAGATGAGAAGAAGGAGCAAAAGTTTACCAAAAACCAGGGGGGCAGCATGTCAGGAACTAGGTGTGCAAGCAAGGAGCGAGAGACCCGTGGGATCAGCAGCCCAGCCACGTGGCACGTGGAGCTGCAGCAGACAGAAACATCAGCAGAAGACCTGCAAACACAAGAGTGCCCAGAACTGCTCAACGGCCTTTGCTCCCAGCATGTGAGCCAAACCACTGTCTGTGAGCCCGTTTCCCTTCCCTGACCATGTTGCCCCTAACTTTCTAGTCTCATGATGATGGTTTTAAAATTTATTTGAGGTGTGGAGCCCTCTCTCCAACAAATTGTGCAAAGAAGCTCACTATGTAAAACATACAAAAAGCAGGGCTTCTTTTTGGGTAGAGATGCTAAGAGATGGACCATAAAGAAGGCTGAGCATCGAAGAAGTGATGCCTTTGAATTGTGGTGGAGAAGACTCTTGAGAGTCCCTTGGACTGCAAGACGATCAAACCAGTCAATCCTAAAGGAAATCAATTCTGAATATTCATGGGGAGGACTGATGCTGAAGCTGAAGGTGAAGCTCCAATACTTTGGCCACCTAATGCAAAGAACAGACTCACTGGAAAAGGCCCTTGTGCTGGGAAAGATCGAAGGCCAAAGGAGAAGAGGGTGGCAGAGGATGAGATGGTTAGATAGCATCACCGACTCAATAGACATGAATCTGAACAAACTCTGGGAGACAGTGAAGGACAGGAAAGCCTAGAGTGCTGCAGTGCAAGAGGTTGTAAAGAGACACAACTTAGCAACTAAACAACAGCAACTCACAGGCTGCCTGCTCAGAGCCCAACCACATGATGCCCAAAGGGGCTTTCTGGAACCCCAAGGGTTCCAGGGAACAAGATTTGAGAAGTCTACTCAATAGCATGGAAGCATGCTCTTTGATGATCCCAAAGCAATTCCAAACTGCAAGGAAAGAGTGAGGGAAAAAAAGGAGAAATAGAAAACACTAAAGAGATAATTCTCAAAATTATTATCTATTCTTTTAAGGAGTTGCTCTGGGACGTTTCTATGGTCCAGTGGTTAGAACCCCAAGCTCCCAATGCAGGGGACCCAGGTTTGATCCCTGGTCAGGGAATTAGAGCCCACATGCTGCAACTAAGAGTTCACTAAAGATACTGCATGCCACAACTAGGACCTGGTGCAGCCAAAATAAGCACATAAATAAATATTAAAAAAAAAAATTTACTCTGACCAAACCAAACTCAGGATCAACAATAAGGAACACACTTTGGATTAAGTATCAGGAACCAGAAGTTTCCAGGGAGCTAAACCCTGACCTACAAATGGCCCCTCTCCATCAAGTCACAGGTGTCTGCCTGTGCTGGCCAGTGGCAGCTGCCTGCACAGCTTAGCTCATTCAGCTCCTTGTCCCTCAGACTAACTTCCTTCCTCTGGCTCTTTATTTGGGGGCTGGGGGGCACACAGAAAAAATTCCTAAAGCACAAAACGGAAGGAATTGTTGAGCAGAGCCAAGTCAGGCTGAGCTATGACTGCATTTTGGAATCTATTTTTAAGTCTAAGCACGTTTTGATGCTATTGTCAAATGAACAGGAGCCCACAGGCCCAAGGCCTGAAATTAATTAAGCTCAGTTTAACTTGGACTTGGCTTTTTGGAGGACTTTGGCTTTTTCTTTTTTCGCTGAAAATATAGCTCAGTGTCCTCTGGCATTTCCCTTAGTCTGGAGTCTATATTCTAGACACAGACATGACATAGGCTACTATGGCTTGAAGTGTTAGCCATGGAGGGTACCACCCATCACCCACCATCCACCCACCTGCCCGTCTAGTCACCTAACTACCCGTCCACCCATCTACCTAACTGTCCATTCACCAATCCATCTATTTACTAATTTACTCCTCCAGCCCTCATGTATGGATCAGTGTCCCAAATGCTACAGACCAGACATACCCGCACAACTTGAAGGACTCATAGTCAACTGGAGAGATCAGACAAATGCTCATGGAAAAAGAAATATGGCATGGGTGTCTAGAAATAGCTGCCACAGGTCAAGTGCATGGGCAACAGTAAGCCCCGCAGCAGTTCAGCAGAGGGAGGAAGTACTGGCCAAGGGGAGTGAGGGGAAGTCTTAAGGAGCAGGTGGGATGTGAACCAGGTTGATAACATATGATCAGGCCACTCAAGATGGCTCTTCTCTTGCTCTCCGTACATCCCCTGCTCCCAGTCCCTGCCTCACCTACACCCGACTCTCCTGACTGAATTTCTCTCTTAATCTTAGAGCCTAATCAGTGAATGCCTACATAGTTGCCCCTAGTCTCAGCTTGTGATTGTTCTAATCTTTAAATCAGAACATCTCCACCATGAGAGCTGATGAAAGGAACAGTGAGGGGCATGCGCCACTGCTGGTTTCCCTGGTAACTGATGAGCCAAACTGACATCAATTCCCTCTATAACTGGTAACCCTCCAGCTCCCACCAGGAGTGAAGACTGCTGCCCTGTCCTGCCCGCTATCTGTTGTACATGTGGAGATGTTGCTCCAGGACCTCGTTTCAGCCATGTAAGATTCATCCCACCCCATCCATTAAGCCACGGATGTCTCTGTTGCTGACTCCAGGCTCTTTCTTTGGTCTTGAAGCTGGGCAAGTACAGGGCTTGCAGGCCTATAAGGTGCAGCCCAACAGGCAGAGGAAGCTGAATTCAGACAGGCAAAAAGGAATCAGCTGGCCACAGCTGGAGTGAAACACAAATGCTTTATTCTGGGAATGCCCTGAGTCAACACGTTACTTCTTCACTTCCTCCCCGTCAAGTGGCCACTTTCTCGAGGAAGTCCATCAGGAAGCTGAGCTTGCCCTTTCCTCTCCTCTTTGTGGGGGTGGTGGAAGAGGACAAGTGGCCAGCAGCAACAATGTTCACTTGGGTAGGGTTCCCCTCTCACCACCCGAGTTCCTGACAATCAGATGTAGGTTTGATTAATAAAAAGACCTTCAGCAGGACAGGTCAGCTCACTTGATCCCAGAAACACCAGCCAGTTGGCCTTCACAGCCTGAGCAAAGCCCAGGAGGCTGGACCATAAGGGATGTGATCTTTAGCAGAGCAAGAAAGGGACTAAAACAGAAAGACGGAAAGATCCAGTCAGGTCGAGGTTCTGTTATTACCATGTAGGGACAGGGTCGTCCCTCATATCTTCTATAATGGCTCCCTCCCAACTTGCCAGACCCCTCTAGTGTCAAGAGTTCTGTTCCCAACCCCTCTGCTGTGAACTCTACACATCCCCATGGTCCACACTCCCCGGGGATCCTGCAGCTACTGAAGCCATGTGTCTTAGAGCCTGTGTTCCAAAACAAGAGAAGCCCCTGCAACTAGAAAGTAGACCCTGCTTGCTGCAGCTAGAGAAAGCCCACACGCAGCAATGAAGGGCCTGTGCATTGCAACAGAGGCCCAGCACAGTCAAAATGTTTTTTTTTTTTTAAAAAAAAAAAAAGAACAGCTCTCAGGCACTCAGCAAGATGCCCCAGTACCATCTTCATATCCAGCAAAATGCTGAACACATCACATGGCAGAGATACTTCCATGACAAATGACCAAGGCATTCACCTTAATCAGCAACCAGCCCATCGGAACCTGGGGAGTAAGAACTGTCTTACTCATCCGATGGGGTCTGCTGAACACTGAGCATGAAGTAGGTATTCTGCCTACTTGCAGAAAAGAAGAGCTAAACTGAGGCAACAGGCAGTGAGTGAAGGACTTGTCACTCACAGCCAGCCCTCTGTGCACTCAGAGCACCTCACCAGCAGACTCACTAGGAAAAGAACACATTCTTGATAGTTATTACAAAAGGAGCATGCTCATTATTTTTAAAAAGCACAAAGAGGAAGCTTCCTGAGATAACCATTGTTATCATTTTGGTATCTGCTCTCTTAGATTTTTTTCAGCACATACTATAGTCTTTTTTGTTTGTTCATTTTTTTAATGGGACTGGGATGATGCCGTATGTACTATTTTGGAAACTGCTTTTTAAAACTTTTCTGCTTAACAATAGATCATGAATATTACTCACATTACTGAAAATTGTTTCACTCCTGATTTTAAATAATATGTCACTTTACAAATAAACCATAATTTTTAAAGCAAATTCTTAATTTTGGATATTTATAGTATCCTTTTCTTGGCACACCACATGGCATGTGGGATCTTAGTTCCCTATCCAGGGAGAGAACCCATGCCCCCTGCATTGGAAGGCCACTTCCAATGTCTTAACCACTGGACCACCAGGGAAGTCCCTGGACATTTATGTTACTTCTAATTTTTATTATAATTAAGACTGTTATAGATACTAGTATATATAAATCTTTGTGTACATCCCTGATTATCTTTTCTGAAGGTAAGTTCCAGGTAGAACCCTTGGTCAAAAGTTATTTACATTTCTAAGGTTTATGATACTTGACAAATTATCTCCCAGGAAGATTGTCTCAATAATACTCCTAACAGTCCTAAATAACCCCTTGAACTTGTTCACTGTGTTTTTCAGCTTTACCATTTTCCTATTTGAAGGATGATATCTGATTATCTTAACTTGAATTAAATTTATTATTAACTTGTAGTTGATTACTAGTAAGAATGAACATCTTTTCCCTATGCTTGTTGGTAATCTGAACTGCCTTATACATGCCTCCTCGTTTATTTTTCCACTGGGGTGTTTGCCTTTTTCTTATCGTTTATAAAAGCTCTTTACATATTTGTGACCTGAACCCTTTGTCTTGTATGTTTCAAACATCTGCCCTGATTGTATTGGCCAAAAGGAACTTTAGGCCTTTTGTAGTGTCAGACAGTGTTAATCAGTTTTTTCCTTACGTCTCCTCTGGCTGTTACTAAGCCGTGACTTAAGGGTACACTCAAGGGGAGTGCCCTGTGCCCCTTCGGTCACACAGGCATTCAATTCAGGCAATACCTTTAAACTCACCACAGAGGCAATCCCTCATCCCCCACACATGGCCCTTTACTCAGAGTCACCCCACTCTTCCTCCTGGTAATGACCCTTCTACTGGCTGATTTCAGGAAAGGACGGCATCAGAATGTGAGCAGGTTCTGCTACAGAGTGGGCCTGGTATCCCCAGGATAGACTGCAGCTCCCGGGGTGACCAGCACAACAAACCCCCCTTAAGGGATGCAAAGCATCTCCCCTGCCCCCCAATTATCCATTATGTTGTTTAGCGTCCTTTGGAACAGGATGCAGCAGGCAGTGGCTTTCTTTCAGAAATTAGTACCATGAACATGTCTGTCTACCCTGAAAACCTATAGCCTTCCTCATTTCAGATAATGAAAATGACATAATCTATCTTATTTCCCTTTTGTTGCCTTGGTGGTCAGTGATAATGGTCAACGATAATGACCCAGATCTTGGGTGTGTTTCCTTCCTCTTTCCTTTGCACCAGTGGTTCTCACACTTGAGGGTGGAACAGAATCAAGGAGAGCTTGGTAGAAATGAGATATCCAAGCTTTGCCACAGAATTGATAAATCATAATCTTCTGGAGGTCGTGTGTCTTTTGATCTCCACCTTTATTTTCAAATTCTGTGTGCCTCGTGCTGTAGGTTGCCTCAAGTTGTTACCATACATGGGCAGGAGGAACTAATTATAAGTGGTCCTGTTGCCATCACTGTGGCATGGAGAGAGATAGGGAGCTGTCGAGCACTCCTGCAGAAGCAGAACCCTCCTATTTCACAGTTGGCTAAAGGGGGCCCCAGCCTGTTAAAGGGGCTTGTCCCGGGCAGGACTACCCGTACAGCCATTTACGCAGTCCATCCCAATGGCCAATTTGATCAACTTCAGAGCAGAAGGCATTTCCCATAGGAAGAAAATGATGCCAACTCCCATGCCCTTTGGGCCCCATGCTCACAGGGGGCTTATCTCCTCATCCCTGCCCTCAAATGGATTTGACTTTAGATCCACATCATAACTCATCATAGTTGGTAAAGAATCTGCCTGCAATGCAGGAGACCCCAGTTCGATTCCTGGGTCGGGAAGATCCGCTGGAGAAGGGATAGGCTACCCACTCAAGTATTCTTGGGCTTCCCTTGTGGCCCAGCTGGTAAAGAATCCGCCTGAAATGCAGGAGACCTGGGTTCGATCCCTGAGTTGTGAAGATCCCCTGGAGAAGGGAAAGGCTACCCACTCCAGTATTCTGGCCTGGAGAATTCCATGGACTGTATAGTCCATGGGGTCACAAAGAGTTGGACATGCCAGCGACTCTCAGTTCACTCACTATCCTCCCTATGCCCACAACCCTGGAGAGCGGGACCAGGTAGAGAGAACAGGTCCAAGTCCTCTTAGAAGCAGATTTCTGTCCAAACTCTCCTCCACCCAGCCCCATCTTCCCTGCAGAAGCTGAAGCCTCTGTTGGGCAAGCGGCTCCAAGTCACAGCTTAGGCCACCCTCCTCCAACCACTGTCATCACCAACCCCAGTTAGCAGCTACCAGGTGCCCTGGAGGCTGCCAATCCTTCGCAGTTCCTCTAAGTCATTACAGGATTTGGCACCTAATTTCAAGCACAATTGTCAAGACGTCATCAGGAAGGTATGTGTCACCTCCAACATGATCTGTTTTTCTACCCAAACTGCAACCTAGAACAGATCCAGGTGTCTATCCTGGCCGCTTCCCTCTAGAAGCCAACCAGTCAGGCCTGCCTCACCAGCTGCTGCAGGGTATCCTTGTCGTCACCCACGCTGGAGGGCTCTGAGAGCTGGGGGGCTCAGATCTGGGAAGGACGCCAGGATAATCCTAAGCCAGCTCTGTTTCTAGCAGGCTCTGGAAACTTGGCGGGTTTCTTGGCTTTTCTGTGCCTCTGCTCCCACCTCAGCACACGGGGATGACAACCACCTCAGAGGCTGTGATGCGGATTAAATGCACGGCTACCTGCAAATGCCCAGAGCAGCATCTGGTACATGGTCAACACTGACAAAAATGAGTTTAGTTTTAGCTCGCCAGGCTTCAGTTTCCTCACCTGTCAAATGAAATTAATACACTCACTTGCAGGACGGTTGAGAAATTTTAATTAGAGAAAAGTGAAAACAGCATAAACCTGGCATATCCTTGGTGCTTGATAAACAGTTTCTGAAAGGTGAAGGAGGAATAAATCAGACAATAGGTATCAAGGTTCAGAACAGATGTTTTCACCCTGGCCGCAGGCTGCCCCTTCCTGCTCCACAGTATCCCAGAAATCACCTCCTTGCTCAGAGACACAGACCCACAGAGCATCCAGGGTTCCCACATGGGGCCTGGACTAGTGAGACAGGCACATTCCTCTTTAATCTTGAGAGCGGGCAGGTCCCAGCGGCCCCTTAGGGCAGAGTGTCTCAACACAGCACGCCCCAGGACAGCCAGGAGATGGACGGTGTCCCTCAGCCCTCCTGCCAGCCCGCTGTTCACTCTAGGACAGACATGCTACGGGGTCTCCTGCCAGAGGCTGGGTCTGGATGATGAGGCTCGTGTATGCACAGAGAAGGGTCCACACACAGAGAAGGGTCTATGCCTAGTTCCCTAAGTCTCTTCTAGGTGGGCCCACCCCCAGAATGGACCCAGGGAAAGCGCCAGGAAGCCCAGCCGGGAGCAGCTGAGGTTGTCCTGACCATAACGACAGGTGTCTCTGTATGCACGACTCATCGGCCATCACGGACGTCCATCACTTACCGCGCTGGGTTATTCTGTCTACTCCCCTGAATTCCCACCACCCCACACTTGCCCCCAGGGTTGAAAATGCCTGAAACACGGGGATGGTTCTGTGTTGCTCACTGCTGTGCTCTCGGCATCTCGAAGTGCTCAGTAAGTATGAGTTGACTACTGGAGTCTTGCGTGCAGGCACTGGGAACACAGAGATGAGCGAGATGCAGTTCCTCATTCATTTGAGAACCAGCAAGTATTTGCAGAAGGCACTCCCCCTCAAACCTTTTTCTAAACTGAACATTCGGTGTGTCTTCTCTCTCGGACTCTTTAAAGGCACAGCTGTCCTATGGAACTTCTCTTTACTCCCAGGAAACCCAAGCCCTCAAACAGTACATAGTAAGCACTTTTGTTGTTGTTGTTCGGTCGCTAAGTTGTATCTGATTCTTTGCTAACTCATGGACTGCTTGCAGCATGCCAGGCTTCCCTGTCCTTCACCATCTCCCAGAGTTTGCTCACACTCATGTCCATTGAGTCAGTGATGGCATCCAACCATCGTAGCCTCTGTCGTCCCCTTCTTCTCCTGCCCTCAATCTTTCCTAACATCAGGGTCTTTTCAGATGAGTCAGTTCTTCGCATCAGGTGGCCAAAGTATTGGTGCTTCAGCTTCAGCATCAGTCCTTCCAATGAATAGTCAGGGTTGATTTCCTTTAGAATTGACTGGGTTGATCTCCTTGCAGTCCAAGGGACTCTCAAGAGTCTTCTCCAACACCACAGGTCAAAAGCATCAATTCTTTGGCACTCACCCTTCTTTAGGATCCAACTCTCACATCCGTACATACACTAAATTCAGCTCAGGAGCGCTGCCCGTCTACTCTGCTGGAAACCTGCCCAATCACTCTTTGTTCTGTAAGAACTCTCCCCATGGATCCCTGAGGTAAGGAAAGCACAGAGCAATTTGGTCAAAATTTCCCTTCCTCTCCAGCCCATAAGTCATCTGCCAGGCTGGGGCTGGGGGTCAAGTCAACCCACAGGCTGGGTGTCAGACCCAGGCCTTTCCAGGGCACAGCGGGGTCTGGGAGGAACAGTCCTGCCCCCACAGCTGCCAACAGCTGTTACTCACAGAATCTCACGGTCAAACAGGGGAGAGGAAGGACACTTTTCACAGCTGAGGAAATACTCAGAGCTTGCCCAGGGTCACAGAGAAGCTTACAGCATAGCAGCCAGAGACCCCAGGTCTCCCAAAACCTATTCTGTCTTTCTACTTGGCAAGGAGTTCCAAACTTTTTCTAGCAGCAAAGCTCGTTTTCCTCTCAGTATTCATTTTTAAAAATCTGAATCAAAGGACTACACACGAACATGGATAAATAGATGAAATTGCACAGAAAGCCCTAGAGTGGAATCAGTAGCCCCCTGCCCCATTTCAGCTCTGCTTGCCTGAGGCAATTGCTTATATGCCTTCTCAGATTTAAGTTCACTTTTTTTCAAATAAATTTCACACAGAAGTTTAAAATACAAGACAGATCAAAGGGGAGCAGCACAAAGCACTTCTTGGTCACTACACACACACACACACACACAGACACACACACACACACATGCGTGACAGCCCCTAAGAATGCACCATAGGACTCACTGTGAAAGTTACACCACTACAGCAAACTTCCCTTTATATCACAGCCTCCTGCTTTTACTGGTGGCCTGCAGGGGAGGAAGAGAAAGCTTTCCTCCTGAACAAACACATCTGTCCCAGGTATACCTAGATTTTGTCCTCATACTGAAGACTCCTGAGGTATCACCATCTATAGCAAAAGAGACCTCTACAAGGCCTCAGGTCTCCTTAGGGCTTTGGCTCTGTCGACCTGCAGGGGGAGAAGTGGCGAGAAATCCATGTGTATCATAGCTCATCAAAACTCAAGTAATTCACAGTTAGTTGGATTAGCAGTCATGTATGCCTTAATACAGGGGTTTCCCAGGTGTCTCAGTGGTAAAGAGACTGTCTGCAATGTAGAAGACACAGGTTCGATCCCTGGGCTGGGAAGATCCCCTGGAGAAGGAAATGGCAATCCACTCCAGTATTTTTGCCTGGAGAATCCCATGGACAGAGGAGCCTGGTAGGCTACAGTCCATGGGGTTGCAAAAGAGTCAGACATGACTTAGTGACTAAAACAACAACAAAATATCTTAATATGAACTAGTTGGATTAGATTGCTTTCCCAGCAACTGACAGAATTCAGCTACGCTGGGGGGGAAAAAAGAGGGAATTTTGATGTAATAGAAGAAGAAGGGATAATGTTGGGCTGAGGAGAACTGAGGTACTTAGATGCAGAACAAGACAGACCCTGCAGGGGAAGTTTTGAGGCTGCTAGCAGGCAGCATGATGGCAAAGTGCTAGCAAGTGCTTTGCCAGTGCCAGCAAGCTGGCAAAAAAAAGTGGGAGGGTGGTGGGAGCACCCTCTGATTGCTTACCCCTCAGTTCTTTCCTTCTTTGAAACACCTAAGTCAACACTCTTCAGCTACCTCCACTGGTACATCCCCCCCCAAAAAAAGTTCTGGTCTACACTGGATTCTGCTGTGCTGCCCCATCAGATGCTGGAGGCAGGAACTGGTTCACTGTGCTATCTCTAGATCACCTTCTCACCAGGGAGAAACACAGGGTGTCACCTACAAGAACAGTTACTATACATGATGGGATAATCTTCCTTCCTCCTCCTTTTCCCAAGTACTCACAAGGCACATTTTCTCCCTCCAACATTCAGAGCAAATGCACAGCTCAGGAAGATAACAGCCTCTTCTGGGAGGGGATGGAAAGGAAGTGGGGACACAGAGTTGCAGCCACAGTTCCCAACACAGACTTCCTGGAGATCTACCTCCTGGGGCCCGGGGTTGCACCTTCTCTCTTCTGTTGATTATGAACCTTGTACCCCCGAGAACCTTGTTCCTCCAAGTGTGGTCCTTGGACCAGCAGCATTGATTTTGCCTGGGAGTCTGGCAAAAGGGCAGAATCTCAGACCCTACCCCAGCACTACTGATTCAGAATCTGTATGTGAACATGACTCCCAGGTGATTCATGCATGTACTAAAGTTTGAGAAGTGCTGATTTAGTAAATACTACAATAAACTCTCAATCTACTACTTAATGGAATCCTGGGTACCCCAAATGCCCTTCAAATCCTCTTTGGTTCTGGTCCTTCTTGCTGGAAATCTGGACCTATAGGACTGTTTTCCTACCTTGGGAAAGGCAGTATAATGAGCAGATGCAAATGAATAAAAATATGTTGAATGACTCCTTCTGTGAACAGTAAGTAACTCTTGAACAGTAGGATTATGATTTACAAAGTGGTTTTATGTGCGTTCTCTTCTTTAAAACTCACCAAATCCCCAGGAGGCCTTTGGGGACGGGTATTACTGACTCCTATTACAGAGGACTTCCCTGGAGGCTCAGATGGTAAAGCATCTGCCTACAAGGTGGGACACCTGGGTTCGATTCCTGGGTTGGGAAGATCCTCTGGAGAAGGAAATGATAAACCACTCCAGTACTCTTGCCTGGAAAATCCCATGGACAGAGGATTGTGGTAGGCTACAGTCTACAGGGTCACAAAGAGTGGGACACGACTGAGGGACTTCACTTTCGCTTTCATTACAGAAGAAGAGCCAAGCTCAGGGTCCTGGGAGAAAGTGGCATATACTCCACTCCAACGTGCCACTGAGGATCCACAACTGGTGGAAATGCTGCAGCTCAATACGGATTAACCGCAGTGCATAGAAAAAAGGGCAATCTGATATTTTAAATGTTTAATAACAGAGTTCATCAGAAATTTGTTTTTGATTGGGGCCTTCTTGTTGGGAACATGAATCAGATTGATCTTCCCTAAAAATGAACAATATCCTGTATTCATGCTTTAACCAAATATGCTTTTGAAGATTAACAGGTCTTTAAAGGCCTTAAAGGTCTCTGGTTTATCATTGTGTCTTCCAGAGCCTCTACAACAGTGATCTGTACATAATGGTTAGCAAACATTTTTGAATGGATGATCAACTAGCAGATTTAGCAGAACGCAGCCATGAAGTTAAAAGATGCTTACTCCTTGGAAGAAAAGTTATGACCAACCTAGACAGCAGATTAAAAAGCAGAGACATTACTTTGCCAACAAAGGTCCATGTAGTCAAGGTTATGGTTTTTCCATTAGTCATGTATGGATGTAAGAGTTGGACTATAAAGAAAACTGAGAACCAAAGAATTGATGCTTTTGAACTGCGGTGTTGGAGAAGACTCTTGAGAGTCCTTGCAGACTCTTGGACTGCAAGGAGATCCAACCAGTCCATCCTAAAGGAAACCAGTCCTGAATATTCACTGGAAGGACTGATGTTGAAACTGAAACTCCAATACTTCGGCGACCTGATGTGAAGAACTGACTCATTGGAAAAGACCCTGATGCTGGGAAAGATTGAAGGCTGGAGGAGAAGGGGAAGACAGAGGATGAGATGGTTGGATGGCATCACCAACTCAATGGACATGAGTTTGAGTAAACTCCAGGAGTTGGTGATGGACAGGGAGGCCTGGCATGCTGCAGTCCATGGTGTCGCAGAGTCAGACATGACTGAGCAACTGAACTAAACTGAACTGATCTGATCTTCTCTCTCACTGGACAGGCCTGGAAACTGAACTGTGGGTGTGAGAAACCGGGATCCTACGTCTAAATACAAGCTAGATTCCTGATGTCATCTTGTTTTCTTTTAATCTTCCAATTGAAAAGGTCATGCAGGGACTTTCCTGGTGTTCTAGTGGTTAAGAATTCACCTGCCAATGCGGGGAACACGGGTTCAATCCCTGGTCTGGGAACTAAGATCCCACATGCTGGGGGGGCAGCTAAGCCTGCACACTGCAACTACTGAAGCCCGGGTTCCCTAGGGCCCCTGTGCCACAACCAGAGACGCCACCACAATGAGAAGCCCGCACACTGCAACTACTGAAGCCCGGGTTCCCTAGAGCCCCTGTGCCACAACTAGAGACGCCACCACAATGAGAAGCCTGCACACTGCAACTAGAGACTGGCTCTGGCTGCCATCAGCAGAGAGAGCCAGCACGCAGCAACGAAGAGCCCGGGCAGCCAAAAATAAGATACATTTTAAATATACATATTAAAAGAAGAAGTCACACACACACAAATTCCATTTAACAAAGGACTGCTGCTGCTAGGTCACTTCAGTCGTGTCCGACTCTGTGCGACCCCATGGACTGCAGCCCACCAGGCTCCCCCGTCCCTGGAATTCTCTAGGCAAGAACACTGGAGTGGGTTGCCATTTCCTTCTCCAATGCGTGAAAGTGAAAAGTGAAAGTGAAGTCGCTCAGTCATGTCTGACTCTTTGCGACCCCATGGACTGTAGCCCACCAGGCTCCTCCGTCCATGGGATTCTCCAGGCAAGAGTACTGGAGTGGGGTGCCATTGCCTTCTCCGTAACAAAGGATTAGAGTTAACCAAAGTTTCATAGAGTGAGACCACAGTGTGACTGACTGTCTCGTACGGTTTGCAGTCTGGTCCAGAAGACAATTCTCAGGAAGGAGTTTCAGAGCTCTTTCCAGACTTGACAGGATCCTTAGAAGATTCTCTGGTTTGTTTAAAAACAACAACAACCAATCACTCATTATTTTGTAGTCATATCCAGGTCTACTTAGAAAAAACTTTTCACTCTATTTTGATTGAAGTATAGTTAATTTACAATGTTGTACTGGTTTCAAATGTACAGCAAAATGATTCATATATAAATGTTCTTTTTGAGATTCTTTTCCGTTATAGGTTATAAGATGCTGAGTATACTTCCCTGTGCTATACAGTAGGTCCTTGATGGTTATCTATTTTATATGTAGCAGTGTGTATATTTTAATCCTAAACTCCTAGTTTATCCATCCCCCCATTTTGGCAGCCATCAATTTGTTTTCTAAGGCTGTGAGTCTGTTTCTGTCCTGTAAACAAGTTCATTTGTATTCATTTTTTAAGTTTCCACATATAAGCAATATATGATATTTGTCTTTCTCTGACTTACTGCATTTATGATAATCTCTAGGTCCATCCATATTGCTGCAAATGGCATGTTTTTTATGGCTGAGTAGTATTCCATGTGTGTGTGTGTGTGTATATATATATATATATATCTCACATCTTATTTATCCATTCATCTGGCAGTGGACAGTTAGGCTGCTGCCATATCTTGGCTATTGTAAATAGTGCTGCTGTGAGCACTGAGGTGCGTGTATCTTTTGAAATCAGAGTTTTCTTTGGATATATGCCCAAGAGTGGGATTGCAGGATAATACAGCAACTCTATTTTTAGCTTTTTAAGACTTTTCACTATTTTCAAAAATAATGATGAGTATTTCTTTCTATATTTTAGGCACAATTCTAAAATGTATTTAACATGCTTAGTACTCTTACCAACCCTATAAGGAAGGCACCATACTGCCTCCTGTTTACAGATGAGGCGACTGGAGCACACAGAGGAGAAGCAATGTTCCAGTCACACAGCCAGAAAGGGGCAAAGCCAGAATTGGAACCCAAAGGGACTGGCTCCAGAGCCTTACTCGAAATGTTGACCACCTCGTCAAGAGTGGAGGGAAACTGGTGGAAAACTGACTCTGGGGCCTGGAGAGAGATGATGAGATAGAAAGTCAGAATCTCGTTCACTTACAAAGTCAAGAAGGGTCGAGTTTGACCCATCCTCAAACATCACCAGAGTCTGCTGGGAACTTGGCCACGAGAGGGAAATCAAGCTAGGTTTCTACTTACTATTTGTTCCATCCAAAGACAGGTCATCAGCTGACCCCGTCGTGCTCCTTTCTACCTCAGTCACAGGTGCTGTGCTGGGCTTAGTCACTCACTCGTGTCCGACTCCATGCGACCCCACAGACTGTAGCCCGCCAGGCTCCTCTGTCCATGGGGAGTCTCCAGGCCAGAATACTGGAATGCGTTGCCATGCCCTCCTCCAAGGGATCTTCCCAACCCAGGGATCAAACCCAGGTCTCCCACATTGCAGGGGAATTCTTTACCATTTGAGCCACCAGGGAAGCCCAAGAATCCTGGAGTGGGCAGCCTATCCCTTCTCCAGGGGATCTTCCCGACCGAGGACAGTCACAGGTGACTGTAGACCTTTAAGATAAGCCTGCACACCCAGAGGCCCTATCCTGGACCCCTGGAGTCACTCATCTACTGCAGGGATGTGTGATCCCAGAAGTCAGATGACCCAGGATCAGAACCAGCTCCCTCAAATCAGCTATCATGCTTGGCTAAGTTGCAAGCTCTCCCAGACTCAGCTTCCTCTCCTGTTAAATGAGGGTAATCCATGCCAATGTGAGGCCCAAAGGTGATGATGAAAGTGAATACACATTGTAAACTGCAAAGAGCCACACAAACACAAGGGCTGTGCATGAGATGTGCTCCATCAGTCTCATACACACACACTGTAGACAGCTATCTGGTTAGTGCTGAGGGGGCCTCCGCCTACCCCGTAACCACATCATACTTCTGAGGTGTCATTCAGAGAATAATCAGTTAGTAACACTAGCAGCAGAGGGAGGTTGTATGTGTGTGTGAGTGTGACAGTGTGTGTATGTGTGTCTTGCTGGGGGTGAGGAGGAGGTAGGGCAGGGTTATGACCAAGGCCTTTACCAACTCACCAAAGCAGGACTTAGTAGGAATGGGACCTAGGCTTGGAGTCTGAGGAGGGCTGGGTGGGTGCAGTGAAGTGAAGCGGGGAGGAACTCGTCTCAGGAGAAAGGCTGCCAGATTTGGGGGCAGAAGGTAGAGACAAATCCTGCTGGCTCTCCTCTCTGCTTCCTCCAGGTCACACATCCAGATTCCGTCCCTCTTCAGTGACTGAGTGAGTTAAAACTTAGAAGAGCATCACCTCCAAAAGGTGTGAAATGAATGAATTCGTGGAAAGGTTTAGTAATAGTGCAGCATTCCAGGCAATGCCATTGCCCCAGCAGAGACCTAGCCACACTTCAGAGACTGCAAAATAAGGTCCTTCTGGGGCAGCCAATGCTTCCAGCAGGATCCCCCTGCTTCCTTACTGATCCCCGGTGGAGTTCAACAACCTGGGTTTAGCCTGTTGAGTGATCAAGAACAAATCAGCCATCCTCTCTAGGCCTTAGTTCCTCTATTTTAAATGAGATGACTGAGATCCATAGGCTTCAAACTTCTTAACTAGGAAAACCCAACGTGTAACAGAGATGAAAATAGAAACACTAGGGGTGGGGGAGCCACAGGCTCAACTTCTCTCCTGCCTTTCCCAGTGGTGGCTCTGGGGAACCTGGGTTCTCAGGGATACAGCTTGAAAATCACTAGGCCAGATACAGTCCATGTTCCCTTCATTTATCTAGGCCATGGGACTACATGATTCATGCTGGTTAAGAATGTCAGGGCGAAAAAAAGAATGTCAGGGTTACAATGTTCACTACAGTACTATTTATAATAGCCAAGGTATGGAAATAACCTAAATGTCCCTCAGCAGATGAATGAATAAAAGAGATGTGGTACATATACACAATGGAATATTAGCCATAAAAAATAAAATAATGCCATTTGCAGCAACATGGATGAACCTAGAAATTACCATACTAAGTGAAGTCAGACAAAGACAAATATCAAATGATATTAATTATATGTGGGATCTAAAAAAATGATATGAATGAACTTATATACAAAACAGAAACAGACTCACAGACTTGGAAAACAAACTTTTTTGTGTGATAAAAACTTGGAAAACAAACTTCCCTCTTTGTGATAACCAAAGGGGGAAGGTGGGGGAGGGATAAATTAGGAAGTCAAGATTAACAGATACACACTAATATATATAAAAGAGGTAATCAGCGAGCACCTTTGTATAGCACAGGGACCTCTACTCAATACTCTGTAATAACCTATGGGGGAAAGAATCTGAAAAAGAGTAGATACATGTACATGTATAACTGAACCACTTTGCTATACACCTGAAACTAACACACCATTATAAATCAATTATACTTCAATATAAAATAAAAATTTTTAAAAAAAGGATGTCAAGGTAAGGTGAGAACCAAGTCAGAAGATTCTTAGAGGCAAGTCAGGTGTTAGGCTAAACTGGCCGAGTTTGGAGCTGGGATATTCACAAAGTTGAGCAGACACAGCTTGTGGATTCATGCGGGATTCATCCCTTGGGTGAGTGGGTTTGCTACTGTGTCTTAGTTCCTTCACCTTTAGAATGAAGTTATCCAATCTGTCTTGCAGAAGAGCCCCAAATAATGTATGTGGCTATTTTCCCTCCAAGTAGGGGAGCTTCGTTCCCCTTCCCTTGAGTATGAGCTGGACTTAATGACTCACCTCTAATATGGAAAGGGAAAAACAGTAACTTTCCAGTGGAGAAACCAGGCTGATACCATGTTCACCAAGTGATCAAGGTTAACATCAGCAGTGGAGGGACTTCCCTGGTAGTCCTATGGTTAAGAATTCATCTTGCAGTAGAAGGGATGTGGTTCCTGGTCAAGGAACTAAGATCCCACATGTTTTGGCAACTAAGTGGGCAACTAAGCCTGCATGCTACAACTAGAGCCCGTGCACCACAATGAAAGATCACATATGAAGCAACAAAGACCTTGTGTGCAGCAACTAAGACCCGATACAGCAAATAAATAAATTAAAAACATTTTTTTAAATCACCAGTGAAAGTCACATTGATATCAGGTATCCCTTACTATCAGGTGATGAGAGACACTTCATTTTGTGGTATTCTTCTTCCCAAACCATTACCTCCTGAGAAAAACACCAGAGAAATGCACCCAAAAGAGGGAGCATTCTGCAAATATCTGACCAGTACTCCTCCAACCCATGAAAAACAAAGAAACACTGAGAAACAGTCACAGACCAGAGGAAACGAAGGAGACATAACAACTAAACGCAATGTGGTGTCCTAGGTGGGACCCTGAAATGGAAGAAAGGACGTTACTGGGAAAATGGGTGAAGTCCATGTAAAGTTGGGAGCTCAGCTAATAGTAATGTACTAATGTTGGATTGAAGGCAGAAGAAGGGAACAACAAAGGATGAGATGGTTGGATGGCATTACCGACTCGACGGACATGAGTTTGAGCAAGCTCCTGGTGATGGACAGGGAAGCCGGGCGTACTGCAATCCATGGGGTCGCAAAGAGTCAACCATGACTGAGCGACTGAACTGAACTGAATGTTCGCTTGTTGGTTTTGAAAAATGTGTTGTGGATATGTAAGATGTTGTTAATACTGGGGGAAATTGGGTGAGGGGTATACAGAAACTCTCTGTATGATCTCTGCAACTTTTCTGTAAATCTAAAAAATTCCACAATAATAGTATCTACTTTACAGAGCTGTGTTTGGATTAAATGCTTTATTACAAAGGGCTCAGAACAGCATCCAATGCTCAGCAGATTCTCTATAGATATTAATTATCATTGCTTTATGCCAACCCAGAAAATAGTTTTATTCTGTCTTGTGTTTCATTGGCCTGGAGTTCATCTGGTTTACAAATATTTCAATAGTGCCTATGACATGGAGACTGACAGACACACAGTAAGTCAACTTGGGGTCAAGCAGTCCCATAAAAATTTTCGTCAAATCTCATTAGATGTTTTTTAAACTTTAACAATTATTGATGCATAGCCATCTCATTTCATCTACACTTCTACTAAGTGACCCCCTCCAGGGGGTATTTCTGAAGCAGATCCAAAATACCGTAGTATTTCATCTATAAATATTTCAGTATGTATGTCTAAAAGATAAGCACTCTTTTTAAACAACTATAACCATAGTACTTATTATGCTTTAAAAAATAATTCTTTAATATCATTACTATCTAGTTGGTGCCAATATTTCTCCTATTGTGTCATACAACTTGTTTATAGTTTGTTTCACCAAATCAAAATCCATACAAGGTCCATACATTGTAATTGATTGAAAATGTTCCCTGTGCTCAGACGCTCAGTCATGTCTGACTCTTTTTGACCTCATGGACTGTAGGCCACCAGCTCCTCTGTCCATGGAATTTTCCAGGCAAGAATACTGGAGTGGGTCGCCATTTCCTCCTCCAGGGGATCTGCCCAACCCAGGGATCAAGCCCACATCTCTTACATCTCCTGCATTGCAGGTGGATTCTTTGCCACTAGTGCCGCCTGGGAAGCCCGAAAATATTCCTTAAAAGATTAAAACTTCTTTTAATCTATAGGTTCCTCCCTGCCCCACTTCTCTTTCTCACAATCCATTTGTTGACTATACTAGAGATATTTTGACTTAGAGCCTTCCATAGTCTGGGGTTTGCTGATTACATCCCCATGGTGTTGTTTAGCATGCTCTGTTGTCCCCTATGCATGCATGCTAAGTCACTTCAGTCATGTCCGACTCTATGTGACCCCATGGACAGCAGCCCACCAGGCTCCTCTGTCCACAGGATTCTCCAGGCAAGAATACTGGAGTGGGTTGCCATTTCCTTGTCCCCTATATATCCTGTAAATCTGTAGTTGGATGGAGATGCAAAATCAGATTCAAGTTTGAGTTTCTGGCAAAACTCCCCAGGTGATATTATGTGCTTCCATCAGGAGGTTGGAAGCACATAATATGGCTATCTGGCTGCCTCCTCTCAGTGATATTAACAGCTTCTGATGATCAATGCCTAGATTCATTAATTCAATAGGGGGTTCTTCTCTTTTTTAAAATCATCATCATCAAACATGACCTGCCTCATGCTGATACCTTTGCCTGGATGGGACAGCTTTGTTTAGACCAGGAGAGTATTGAGGATTTTGATCTTCTCAGCAGGAAACAGACTTTACAAGCTGCTCTTGCCACATCTGCATGCCACATCTGCCAGACCTCACTAGAATCTGATGGCTGGTTTGGCAATGGACTTTCTCACAGGCCTGGGACACACACACACACACACACACACACACACAGACACAAATGCACTGAGCACATGCATAACCCCTTCCTGAGTCAGCCAGAGATAGGACCCAAGGATCCCATGACTCTGGGACTTGCACCCTCCCTCCCAGCAGACACAGATTTCTAGCTTTAGGGCCCAAATTAGTGACGGCTTCTTTCTTTCCTCGTTTGAAACATTAAGTCGGTCTCCTCCCAAAGCTCCTTTTAGATGAGCTCTTCAAAACACTCTTACCTAATCCTCCGGTACTTACACAAGTAAGGAAGGTGACTAGCAAAGCCCCGCCCCCAGGCCAGAAAACTAAGCCCAAAGCAGTTGCTCAGCTGGTCTATCTGCTCTCTTGCTCTGACCCAAAGCCAGCACTTAAGATTAGTGCAAATGAAAAAGCCGGCTTAAAACTCAACACTTAAAAATCTAAGATCATAGAATCCAGTTCTATCATTTCTTTTTTTTTTTAATTTTTTTTAATTTTTTTATTAGTTGGAGGCAGTTCTATCATTTCATAGCAAATAGTTGGGGGAAAAGTTGAAACAGTGACAGATTTTACTTTCTTGGGCTCCAAAATCACTGTGGATGGTGACTGCAGCCTTGAAACAAAGACACTTGCTCCTTGGAAGGAAAGCTATGACAAACCTAGACAGCATATTAAGAAGCAGAGACATCACTTTGTTGACAAAGGTCCATAGAGTCAAAGCTATAGCTTTTCCAGTAGTCATGTATGGATGTGAGAGTTGGACCATAAGGAAGGCTGAGCACCAAAGAACTGATGCTTTCAAACTGTGGTGCTGGAGAAGACTCTTGAGAGTCCCTTGGACTGCAAGGAGATCCAACCAGTCAACCCTAAAGGAAATCAACCCTGAATAGTCACTGGAAGGACTGATGATGAAACTGAAGCTCCAATACTTCGGCGACCTGATGCGAAGAGCTGACTCACTGGAAAAGACCCTAATGTTAGGAAACATTGAGGGCAAGAGGGGAAGGGGACAACAGAGGAGGAGATGGTTGGATGGCATCACCCACTCAAAGGACATGAGTTTGAGCAAACTCTGCGAGACAGTGAAGAACAGGGAAGCCTGGCATGCCACAGTCCATGGGGTCACAAAGAGTCAGACATGACTTAGTGACTGAATAATAACAACAAGGGTGAAAGCTTTTGCCTTTAATGGGACAAGCACATCTTCTGAGTAGGTCCAATACCTACCCCTAAGGGATCTTCCTACCTGTGGTGCTGCAGAAGCCAGGAGGCTATCAGTAAGGCAGGTATCCAGGCAGCTCATGGAAAATCATCCCGCCTAGCAGCAATAGTGAACATTTTGTTCTACACTCAGGCTCTATGTGTGAGGCCATGTGTTTTGATCAGGGAGTTAGTAAATACAGTCACCACAGATATTGGAAACAAGAAGAGAAACATAATCTTCCCTTGCCTTAAATCCCAGCTGCTGGTGCAGGAATACCACATGTAGGTCAGGAAAGATGCACAGGTGCTGGAGAAGATGGATAAAGGGAAGCCTGGAACAACCCAGAAGGGGGGAACAACCTTCCAAAATGGGAATGGGCTTAGACCAGAGTCTCTCATGCTCAAAGCCAATAGAAAACACTGGGAGACAGATGGCCAAGGTGGGGGCAGGAAGAGAAAAAAAAAAAAAGAAACTATCTTGCCCACAAAAGAGGGAAGTGAAGCACTGGATGCAGGAGTAGAACCAGATCCATCCCACGTAAACGTCAGTCATGCAGGCAGGACCAGCCTGCCCAGCATCTCTCTGCTCGTGCCATCTCCTGGCAGCCCCTCATGCCCATGACAGCTTCAGGATCAACCCACACTGAGTGGTCCCTGCCCACCACACTTGGCCCCAGCTTCCCTGGGCCAGCCCTGACCCCTCTGCTGCCATAGAGGGGCCGCCACCGAATCTGACATATGTAGCTTTTGCCGATTTACCCCAAACAGACCAGAGTCAGAGAATCGGCCCTTGCCATCAGAGGCCACAGCCCTCCAGGCTGGCTGGTCAGGTGGCAGAAAGACACCAGAACATTCCCTCCTCCTGTTACATCCTGGTCTATACAGTATCTGTCAGTCCCTGGCACCATCATTCCCCACTCCCCCAGCACCTAAAGACGTGCAGTCCCCGCAGCTATGTCAAGACCCTCCAGAGAAGCCGCGATCCACCCCCTGCAAAGCAGGACGGAGCCCACCAAGGAAAGCTGTTGGAGACCCCCCAGTACACAATAAAATTCTGCAGGACTCATGGGACGGTGGAAGTAAAGGGAACGTATCACCGTCACCCTGCCTTCACAGACGGGGAAAGCAGGGGCCAGCAAAGGGAATGGCCCACACTGAGGCCGCTGCCCTGCGCAGTAACAGAGCCAGGGCCAGACAAGACTCCTGACAGGCAGCCTGTTCTCACCCCTCTCCACCCTGCCTCATGTTTCAGACAGCTCAGCCTTGGCGCCTACATGGCAGCTGGGAGAGGAGAAAGCCAAGTCCAGATTACATCCATCTCACAGGGAGCCAAGAAGGAAGTGGAGACTGCTCTTCCCTCCCGCCCACAGGCTACCTGTGGGTAGCCCCGCTCCAGGAAGCCACTGAACAGGCAGGGAAGCTTGAACCTCACTCAGAAAACCCTCTGCCAGCTACAGGGAAGGAGGCAAGCTTCGAGTCAGCGGCAGGCCATCCTCACTTCACCATGCTTGTCAGCACACAACCCTCTCATATACCCCCCCAAATGATGGAAGGTATAAGATCCCCTCAGCCTATAATCTGGCCCCTGCAGTTTCCAGGCCCCCTAAATCTTGCCTCCACTCTCCTATCATGGCAACCAGTAACCTGCTCACACCTGCCCAAAATGTCCACCTCCTCCTAGCTGCAGTCAGACTTTCCATCCTTGAAGGGTCCTTCCTCCAGGAAGCCTTCTCTGCCTTCTGAAGGGGTTGCCTCCTCTGACCTCCCAGCCCTGAAGAAAGCTCTAGGAAAGACGGCAAAGGTACCTTCCTAGAGGGTGTGTGCTCACTTGGCCCGGAATTCCTCATAACTCATGGGGACAGCTCTCCAATGGCTGTCCCAGTAGTTACCTAATTTCTACAGTTTGACTGCTATGATGAAAAAGGTACCAATTTTTTGGCACATCAACAGTTTGCAGCATGCAACAGTATTTGATAGATGCCAATTAACACTGCATGCTGAGGCTGAAGCTCCAATACTTTGGCCATCTGAAACAAAGAGCTGACTCATTGGAAAAGATGCTGATGCTGGAAAAGATGGAAGGCAGGAGAAGAACGGGGCAACAGAGGATGAGATGGTTGGATGGTATAACCAACTCAACGAACATGAGTTTGAGCCAACTCTGGGAGATGCTGAAGGACAGGGAAGCCTGGCATGCTACAGTCCACAAGGTAGCAGGGTCGGACACGACTTAGTGACTGAACAACAAAAAGTTGGCACTGCATATCAAGAACCATACAACCTAAATACCCATCAACAGATGCATGAATAAACAAAAGGTCCCATATCCATACATTGGAATATTATTTGGCAACTCAAAGGAATGAAGTGTTGATACATGTTACAATGTGGAGCCTTGAAAATATGCTAAGTGAAGGAAGCCAGCCATTCCTGCATTGGCAGGCAGCTTCTTTACCACTGAGCCACCAGGGAAGCCTATACACACACACACACACACACACACACACACACAACACACACACACACACACACATATGCATGTATGCATATTGTTCAGAGAAGGCACTGGCAACCCACTCCAGTTCTCTTGCCTGGAAAATCCCATGGACGGAGGAGCCTGGTGGGCTGCAGTCCATGGGGTTGCTAAGAGTCAGACACGACTGAGTGGCTTCACTTATTTTTTTCCCTTTCATGAACTGGAGAAGAAAATGGCAACCCACTCCAGTGTTCTTACCTGGGGAATCCCAGGGATGGGGGAGCTTGGTGGGCTGCCATCTATGGGGTCACACAGAGTCGGACAAGACTGAAGCGACTTAGCAGCAGCAGCAGCAGAATGCATACTGTTGATGTTGTTGAGTCACTAAGTCGTGTCCAACTCTTTATGACTCCATGAACTGCAGCATGCCAGGCTTCTCTGTCCATCACTATCTCCCTAAGTTTCCTCAAACTCATGTCCACTGAGTCAGTGATGCCATCCAACTATCTCCTCCTCTGTTGCCCCCTTCTCCTCTTGCACTCAATTTTTCCCATCATCAGGGTCTTTTCCAATGAGTTTATATATGTGTATATATATATATAAAACTTGTTCCTTATAATGTCAGAGTTCTAAGGTAAATTGGTAAATTCAGTTTTCTTCCTTTCTCTTTGCTCTTCTTCCATTTGGTTATACTTCTGCTGCAGTTCTTATCACATAGTATTTTATTGCTGCTTTTGGATAACTATCTTCCTCATATAACCAAGAGACCCTCAAATAGTTTCAAATAGGAACTATTTCATTATGTCTATATGATGCCTGAACCAGTGAAAAGAACATATAAAATACATACTTAGTAAGAGCTTGTTGGTCTACTGAAATAAAAGCTGCACTAACAAAGAAAAGAAAAAAAAGCCAGTCATAAAACAGCACGTATTGCACAATTCCATTTACAAAAAATGACCAGAATAGGCAAATACATAGAGACAAAATCTGTAGATTAGTGGTTGCCTAGTGTTCGGAGGGATTCGGAAAAATGGGGAATGACTATTAATTTGTTAATGGGCATGAAGTTTGTTTTTGAGGGTAATGAAATGTTCTTAAATTGATGGTGGTGATGATGCACAATTCTGGGAATATAGTAAAAGCCACTGAATTGTACACTATAAATGAGTGAATTGTTGGTTCACTTTGGCAGCACATATACTAAATAAGTGAATTGTACGGTCTACGAATTCTCTCTATATAGAGAGAGATAAAAAGAGAACCATAAAATACACGCTTCTACTGGGTGATATCAGCTGTGCCTGAAAGTGCAGGTCCTTCATGAAAGGTCCTTTATTGGCCCTGGGTCATATCTCAACACCCTGCATGATCAGTATTATCACAGACCAGAAAGTTGAGGCTCAGATAGCTAAAGCCACAGAGCTAATGAGATACAGATCTGGAATTTTAAATCAGATTATCTGAACCGGAGGGCAGGGTTCTTTGGGAATGTAGTCAGTGGAGAGACCTCAAAAGAAAGAGTACAGCTCCGTAGACAAGGAAAATCTGGAAACAATCTAAAAATCTTCCACGAAGGAAATGGGTGGTAATTAGCTGTTCCGGAGGCAATGGAAGATGACATAAACATCAAGATGATAAATAGGAGCATCAGGTGGGACATGTTTATAAAATAATGTTACAGGAACATGCACAGATGGTATGAACAGTTTGATAACTATTCTCGTTTTGGTTAAACATACTTGTGTGGCCAAAAAGTAGTAGAGAATACAGATGCAAAAATGTGCTGGGATGATGAATAGTTAAGTGAATATTTCCTTTTTAAAACTTCCTGTGTTGATTTAACAGTAGAAAAGCAGGAGAGAGAAAATAAATACTCACATGGATACCCTCAACCAGTAGAGCAGAACACCATGTGAAACAAAGTTCATATGTTATGGCAAGACAAAGAAAATTTAAACATAAAAAATTTTCTCTGCCCTTTTGCCCCCTCTCCCCCTCTGCTGCTCATTGTGAATCCACATTATACATCACCAAACCTCCCTCACAGGCAGAAATATCAACTCAACCATGACAAGCAACATTCTCCCAGCAACAACTCCTTAAAAGATAACATTCCTTCTTGATCTTAGAAGGGGCCACATGACACATAGATCTGGATTGTGTCAACTGTCAATAATATGGCACTTAATGTAATGCCCCCTGTTTCACAAAACTTACATAACTGTGTTTTGATTCCTCATGGGCAGAAGAGTTCTTGGAGTTTTCTAGAGTGTTCTTCCTAGATTATAGCCCACAATTTGACTTGAATAAAATTCTCCTTTTCTTTCTTAGATAGACTGTAAGCTTTCATCGAGAACTGTGATTATCCAACCAGGAGTGAACTCAGGGGTCAGCAGTTCCCATGGCACATGCACTGGGCTACAGGATCACCAAGAACTTGACAGTCAATGCGGAAGAAAGGGCAGGAACCTTTTCTCAGTCTGCAAATGTGAGACTTCCTCTCTGTCAAAGCACAGGCAAGTCAGCCAGAAATTATTTAGTCACTACTGGTCTTTCCTTTGAAATGTTCTTTGTGTCCTGGACACAAGGCCCTCCTCTGTTCCCATCTCTGGTGCACCCCTCTGTCCTAAGACATTCAGTGAGTCTTATCGAAATTCTCTCTTTGTATATTTCTCTTCCTCACTAGACCATGAGATCCTCCAACAGAGCCCACAATCACCCATCTTTGTCTCCCCAGGCACATGATGGACACACAGTAGAACTGCAGTGTATGTGTTCTGAATGAAACGGACTAGACTCCTCAGGCCCACCACCCTGCAGAGCTAGACTTTTACAGATGAATACCCTTAGCACCCTTGGTGTAAGAGCTAGACTTTTACTCAGCAGCAAAGAATCTGCCTGCAATGCAGAAGAGCTGGGTTTGATCCCTGGGTTGGGAAGATACCCCGGAGGAGGGCATGGCAACCCACTGTAGTACTCTTGCCTAAAGAATCCCATGGACAGAGCAGCCTGGTAGGCTGCAGTCCATCGGGTCACACAGAGTCAGACGTCACTGAAGTGACATAAGCAGCAGCAGCAACTTTTAGCACAACCTCCTGCTCAGCATTCGTGCTCATAGTCCTCTATCTACAATCCCAGTCCACCCCACACATTCCCCTCTTCCTGAAACACTTAAGTCATCACATTCTCTTCTGCTCAAGACCTGTTTTCCCTTCCCATTGAGCCTGAGCACCTTGGCCAGGTCCCAAAGCCCTTGTATGGATACTCTGGCTTCCCAGCAGGATCAGCCCAACACACTCATTCCCACCTCAGGGCTTCTCCTGTTTGCCTATTCGGAGATATATTCTGCCTACTCAAATCCTATCTCTGGTTAAGTTCAAGTTCTAACTCCTCCCAGAAGCCTTCCCTGATCATGCCAACCCTCAGGGATCTGAATGTGTCAGCTTCCAAAGTTGAGTACACAAGGGGATAATTATCTCTTTGTACCCTTTTCTTTCCTGTGTTTGTTTTCCCCACCCTCAAACTAGATTAATCTTCTTAGGGCAGGGCAATGTCTTACACTTCATCAGGGTGACCCACCACTCCCACAGTGAGACAGACACATCTCTGAAGCTCAAGACATACTGGTGCTTAGGTCTGAAAATCTGAAATACAGCATGGTTAGTGATGACAAATGTGTTTTCCGAGTGGTATAGAGGCTGGTTCTAGCATGACACAGTTGAGGCCTGGGTACAAGAATTTGTGGATTTCCCAGGTGGCTCAGTGGTAAAGAATCTGCCTGCCAATTTGGGAGACACAGAAGATGCGTATTCGATCCCTGGGTTGGGAAGATCCCTTGGAGAAGGAAACTGCAAACTAATGCAGTATTCTTGCCTGAAAAATTCCATGGACAGAGGAGCCTGGCAGGCTACAATCCATGGAGTCACAAAGAGTCAGACACTATTGATGATACACACAGCATAAACACACAAGAGAATTATCTTGTTATACCAGAAAGTTCCTTCAATCTTTAAGGAATGCCTATGGGCATAGTTTTTTTTTTTTTTTTTTTTTGGGCATAGTTTTTAACTCAAGACTCTTGAAAGTCCCTTGGACAGCAGTGAGATCAAACCAGTCAATCCTAAGGAAATCAACCCTGAATATTCATTGGAAGGACTGATGCTGAAGCTGAAGCTCCAATGTTTTGGTCACCTGATGCGAGGAACCAACTAACTGGAAAAGACCCTGATGCTGGGAAAGATTGAAGGCAGGAGGATAAGGGGTCGGCAGAGGACGAGATGGTTGGATGGCACCAACGACTCAATGGACATGAGTTTGAACAAGTTCCGGGAGATGGTGAAGGACAAGGAAGCCTGGCGTGCTGCAGTCCATGGGGCCGCAAAAGGTCAGAAATGACTGAGTGACTGAACAACAATAACCTGTCTGTGCCCCAGTTCCTTCCATAAAGTACAAACCAGCCACTCTGACTTCCTTACACAGTTGGAAGGACACATGGCAAAAACTGTCCCACAAGGAACTTAAAGGTGTCAGCCTTTTTCACAGCAAGGAAACCAGCAACAAAATGAAAAAGACAACCAACGGAATGGGAGAAAATACTTGCAAATGATGACTGATAAGGAGTTAATATCCAAAATACATAAACAGCTCATATAACTCAATATAAAAAAACCCTATTAAAAATGGGCAAAAGACCTGAATAGACATTTTTCAAAAGAAGATATACAGATGCCAACAGGCACATGAAAAAATGCTCAACATTGCTAATCATCAGAGAAATGAAAATCAAAGCGACAGTGAGTTATCATCTCACACCTGTCAGAATGGCTAGCATCAAAAAGTCTATAAATAACAAACATTGATGAGGATGTGGAGAAAACATAATGCTCATATACTAGTGATGGGATCATAAACTGGTGCAGCCACTGGAGGGTCCTCAGAAAACTAAAAGCAGAGGTACCAATCCAGCAATTCTACTCCTAGGTATATATACAATGAAAACAAAAACACTAATTCAAAAAGATGCACGTATCCCAAAGTTCATAGCAACACTATTTGTAACAGCCAGTTTGTGGAAGCAACCTGTATGTCTGTAGACAGATGAATAGATAAAGAATATATATATGTATACATATATACACACACACACACAATGGAATATTACTCAGCTATAAAAAAAGAATGAAATAGTGCCACTTGCAGCAACACAGGTGGACCTAGAGATTATTTTTAACTAATTATAATTTATTAAATTAATTATATCACATAATTTATATTAATTGTATTATATTAATTAATTATATTGATTGAAGCCAGATAGAGAAATACAAGTATCATATGATATCACTTATATATGAAATTTTTAAAAATAATACAAAAGAACTTATTAACAAAACAGGAACAGACTTAGACATAGAGAACAAATTATGGTTACCAGAGGGGAAGAAGGAAGGGATAAATTAAGAGTTCTGGATTAACAAATTACTATATATAAAACAGATGAACAAGAAGAGCCAAAAAAAAAAAAAGAAGACCCTTATAGCACAGGGAAATATATTCAATATCCTATAACAAACTATAATGGAGAAAAAATTGAAAAAAAATTATATACTTACATATATATAACTGAATCATTTTGCTATACACCAGAAACTAACATAACCTTGTAAATCAACTATACCTCAATAATACAAAAAAAAAAAAGGAATTTGCCATTTGCAAAAACATGGATGGACTTGGAGGGTATTATGCTTAGTGAAATAAGTCAGACAGAGAAAGACAAATATTTATGTTATCACTTGCATGTGGAATCTAAAAAATAAAACAAATGGGTGAATATAACAAAACAGAAAGAGACTCACAGACATAGACAAGAGAACCAACTAGTGATTTCCACTTAGGAGAGGGAAGGATGGAGAAATAAAATAGGAAAAGGGAATTAAGAGGTACAAATTACTATGTATAAAAAAATAAGCTATAAGAACATATTGTACAGTACAGGGAATATAGTCAATATTTCATAGTAACTTTAAATTGAGTATAATCTAAAAAACATTGAATCACTACATTATAAACCTAAGACTAATATAATACTGTAAATCGACTATACCTCAGTTACAAAAAACAAGAAAGAAAAGTGGCAGCAACGCATGTTACTGTCACCACCCAGCACTGCTGTCGTGACCCTCCTGAAGTCTCAGTAAATGGCCCTTTCACCCCTGGGAGGCCAGGGAGAGGGTACTGATAATGTGGCCAGGTGCCACAGGAGAGGGAAGGAAGTTTCAGACAGCCACTGACTTAACAAACATTCAACAAAATATTTCACATGGTTTACATGCATTACATGCATTCAGTATATGTGATAAATCAATCTGCCAACAATTCCACTTTCTAGAATTTACCTAACGATCATACTGGTATGAGTGTGGCACTAGAGTTTTTCTTTTTTTACTACAAAATCCTCTGTCTAGAATCATACTTGGCAGATAGAAGGTGAGTAAATGAGGTATGAAGACATATATATAAGGATGAGCATTGAAGTTACAACCTCGATGGTGGTGGTGGTTTAGTCACTAAGTCCTGTTCTACTCTTGAGATCCCATAGACTGGAGCCCCCATGGGACTTCCTAGGCAAGAATGCTGGAGTGGGTTGCCATTTCCTTCTCTAGGGGATCTCTCTGGCCCAGGGTTCAAACACGCATCTCCTGCACTGCACGTGGATTCTTCACCACTGAGCCAGCAGGGAAGCCCCAACAGCCTCACAGCTGTGTGGTGTACTGTGCTCAGCCACTTCAGTCGTCTCTAACTCTTTGCAACCCATGAACCGCAGCCCGCCAGGCTCCTCTGTCCATGCAATTTTCCTGGCAAGAATAACTGGAGTGGATTGCCATGCCCTCCTCCTGGGGATCTTCCTGACCCAGAGATCGAACCTGCATCTCTTGTATTGCAGGCAGGTTCTTTACCTGTTAAACCATCAGGGAAGACACACAACCTTAATGGCACTGGTTAAATTCATTATGGTCCATCCATAATAGATGGTCTATGCAACTGTTAAATAGAACATCACACACACATACACACACACAGATCTGTGAAAATGCACAAGAATAAAAACAAATTGCAAAACAGCATTCTGATCCCATCTACATGTACAGTCTGAGCCAATCTACATTAAAAAAAAAAAAAACACCAGAATGTGCATATGTATGGTTGTATACGCATAGACAATGTCCAGAAGGATACATGGAAACTTAACAATGGTCCTTTCTGAGGACTGGGGCTAGAGAGATTCAGGAGGATGAGGGAGGAAACGTTTCAGTGCACTATTTGATTTTTTTTTTAATTGACTAGTTTGCTTTTGCAACTATAAAAGTTAACCTGATCATGGTTAGAAATTCTATCTGTAATGTCACACGGCCAACAAATACACTCCCCGAGGAAAGGACAGAGAGCAATGTTTACAGTGTAATGTAATTGGTGAAAACAGGGTATAAACTATAACTCCAGTGTCATCCTAATGACATACATAAAGAAAGCATGGAAGCAAAACCATTTTTAGATCCCATCAGCCCTGAGGCCCCTGCCACCCCCGCCCCTAGACGATCCACAAGGTGGCAACCAAGTCCTTGAGCAGGGACTCGGTTCCACAGCCCTAGAGCAGGAAGCAGTCACAGTGACAGTGCAAACGTCTTGAGGAGTGAGACAGGTCCTTCCCTTCATTCCGAGGGAAAACGAAGCGGGATGAGTCTGCCTTCACTCTGCTTCAGGGCTGAGACCTTGTAGACTTTAGACATCAAGTGAATCTGTGTGGGTTTGTTTTTTTTTATTATTCTTCTTTATTGAACTTGTTACAATATTGCTTTTGTTTATGTTTTGGCTTTTTTGGCCTGGAGGCATGTGGGACCTTATCTCCCCAAGCAGGGATGGAACCCGCAGCTCTTGCACTGGAAGGCAAAGTCTTCACTGGACCGCCGGGGAATTCCCTGAATCTAGTGTGATCTTGAAAGGCAGAAACTGGCAGCCTAAAGGACCCTAGGTGCCTTTAAGACTTAGTAAACAGGCAGAAAGGTGAAACCAGGCAAAAGTCTTCCCAGCAGCTAAGATGTGTCTGATTTCCTCGCAACAGCTCTATAGAAGCAAATCCCTTAAGAAAATAGAAGGGTTTGCTGGGGAAGGGGTGAGGTTTTAAAAGTAAAGAACCTAAGGGCTGGAAGGTCTTAAGGTAGCAGCTAGCCCAGCACCTGCACTGCCAGGAAAGGAACTGAGGCCCAGAAAAGAATGTCTTCCTGGGACGTTCCTGGCGGTTCAGTGGTTAAGACTCTGCGCTTCCACTGCAGGGGGGCACGGGTTTGAATCCTGGTAGAGGAATTAATTAATGGGATTCCCTGGTGGCTCAGACGGTAAAGCGTCTGCCTGCAATGTGGGAGACCCAGGTTCGATCCCCGGGTCGGGAAGATCCCCTGGAGAAGGAAATGGCAACCCACTCCAGTCCTCTTGCCTAGAAAATTCCATGGATGGAGGAGCCTGGACCTACAGTCCATGGGGTCGCAAAGAGTCGGACATAACTGAGCGACTTTTCAGAAAGGAATTAAGATCCCACATGCCTCGCAGTGCGGTCAAAAACCAAGTGTTCTTTCCAAAAAACTGCAGACCCGGGAAGGAGGGGGCTCTTAAGTGACCAGAGTTATAAGCTTCCTGGCACTGACTGGGAAAGCAAGCTAGAGTTGAGAAATGATCCATTCTGGAAAAATACAGTTGGCTGCATGTGACATGGAAGCCACAGGAAACAAAGGTCCAGTCCCCGTAGGTGTTCTAGCCTCACATGAATAAATCATGATGCCACAGTGAATGGATAGGGATCTCCTGCCTCAGGACGAATTAGTCATCGCATTTAGCAAATCCCAACCTTCTCTGGGTGTGGCTGGCAGTTTGGCCAGAAAGAAGAAACACCTTCCAGCCAGGATTCTGAGCTGGAGGCTTGGCGCCTGCATCCTCCCCAGGGAAGCACTGACTCGGGTTAAGTGTTCATTGACTCTATTTTCCTCTAACCAAGGGCTCCCAGATGGCCTTCTCCCAGCCCAGAGCATCCAACCACCAGGGTGACTGTCCCAACAGCCCACAGGTCTCTGAAAGATCCTGTCTGATAATGGCAGGAAGGTGCTGGGGGTGGAGGGGGAGGCGTGGGTTTCTCCAACCCTCCCTCAAGCACAGGGAGAACCTTCCTGCAATCACCCAACGTTCAGCCTGAAAGGGAGCTCTGAGAGTATCTAACAGCCCAACACCCTGGTTTCCAAAGAAATGAGAACCCAGGAAGTGACTGATTTATCCAAAGCCACACAGTAATTTAGGAACGAATCAACCAGGACTTCCCTGGTGGTCCAGTGGTTAAGATTCCACTTTCCAATGCAGGGGACACAGGTTCAATCCCTGCTCGGGGAACTAAGATTCCCATAAGCTGAGGGGTAACTAAGCCTGCACACCACAACTAGGAGCTGGGGACTTGGGGGCCTCAACAAGGGAGAGGCCCATCCACCACAATGAAGATCCTGTCCCAGGTAAGACTCAACACAGTAAAAAATAGTATTTTTTTTTTTTTTAATAAAAGGAACATATCACCCATTCCTGGGTTTTCATTTGTTCTTCTGGAAAACCCGTGTTGGATTACTAGATATTCTCGAAGGTCCCTTTCAGGTTCCACATGTGTGAGCATCCCAACAGCTCTGGGGTCTCTGAAGGAGACTCAGGTCCTGGCCAAGTCCAGGAGCCCCAAACACTCTCCTATGCCAGATGAGCAGCCAATGGTGTCTACCAAAGACTATGGGCGAGGTACCACAGGGGAGCTGACATCTAACTGAAAACACAGATCCCTCTAACTGAAAACATGATCCCTCAGAAAAGTCAATATCATTAAATAGAAACAAGATGTGCCACCTTTGAGAGAGGAGAGATAAGTCAGCAGACAAGAAAAAGGGCATGGAGAAAGGAGGCATCCTCAGGGAAGGATGGGGGCGATGTGGGCAGAAGAGCAGAGCAGGTCTCTGCAGAGCGGTGAGGTGGCAGGAGAGGGCCCTGTGTGGTCAGGGACCCGTGCCAGCTGCAGTCTGGCCAGAGACAGACAGCCTGGCTGACCCACGGGCCCTGCCCGGCCAAGGACACCCTCTCTCCTGCCTGTGCCATGCAGGACAAGGACAGCATGTTCCAGGTGGGAATTACTGCTCTGAAGTTCAAAGTAGCTACCCCAGGGCTCTGGGAGCTCCTTCTACAAGCCATCCCACTGCTGGTCTCTGGGGAGCCAAGACCCACTTGACCATAGGCTCAGGGGGCTCCTTGAGGAGGGGAGGTGGCCGCATTGGCACAGGGCCCAGCCTGCAGTGAGCGCACTGACTTCAGAGGTCTCAGGCAGCTCCAGGAGGTACAAGGGGTGGCAGATGTGGTAGGTAAAATAGTGGCCCCTCAAAAAAAGATATGTCTGTGTCCTAATCCCCAGAACCTGTGAACGTAACCTATGTGGAAAAGGGGTCTCTGGGGATGTCGTGGACTTAAGGATCTTGAGATGAGATCACCCTGGATTACCTGTTAGGGCCCTAAATCCAGTCACAGTTGTCCTTATAAGAATAAAACAGGACTTCCCTGGTGGTCCGATGGTTAAGAATCTGCCTGCCAATGCAGGGGACACAGGTTTGATCCCTGGTCCAGGAAGATCCCACATGCACACCACAACTAGTGGGCCCCACTCTCTAGAGCCCACACTTCTCAACAAGAGAAGCCCACCACAATGAGAAGCCCACACACCAAAACTAGAGAGTGGCCCCTGCTCTCTGCCAACTCGAGAAAGCCCGCACGCAGCAGTGAAGACCCAGCGCAGAAAGAAAGGAAGAGGCAGAGGGAGATTCGACCGAAGAGGAGGACACTTAGAGACTCACATGGAGAAGGGGGTGTGAAGGCCAAGGCAGAGCCTGGAGTGACGCAGCTACAACCTGGGAATGCCAAGGAAAACTGGAATCAAAGTCTAGGTGAGAGGCATGAAACCCAGCCTCTCTCAGAGCCTCCAGAAAGAATGAACTCTATCAATACCTTGATTTCAGACTTTCGGTCTCCACATCTGTGACAGAATTTATGTCTGTTGATTTAATCACCTAGTTTGAGATGATTTATTATGGCAGCCCCAGGAAATTAATACAGCAGGGAAGGGGGGCAGAGAAGCAGGTTGGGGGTTTCAGGAGTCCTGGGAAATGTCACTCATCTTTGTGTAACAGGGGTCACAAAACCTGTGTTAGTGGCACTTTCCCGGGAGGGTATCTGAGGGGGACAAGGCAACCCCTGGCTTCTGAGGATGTCAAATCCGCAGGATGGAGGAGCCATGAATACAAGGCCCCACCCAGCTCACCCCATCTGCTTGATCATCAGGCAGGGCTCCCACCAGCAGGCCTCATCACCTGTTAAAGATTCTCTATCCAGAGCTGTGGCCCTGTCCACCCACCTAAGGTCCCTCCACACTTGACCTTCTTTCGTTATCCATGAGCTCCCCAAAAGAGACAAGCACACTTCTTCTCCAGCAAGTTTCTCAGAGCTCATTTGCATCGAGACATAGAGTAGTTCAGGAGGAAGGACGCTAGCTTTGGCGTCAAACAGATCTGACTTTTAATCCTAGGATGATTTGAGGTACCTAGTGATTAGGACTCTCTGAGCCTCAGTTTTCTCATCTGTAAAATGGGGTAACGAGGACAGTTAGAAACAGCACAGGTAGGGACATCCCTGGTGGTCCAGTGGTTAAGAATCCACCTTCCAATGCAGGAGACACAGGTATGATCCCTGCTCGGAGACCTAAGATCCCACATGCCCCAGGGCAGCTGAGCTCTAGTGCCACAACTAAAGAAGCCTGTGTGCCCCAACGAAAGAGACCACATGATGAAACAAAGACCTCCCACGTGCTCCAACTAAGACCCACGGCAGCCAAATAAATACGAAATAGCACAGGTAAAACGCCTGGTCTATGATGTGCTACACAACAGGAGCACGATAAACGGGAGCAATTATCATCATTCTTTAGATGAATAACAACGTTTTTCTGGAACACTGGCCTGAGCCTACCCTGTCCTTACTGCTGGGGTAGGACACAAAGAGATCAGCAACCGGGGGGCTGTCCTCCAGGGCCCTCACTCAGCAGAGAGTTACTGAGTACCTACTGTGGTCCCTCTTCTTACTCACCTTACTTCTTACTCACCTCCCTCACTTACCTCACCTCCATATTCCTCACTCGCCAGTCACTAGCCATGATCTCAGCCCTCTATGTGCCTCCCATAGGCATGCAATTCATGTTTGTTTTGTATATAAGGAATAAATGGTATTGAGTGAGTCACCCAACCTCTTGAAATGTCAATTTTCTCATCTAATGGGACTCACAGCACCTACCCACCCTGCTGCCTCACAGGCAATTGTAAAAACCAAATAGAAACAGCAGCCACAGAAGGCCACAGAGGCACAGCCCATATAAAACCCCAAACTGCACCTCAAAGGCTGTCCCATCTTCTGCGAGGTGGGCTCTGCTGGGCCCAGGACAGTCTTGGGATGCTCACATCTCCCTGTGCCCAGAAAGCCTGCATTCCAGCAGCGTGACAGGTCCGCATCATAAACTGGGTGCAAATCTCCCTGCCTTTCCTGCTCTGGAGTCAGAAAACCTGGGCTCAACTTCTGATGCTGCCTCTTCCTAGATGTGCGACCAGGTCACTGAACCTCTCTGAGCCTCTTTTTTCTCTTCTGTAAAATAGGGTTAATTGCTCCTGCCTATCTAGAAATGTAGCCACAAGAATAGAATGAGATAATGTATGTGAATGTGCTTCATAAACTGTAAAGTCCTATACAAATGAAGGTGATTATTACGATTATCACTTTATGTCAAAAAACAGACACTCGACTTCCCAGGTGTTCCAGTAGTTAAGAATCCTCCTGCCAGTGCAGACACAGGTTTGATCCCTGATTCAGGCAGATTCACATGCCACAAGGCGGTTAAGCCTGTTAGCCACAACTACTGAGCCAGCGCTCCAGAGCCCATGGGCCACGACTACTGAAGACCCTGTGCCTAGAGCCCATGCTCTGCAACAAGAGAAACCACAATGAGAAGCCTGTGCACCGCAGCTAGAGAGGAGCCCCCAGCCACCACAACCAGAGAAAGCCCACATGCAGAAACAAAGACCCAGCATGCCCCCGCAAAACAAAACAAAAAACAGACACATTGGTGTGAGCCTCCGAGGAACCCAGACTCTTGAGCCAGGAGAATACAGATGCCTCTGCTCCTTTCAATTTTGGTAACTCTGAAGCCTTCTCCATCAAATTTAAAAATCCTATACGGCTTTGCCAGGAAACCAAATATATTCTAGCCACAACTCTGGAGAACCACAAAATAAGCCATTCTATTACGGGTGCTGCTAGGCTTCAATCAACTCAACTGCTTGGGCTGAAAACCCAGTTTTTTAAAAACACGGCATACCACCACAATTCAGCCCCTCCCCCAAAAAACACATATCCTTTCTCCTAAGAAAATAAAATAAGTGGTGTGAGTGCGCGTGTACTCAGTAACTCAGTCGCGCCCGAATCTGCACTCCATGAACTGTAGCCCACCAGTCTCCTCTCTCCATGGGGTTTTCCAGACAAGAATACTGGAGCGAGTTGCCATTTCCTCCTCCAGGAGATCTCCACCAGGGATCGAACCCATGTCTCCTGTGCCTCCCGTGTGGCAGGAGGATTCTTTACCACTGAGCCACCTGAGGAGCCCAAAATAAGTGGAAAACAATTTTAACCAATGAACTCCAACTCTGAGGGATTCACTGTCGGAAAGCAGGCCTTCCTGGGTAAAGGTGGTAGACAAAACATTCTCCAATTAGTTTGAAGGTAGAGAGATTACCAAGAGAGGTGGGTGAAGAAGTGAGGCTTCTGGCCAGTCCCAAGGACTCTGAGGACCTCTGTGAGTCCAAAGACTGATTGCTCAGACTCAGAAATTAGCTCTACCAAGCCAGCTACAAAGTCAAACCCCCACGATACCCTTCTACTGGTTGTTTTAATTAATCAGGGACAAAGGAGGCCTACAGACCAGTTTCTCCTCCCCCAGAGGTTCTGATACTGCAGCCCCCAACTCTAACTGCCTCCCCCAACAAATGACCTCTGCCATCACACAAGCAATGATGAGGATGAAGGGATCATTGGACTGGACAGAAGGACCCTCAAAGAAGGCTCAACTGTCCCATGGTTCCTGTGGCCCCAGTGCCCCCACTGGGTCGCCCCAGGGCGAGGAGGGCAGATGCACCCACACCTGGGGACAGGACTCACATCAGGATCCTACATGTAGTTATTAGGTAGGTTTAGTCACTCAATCTTGCTCAGGCTTATCCGACTCTTGCAGCCCCATGAACTGCAGCCCACCAGGCTCCTCTGTCCATGAGATTTCCCAGGCAAGAATATGGGAGTGGGTTGCCATTTCCTTCTCCAGGGGATCTTCCCAACCCAGGGGTCGAACCCAGGTCTCCTGCATTGCAGGCAGACTCTTTACTGACTGAGCCACCAGGGAAGCTCCATGTAGTTACTGGCTAATCCTCTCCACTTGGGGTTGCCTCCTCCTCCAAAGACCCTCAGTCCTGAATGGAGACTGCATGCACCTTGCTGTTAGCTCAGGCTCTCTTTGCAGGTGTCTGTTCTCCAGTGTAAAACCCTAAACTGCTTGAGAGGCAGCCTGGCAGGGTGGGAAGAGCACATGCTTCGCAGCCAGGCAGATGTGGGTGTGAAAACAGTCTGCTGGGCTCTGCAGTTTTTGTTTGTTTGTTTTTTAATAATTTTATTTATTTATTTATTTTTGGCTGCACTGAGTCTTTGTTGCTGCACGGGGGCCTTCTCCAGTTGCAACAAGTGGAGGGAGGCTACTTTCTAGCCATGGTGTGTGTGCTTCTCACTGCAGTGTCTTCTCTTATTGCAGAGCACGGGTTCTAGGGCGCACAGGCTTCAGTAGTTGCAGCACATGGACTCAGTAGTTGTGGCTCACAGGCTCTAGAGCACAGACTCAGCAGTTGTGGCTCATGGACTTAGTTCCCTCATAGCATGTAGGATCTTCCCAGACCAGGGATCACACCTATGTTCCCCGCATTGGCAAGCAGGTTCTTAACCACTGGACCACTAGGGAAGTCTGCTCTGAAGTTGTGGGTGTCACCTCTCACCTCCCTGCTTTCCTCATCCCTAAGAGGTAGCTAATGCCCAGCACACAAAGTTTTGTAAGGATTAGTAATAACATTCGGACGGTTCCTGGGGTAGAGTTGGTGCTTAATCAGTGATAATTACTGTCATAATGGCACTCCACCTGTGCCCTCCAAATTCTAAGGCCTGGGCCCTCCTCCATACCCGGCTCCTGCGACCTTATAAGAACCACTGGAACCACTTACCAGACTGCCCTATTCTCAGACCTGCCCAGATCTGGGCCAAGGCAGGCCTGGTCACTGCAGGGTATAGGACTGGCCAACAGAAAGCGCTCAGAGCAGTAAGTGTTTGTTGACACAGAAAAAAAAAAAAAAAAAAATCCTGCTCTCTCAAGTGATTGGAATTTTTTCCCACCACATTCCACTTTCATGGGTACAATCAATAAGTAAACACACTTAGATCAGGGTTTATTCTGAAGATAAACTTCTCTCATATGGACTTCTCTCGTTTTTTGATAGCTACGTTACCTTACAACACCCAGCAGGCAAAACACAAAGATCTGAGGTACTTAGATGATTCTGAAAGTGACTTCTGACTCTTCAAAGAAGGGCATTTTATTCCTCTAAGACACTGTCTTTTTCTGATTATAAAAGCAATGTGATCATTGGACAGTGTGAAAAACAGGAAGGGAAAAAAACACATACCAAAAAAAATCAAATTATTGGCAATTTCACCATCTCTAGAGAACGTCACAGTGCATGTTTTGATGTATTTCCTTCCAGTCTTTTTTCTGTATGCTTCAAGAATGTATGCATCCATTCATTTAAAAATGAACTGTGAGTAAGCAGGGACAGCAGCTGTGAATCAGCCGCGAAACCTCCCTCCTCCTGTTGTCGGCTCTCCCCACCCCTAAACAACTTATTTGTCAGTGATACACCCACACATTGTGTAAATGCATCTTGTCTTATCAGTGCTTGTTGAACTTCTACCCTTGGAGTGAGTTAACACTGTCATCTCTGCTTTCCATTTTTGTGCCACAGAGTCAATATTTACTAGCTGTGTTGCTAAAACAGGCCCTGGGTACGGCCTCAATGCCAAGCGTCCCTGTCTAATCTCTGCAGCAGCAGCCTCAGTGGCACCACAGGCTTTACTGTGTCCAGGGCCATGGCACTTGGTGAGTGACTCCTTCCCTGTTGAGCAGGTGGCCTCTGACCCAGCAAGGATGCCTCACTTACTCATAAAGTCACAGGAGGCTAGTGCTGGAAGGCACTTAAACATTAGAGATGGGGAAACTGAGATGCCCTGGGGAGGGAAAGGATTTGCCTAATCACTTACAGCTTTAGAACCAAACCCAGGATGCCTTCACTCCTATACCAGCTCTCTTTGCATGGTCTCATCAAATGCATCAACATGGAGAAAGAGCTGCAGTGGCAGTGGGGGACAGAACCCATTTCATCAGGACCGGAAATTGGGCCAGTGCTGCTCTATGATGGTCTGTTTCACAGAGGAGTCTTCCCAGGACTGACCTGGTCTCTTACAAAGATGATTCAGGTGATCCTATGGCAGCATCAATTCTCTTGCCATTTGCTGCAATTCATTCATTCATTCATCTATTCATATGACAACATTTTATGGTGCCCAGTCTTGAGAAGGTATTACTTGTTTCACCAAAGCAGTTTCATTGGCCCACATTTTCTGGAAGGATCTCTTAGCAGTTATCAAGAGACATACTAAACAACAAGGTCAGGTCCTACTGTATAACACGGGGAACTATATTCAATACCTTGCCTTGTAATAAATCACAAAGATTGTCCAACAGAATGGAATTCTCCAGGCAAGAATACTGGAGTGGATAGCCATTCTTTTCTCCAGGGGATCTTTCCAACCCAGAGATAAAACCCGGGTCTCCTGCATTGCAGGCAGATTCTTTACTGTCTGAACCACCATGGATTCCATGGACAGCGGAGCCTGGCGGGCTACAGCCCACGGCGCTGCAAAGGGTCAGACACAGTTGAGAACGTTCACTTTCAATAAACCATAATGGAAAAGAATACATATATATATATATGGGGGGTGGGGGCGGGCTTCCCTGGAGGCTCAGTTGGTAAAGAACCCGCCTGCAATGCAGGGGACTGCCTACAATACTGGAGATCCAGGTTCGATCCCTGGTTTGGGAACCCAGAGAAGGAAACGGCAACCCAGTCCAGTATTCTTGCCTAGAAAATCCCATGCAATAGAGGAGCCTGGCAGGCTACACTACACAGGGTTGCAAAGAGTTGGACACAAGTAAATATCTAAACCACTACCACATGTGTGTGTGTACAACTGAATCACTTTGCTGTACAGAAAAGCTAACACAACATTATATATCAACTATGCTTTAAAAATAGAGACTTGTCAGGTAGCCTCAAAGAACTCTGAGGCTTAAAAGAAATTAACTATAGGAAGGAAATGTAGGAGAACTATGGTTTGGGGGTAGATTGCTGACAGCAGGCCTCTGAAGGAAGTCCCTGTTCTTAAGAGCACCTCAGACACTAACAGGAAGAAGTCGAAAGCAAAAGTGTGATATCAAATGCTTGGAGTGTTTCTGTGGAGTAACAGAAAGAGGAAGTCCTGGGAGCAAGGAGATTTGTATTCACATTCCACTTGTACCACCAAAACGCTGCATGGCCCAGAAAGGGTAAGTAGCTCATCCAAAGTCAAACAGCAAATGGTGGGTAAAGTGGGGCTTGAATCCAGTGCTTTGCTCTAAGTCCATGGCTGATGGCTCAGATGTCACAGATGGATCTTTGCATTTCTCTCATCCTCAGTCTCAAGAAAGAAACAAGCACAACTTGGAACGTCCACAGCAGCTCCTCAGCTGAGATCGGTTGCTGCTCCCAAGGGGAAACGCTGGCATCTGCTCTCTCTGGGCCTAGATACCCTGCTGGGGGTCGCAGGACCAGGCTCAGACACTTCCTGGAGAGGCAGGAGCAGGACAGAAGCCACAGGCTAACACCAGTGCAGGAGGACGCTGTAATGTGCAGCGACTCTAGCACACGAGAGGGGAGAACAAACGCGCTTTCTGTACAGCTGCTGGGATGTCAACCAGCTCTGCACACTTGCCCTATTCCCCTCCCCCGCCCCCCCCCAGGCAAGAAAACAAAGAAGGTCCTATGAACAGGGCTGTGATGAAAATAATGCCACTGCATTTCTACCTTCTTCTGGGCTTGGAAACACAAACTCAAGCCCTCGAGGGCTCAGTGCTGGCTGAGTACAGTCTATGGTTACACCAGCCCCTGTGTTTGTTGAGTGTCTGCTATGGATCCAGCTCTAGGCTAGAGGTGGTGGGAACACTAAGAAGGATAAACCTTGCCCTCTGTTTAAAGGTGGCTCTCAGCCTGGCTCAGAATACAGAATGAACCTCCAGAAAACTTTCTACTTCAGAACAATTATGTACGGGGCAGTAATGGACGAAGTCAGCCACACCCTTCAGTTTCATCTTTCAGCCACTTATCCCTGACTCTGTATCAGACAACTACAGGAAAGATGTGGCTTAGACACTGGCCTCAAAGCTCTTACCTTGCAAGGAGGAAACTAAGGTGGCGACAAAAATGGAAACTAAACACATTAGAGACAAACACCATCTCCTCGCACTGTGACCAATACCAATGACTAGTAAAACTTTAATGGTCAGCTTAGACTTTTGTCCATCCCCTGCTTGTTACTCTGGGCTTGCCCACTGCTTCCCTATCAGAACCTGTCATCCAGTTTCTGGGGGACCCACCTCCACAAACACAACTTTCATTTTCCTGTCTATTCTGGGTGGCTCGAGTCCACACTCACTGCTCAGCCTATTCAAATCCCACCCATTCTTCACTAAGCTCCCACCTCCTGAAATCTTTCCTGGCTGTTCCAGCCCACGGAGGCAGCCACGTTCCGAATCAGTATCATGTGGATTGTCTGCAAGTTCTTTTCACTGCACTGTGTTCTGATAGCTCTTGAATTGCTGCCAAGGAAGATATTCTCATGGGCTGTTTTGTTTGTTTGTGTGCCTCCACAACCTCTCTATAAGTTCCTAGAAAGTATAACCTATATCTTTGCACTCACTCCCCCTCCACCCTTCCCTATGCCCATCAAAGCACCTTCTACCCAAGAGATGTTTTAATGGGTATTTCATAGAAACATGGCATTTTCTAGTTGAGGAGGGGTGGAAATGGGACTAGGGGGCTAGAGAAGAAGAGAAATTTGATTAATGTCACAGTGCGAAACCAGAATAGAGACCCTGGGAGCCAGGTGAAACTAGAACTCATTCGAACATTTATTGGGCACCTACTATATGCCTATCCCTGGGTAAGACACTACGAGATGAAACAGAATGACCTCCAGAGCCTATGATCAGAAAGTTCACTGGACTGCAAGTGGCCTTACGGTAGCTTTTGGTTAAGGGGTGGTGCCAAAGAGGATGGAAGCACACTCACAGGCAAATAATGGCAACTAGAGAATCCATAACATACTGTAGGAATATAGAACAAGCGCACCCAACCTTGCCTGCTGTCCACATGCCTGTAGCAGTCAGGATAGGTTTCTGGAAGGAAGCAGAACTTGGGCATGGGTGGAAGTGGAGCAGGGCTCCAGATACAGGTGAGATACAGATGACACAGGGAAGGCATGCCAAAAGGTGGTCACTGCAACAGAAAGTGAACCTAGAAGCCAGAGGGGAATTAGCTTGTGGAACCACTGCATCTTCCATTCCCTCCACAACCTATATCAAGCCTCAGACAGGGGTCCTTCAATTGGCTTTCAGCTGATATACCACTGGCCCAGGCAGACAGAGCTTTTTACCCCGTCATCTCCATAGCTTACTATGTTCCTCAAGTACCATTCTCAAAGAAATGATCTTTTATTTTCTTCAAACTTTAAACTTTTAATTTTGTATTGGGAAAAAGCCAATTAATGGGCTTCCCTGGTGGTTCAGCTGATAAAGAATCTGCCTGTAATGCGGGAGACCTGGGTTTGATCCCTGGGTTGGGAAGATCCCCTGGAGAAGGAAATGGCTACCCACTCTAGTATTCTGGCCTGGAAAATTCCATGGACTGTTTAGTCCATGGTGTCGCAAAGAGTTGGACACGACTGAGCAACTTTAACTTTCACTTTTCACATAGACAATTAACAATGTTGTGATAGTTTCAGGTGAATAGTGAAGGGACTCAGCCATCTATATAGACGAATCCATTCTTCCCCAAACCCCTCTTTCATCCAGGCTGCCACATAACATTGAGCAGAGTTCCCTGTTCTACACAGTAGGTCCTTGTTTGTTATCCATTTTGGGTATGGCAGCATGTACATGACCTTCCCAAACTCCCTAACGATCCCTTCCCCTCCAGACACCATAAGTTCGTTTTCTAGTCTGTGAGTCTTTTTCTGTTTTGTAAGTAAGTTGAAAGAAGTGATCTTGGATCCAGGTGTACGGTCTACACAAATTGGGACACTTCAAGAAATATGGATTGACAGAGCCCCACCCCAGACCTTCTAGATCTGAATCCCTGGCATGTACACATGTGTGCTTGTTTTAAACCTCCTCTGTGATTCAGACGTACTGCCCAAGATGACAATGATGGTGCTACATACTTCAGTCATAATCTCATTCAATCCTCTAGAGTCAGGAGAGATCGAAGTTCAAATTCTGGGTGATAAGGCAGGTGGTATGTTCTCTACTTGAGAGATGAGAGAACCAAGGCTCAGAGAGGTAAAGCCACTTGCCCAAGGTCACACAGGCAGTGAATAGTAAAACTGGGACTTGTACCCAGGTTTAACTTCGGAGTCTGAGAGACAATTTTTTTTTTTAATTTTCTTTGGGGGTTGGGGGTGGTGGAGGGGGCATGCTACTGCACGGCATGTGGGATCATAGTTCCTCAACCAGGGATCAAATCCACACCCCCTGCATTGGAAGTCCGAGTTTTAATCACTGACTTCCAAGGAAGTCCCCCAAGAAACAAATTTTTGACTGTGCATTGGAAGGGGGTGGTTCAGCTGCCCTGGAGATGGTCCAACCACAGGCCCTCCTGGAAGGTAACAGCACAGAGAACCAGGGGCATTGGGGTTGGAGGGGAGGGTGGAGCCAAACCGGCTTGGCCAGGGCCTCAGCATGCTTCCTGACAGCAGGGAGCTGAAATCTCAGAGACATGTGTGGACCCCAGGAAGGCTCTTTCATCAGGGCTCAGCTGAGACATCAGAAAGAAGTTCATAATCGCAAACTCTGGAAACACTGCTGACTTAGCTGAGTCCAAAGGTGTGTTCTACAATCTCTTTACAAAATCTTTTCAAGATTGCTACCTAGACCTGTGTTTACAAGGCCCTGTGCACACACAGCCTTACCTCCACTCCAACTGGCCTCCCTGCTCTCAAGAGGAGGGGCTGGGTCTTTGTGCCTCTGTTTCCTTTTCTGTAAAATGCGGACAGTGACCTGCCCACCTGCCCACCTACCCCAACGTGGAGGCTCATGATCAAATGATGTAACAGAGGAGAAGCTGCCTGACCCAGCTCCTCCCTATGAGCTCTTCAAAACAAGACCACTGGGCTTCTAGCATCATCCTGCCCATATCTGCAACCATTTGCTGCGTACTTCCCACATGTCAGGATATGCCCCTTATATCTCTGCCAGGGAACAGGAAAAGTGTCATTCTGAAAGCTGCTCAGAACTGTTATCCATAATAAGGAAGACAAAAGACTCCATCATGGGGAGGGGTTTGGTCAGAGATGGTTTTTTGTATGGGAAGAACTTTAAAGGGTCTTTGATTCTAGAAAAGAGATGCCCAGGGCCCTTTCAGGGAGAGGTTGTAACAAGAATCTAAACTTCCTACATGTGAAAGAATAGGGGGTCTCTTTTAAGGGGTAAGTATAAAGGACAGTAGCAGATTTGGGGCTGAGGTCCTGGGAGACCCCAGCACCGTGGCAGAGGTCAGGAGTCAGAGGAGCAGAGGTGACTGTTACCCCTCTTTTAAGGTGTTTCCTTCTCTGTGCAGAAATGCCTCTCACTACCCCCACACCTTCCATGAAACTCGGTTTACCCGGCAACCAGCCTCAGGGACAAGGCAGGCCCTTGGAAACGGACCTGAGTCCATGCCTGAGAGGGTCACAGAGGAAGTGCTGGTTTGCCTTGAAGGAGGAAGAGGTCCATGAGTCCAAGGTTCTGAGGCATCAAGGAGGGTGTGGGCACTCCCTGGAGAAACCCAGAAATGCTGGGTCAGGAACAGGATTTCCTGTTGCCCTGGAATGGAATGCTCATTATTCTTATTTGGACAGTAAAAGAGAAGATCCCAGGAGGCTGGAAAACAACCCCGTGAAACAGGGACCATCTCAGGATAAAGAATGGAGCCCAGCAGAGTGAAGCTGCCCGAGGTCCAGCGGGCCACAGCAGCAGAGCCAGGCTCACACCTGGGCCTGGGGGCTAGGGCTCGTCAGCCTCCTGCTCCAAGCCTGTCCTCCTACTGGGGCCCTCCGCTGCCTCTCAGCCACACTTCTTGCCCCTGCCCTGTCTCCTCCAAAAGACCAGTAGGAGTGACTTCCCTGGTGGTCCAGTGGCTAAGACTCCATGCTCCCAATGCACAGGGCCTGGGTTCGATCCCTGGTCAGAAAATTAGATCCCACAGGCTGCATGCCACAACTAAGAACCCAGGGCAGCCAAATAAATAAAAATAAATAAACAAATAACAGGTAGGAGCAATTCCTCCTAGAACCAGACTGCAAATCCTCAGCAGCCAAGTTCTCCTCTTTAGTTGGCAGGCCCTGTGCCCAGGCTGACAAATGAGCCTCACCCCCGAGAGGGGAGGATAATTCATCACCCTCTGGGCCCTGTGGCCAGGCCACCAGGGGCCAGCACCTCAGGTTTCAAGAATACGGTTTTGAGGCTTAGATGCTGGCAGCAGGGGATGGGGTTGGGCGGGGAAGCAGGGCCAGCCATGGACATGGATGAAGCAGTGAGCACTGGGCTCTCAGCAGATTCCACTGTAAACCAACAGAAGCGCGAAACAACAGTATCCACCTCCTCCCCTGTTCTCTGCAGGGGACCCGAGAGTCACAGGCAAAAAGAAAACCCTAGGCAACTTGGTGCCTCACAGAGAGCACTGAACCAGAAGTCAGAAGTCATGGGTTTGAATCCCAGATCTGACGCTTCCCTCGGCAGGTTAGTTAGGTTCTCCAACCTTCAGTTTCCTCATCTGCAAAATGGGAGAAACACCTACCGCCCTGTAGGGCTGCAAGAGGATTAAATTAGGTAATGTCCCATGAGCAGAGCAGGACCTGCTCTAGAGCGGATGCGCGGTCCCCAGTACCCTGAGCTCTCTTCCCTTCTTCCGCCCCAGCACCTCCTGCAGACAGGACAGAACAGCACTCCTGGATGTGGACAGTGGTTCTGAAACCGGGCTTCTGGGAGGCTCCTCTCAGGCTGTGAGACAGAGGGCAGGGAAGGAAGGCAGGCGGACCTCTGTTCACCTCTTCTTCCTCCTCTCCGGTAACTGCACCTTCACTTTGATGTGTTTCTATTCTGTCCTCCACCCCAGAAGAAGCCACTTTTTAAAAGTTTTGCTGCTTAAAAAGTAAGCAACACTGGAATAGGTCAGGAGCAGACATACTTTTCCCACAAGGGGCCTGACTATAAATATTTTAGGCATTGAGGGCCAAGAGTGAAAATCAAGGATATTATATAACAAAGGACAAAATGAAATTTCCATAAAATTTAAATTAATCAAGCTCAAAATATGGTAAGAATTGAGTTTATACTATTTTGTTTTGTTTTCTATACAGGTCTTCCAATGAGAAGAATGAAAATTGGTGGGGAGGGTGGGTAAAATTTTGTTTAATTGGGGTCCAATGTTAGCATTCAAACAACAAATTTATTGGAACTGCTCATCTGTAAAACCCATTCTTAGCATCAGGGCCCCTCAAAATAGGTGGCAAACTGGATTTGACTGTAGGGCTGTCCTAGCCATTCACCCCCTGGACTACACAAGGTAGGAACCCTTCAGGGTACAGCTGGGCTCTAACGCCTGGCTGAAGACTGCTCTGGGGGCTGGAGGAATCTCCACAAGAGAGACTCCCAAGGCTGCTGCAACTTCTCTGTGGCAGGCCCTCACATGACCTCTCACCTGCACTACCAGAGCCCTGGGGCATTACTGACCTGATGGTTATCTGAGGCCCTAACTCCTACCACCGGCCTTGGCTCTTACCCCTCAACTTGATCTTCCCAGCAACAGAGAGTACAGGGAAACCAAACTCTCTCCTTTGCCCTCAAAACACACCTCTCCCCAAGCACTGCCTCTCCCAACAGCAACTCTCAGAAAGCTTTCTTACAGAATCATTGCAGCCGGCTTCTAAAAGTAGAGACAGGGACTTCCCTGGTGGTCCAGCAGCTAAGACTTCATGCTCCCAATGCAGGGGGCCCAGGTTCCATCCCTGCTCAGGGAACTTGATTCCACATGGTGCAACTGAAAGATTCCACATGCTGCAACTAAGACCTGGTGCAGCTAGTTAGCTAGCTAGCTAAATAAGTAAGTAAACAAATAAATAAATGTGGAGACAAAGAAGAGACACCCTTTGCTGGAGTTCTGGGGCCCCCCAAACACCTTGAATCCCCTCTACTTCTGGGGAAAGGAAGGCAACACCATCGGCCTCCAGGGGAGACTTCTGTCTCTAGCCCTGACGGGGCCTATTTTCGTCACTTTTAAAATAGGAATGATTACATTTGCCTTGCCCACCTTGTGTTGCTATCAGAACACTAAATTATCTATGAAAATGAAATAGAAACACCATGAAAAAAGTTAAAGTAGCAAAGAGAACAAGATCTGGCATGAAGGGAAAAGCACAGAAGACTTCAACCACTTTAAATTCCTCCACAGTGAAAACATTAAGTATCTTCACAAAACCCTTAAGCTACCAAAAATATCCCGAAACAATGAAAGAGTACTGGCAAAGCCAGAAGGAAATATGCTGGTGACCTAGTAAACAGGTTCAGTATTTCTAGTTTTTACCACTATCAATCAGTCACAACCTTTGACCTGGTATTGTACCCCTGGGAATGGGCTTGGCAGAAATAATGCAGAGAGAGGAAATTCAACAAATACATTCATAGAAACACTTATTTTTAGTTATGAGAAACAATAGGGTGAGTTAAGTAAATGGGGAATGTTTATATAGCAGATTAATATGAAGTTAGTGAAAACATGTGGACTGTATCTATTTGTTCTAAAGGGTCAGTATTCTTCAAAATTATCTTGTCATAAAAGTCAAAGCAAAACTGAGGAACTGTTCCAGATTAAAGAGGCTACAGTGATATGACAAGGAGATGCAATACATGATTGCCGCTGGATCTTATTCTACAGGGAGAAAAACTGCTCTAAATGAAAAAACTGACGGCTACAGTGATATGACAAGGAGATGCAATACATGATTGCCACTGGATCTTATTCTACAGGGAGAAAAACTGCTCTAAATGGAAAAACTGACGGCTACAGTGATATGACAAGGAGATGCAATACATGATTGCCACTGGATCTTATTCTACAGGGAGAAAAACTGCTCTAAATGGAAAAACTGACAAAATTGGAACAAGGATGATTGTTTAGAGAAAAACATTATATTGGAGTGAAATGTTCTGAACTTGAAAGCTGTAATATGGTCATGAAAGAGAAGGCCCATATCCTTTGGAGATGCATAATGAAGGATAAAAGGTAAAGAGGTATAATGCCTGCATTCAATTCTCAAATGGCTCAGAAACAACAGGCGGGTAGGTAGACAGACAAAAAGGAAGAAGGGAAGAAGGAAAGGAGGCAGGAAGGAAGGAGAATGAGGGGAAAGGAACAGGATGAGGAGTAGAGAGTAGGGGGAGAAAGGAGAGGGCGAGAGAGGAGGTAACAAAATGTTAAAAGCTGGTGTGTGGATAAAGGACATATGGGAGTTCTGTTATTCTGCAAATGTTTCTATCAGGGTTGAAATTATTTCAAAACAAAGAAATTTTTAGGCTATATGGACTCTGGATACATGGAAAGGTATCTATAAATCAGTGTGGAGTCAAAAAACAACGCAACACAAGATGTACATTCTGACGATAAATAAGCAGAAAGGAAAGCACACCCTGTAGATGACAGGTATCTGATGGCTTCCGTTGTCTCCACCCAGAACCTCCCTCCAGCTCTCACAGCTTCCCATGCAAACCAGCTCAGTGAGCGCACCCCTCCACGTGCTGGCTTCTGAGTGAAGCCCAAGCAGTGCAGCCACTTTGTTTGAGTGGCTTTGCGCTTTGTTTGCCTGACAATGAGTGATAAAGGCACCTCCCTCTCTCCTCCAGGGCCCCTGTCATCCAGGGCCCCTGCAGTTGCCTATCCTCCTGGCAGCCGCAGCCCTTCAACCCTCTCCACGTGCCTTCCTGCCCAAGCCTGGACCTGCTGCCTCTCAGTACTTGGCAGAGCCCTGACCTCGAGGTGGTTACGCGTCATCTCCGGAATGAGACCATGCAGAGCCGCCCCACTTAAGGTGACAGCTTCCTCCACTGAACACTTGGCACAAGGTTGGGGTCCCTCTTGGGTTCCCTGTTGGGGAACAGCTCATAGTCTGTTCCAACCTTTCGTTTTGCTTTTTAATTTCTTTTTTAATATTTATTTATTTGGCTGCACCAGGTCTTAGTTATGGCATGTGGAATCTTTGGGCTTCCAGGGTGGCTCAGCTGTAAAGAACCTGCCTGCAATGCAGGAGATGCATGAGATGCAGGTTCAATCCCTGGGCTGGGAAGATCCCCTTGAGGAGAAGATGGCAACCCACTCTAGTATTCTTGCCTGGAGAGTCGCATGGACAGAGGAGCCTGGTGGGACACTGTCCATAGGGTCACACAGAGTCAGGCATGACTGAAGTGACCGAGCACACATGCACGCCCATGGGATCTTTAGTTGCAGCATGTGGAATCTTTCAGTTGCAGCACATGGGATCTAGTTCCCTGACGAGGGATCGAATCTGAGCCCCCTGCATTGGCAATGTGGAGTGTTAGCCACTGGACCACCAGGTAACTCCCATTTCATTAGCTTTTCCCTGTGCCCCCTAATTTCTTATGGGGCATGGACTGAGCCCTAAGTCTCCACTACCCATCACAGTGCCCAGCACACAATGGGTATCTGGGGAGAATCTTTGGACTATGACAATGACCTACAGTACAGATGTGCACATACTCATCCACACACACTCACTCATCTTTTGGAAACCACTGGCTTGTTATGGCCTAAAAGATTTCCTTGCCACTAACCAAGCTGAAAGTTTCCTGGGCCCAACACAGCACGCTCAGTGTGAGCAGAAAGAAAGTTTTTTGGCATGAGTGACCAGTTGCCACTGTAAAAGTTCTCTGAGCCTCAGTTTTCACATCTGTAAAGTGGGAGTGTGATCCAGTTCATATTGTTCTGGAAGATGAGAAGTACTTGGCACAGAAACTGACATGAGGGCATTAGACTCTTAACTTAGGTTGGTCTCTTTTACTTTCCTAGCAGAAGGAAATCTAAGCATGTGTGTGATCAGAGGCACCAGAACCCCATGCCAGGACTTTAGACAGGGCTCCAGCCAGAGAAATTTCTGGCTTTTATTTCTGACTTCCTCTCAGATTTGCTGTGCTGCATGAAGTGGAATTTGCCACTTGGCTTCTCCTTGATGAAGTAGCTCGTCTGTATTTCTTGAGCCAATTACCTAACATTTCGGAGGCTGAACTTCTTCATCTGTCAAATGGGAATAGGAACTACCTTACAAGGTGCTATGAGGGTTAAATACAACAACATGTATCCACTACTATATATAACATAGATAAACAACAAGGTCCTATTGCATAGCACAGAGAGCTAGATTCAATACCTTATAATAACCTACAGTGGAAAGAACCTGAAAAAGAATGTTTATCGCAAAGAGTCAGACACGACCGCATGACTAAGCGCACCACGGCATATATACTTCATGCTGTAGCACAGTACTTCCTGATCCTTTGAATCTGACTTTTACAGGTATCTCGTATAAGTAGAATCAAACAGTATTTGAGACACCATCTGATCTTGACCTTGAAGGAAAAGTTTAATTTTCCCTCCAAGAGTGAGGGAAGACCGAGATCAGAGAGACGTCACAGAAGATGTGGGGCCTTCTGGCCTCCGCACGGTACTGTCGGGGCGCTCAGAATGGAGAGCAGGTGTGGCCCGGCCTTCGGAGCTGACAGCTCAGTTCAAACACGTGACAGATAGGCCTAATCTCCTCTCTGGGACCCCGGGGCCTGCGCTGCTCTGGCTCCCCTTGGTCTCTGCAACCCGCCCCCAGGAGCTTAGCACTTGGGGGAATGTTAACTCTGGGCCTCAAGCAGACACAAGAGAGGAGAGGATGTGTGGGCGTGAGAAATAGCCAGGGACAGATTAGAAGGTAAGACCCAGAAATAAAAATAGTTACTGGTTAAGGCTGCTAATTTTGTATGGGCTTAAACCAGTCTCCTTAAATGTTTTATTGTTTTTTAAAAAAGCTTTCACCCAAAATAAATCTCATAGATCTATATACACTGTTATAAAAAGATACTCAATGTATTTCATTGAGAAAAGCAAGTTGTAGATTGTTCTGGTCGTATGACCCCATCCGGGTCAATATACACTTGCCTTACTTAAAGTTCAGAAAGACAACAGAGGACAATAACCATCAAAGTCTACCTGCAGATGTGAGACGTGGAGGGAGGGCAGATGGAGGTTTACTCTAACTTTTCACAACTTTATGACATATGCCATGCATCACTTCTACAATAAATTCTTTAAATTTGAAAAGATATAATAGGGACTTCCCCAGGGGTACAATGGTTAATTTAAGACTTCACCTTTCAATGAGTGGGGTGAAGTTTCGATCCCTGGTCAGGGAACTAAGATCCCACAGGTGTTGTGGCCAAAAAAGCCAAAACATAACAAAGAAGCAGCATTGTAACAAATTCAATAAGGATTTTTAAAAACAGTACACATCAAGAAAAAGAAATCTTTTGTAAAAAAAAGAGGAAATAATAAAAGCCCCTTTGCCTCTGAGTTCATCTTGGAAACCCTTTTCCCAAAGACAGAGACAGGTAAATCCAAATACCTAATTTTTTTTTTTTTTATAGTTTTATAGCTAGATTGTGCTTGAGAACCCAGCCTGGGTATACCTGAGCTCTACGTATTTCCTGGAGGTTTTTCTTTCTCTCCTAAAAGAAGATGCCCTAGCTAAGATGCATGTGAGGTGGGTGATCTTAACCATAGAGGATCTCATCAGGAGACTCAAGTCCAGCACGCAGCTTTCCCAGGGAATTCCTCAGCCTGTTGACAAAGGATGAGGCTTCGGAGGAGTGGCTCCTTACGTAGCCAAAGGCTCCTGTCCCTATAAAAGGGGACCCTGCAGGCTAAATGCCTGGCAGCATGCCTGGCACACATGAGCCTCCTGTACATATCAGGGCTCTGGCCGCTCTCTTCACCAGGGGAGCCAGGGAGGGGATGATGGGATGAGTGGGATACTGGGCAGGTAGGCGCCCTGAGAGAGGTGAGGGCTGTAGATAAAGGTTGAATTTATGTACATATACAGACGTTTTCCTCTGTTTTACTTAAACTAGCACAGTGGGACTGAAAATCTTCTTTCACCTCCTGCATTTCTGGCTCTGTGACTTTGGACAAATCACCTCCCCTCTCTGGGTCTCACTTTCCTTGTTTATAAAATGGAGATCTGGATTAAATTCTTGTTGAGGTTCAGTTCAACAGTAACATTTTATGATTTTATGTTCATGCAGTAATATTGGGTTGGCCAAAAAAGCTCATTTGGGTTTTTCTGTAACATCTTATGAAGAACCCAAAAGAACTTTTTGGCCAACTCAGTGCAATAAAGCAAGAAAAGTAATATCAACATAGAAAAGAAGAAACCATTGATCATTTTATGCTGCTTACATTAAATTATCTTGTACCACTAGACACACAGTAGTCATCACTGGCCCTGTCCACCAGTGCCCTTTCCCAGGGAACATTAATCCTTCCCAAATACCTTCCCTTCTGACTCTGCTACCTGTCCCCAAGGTCAAACAAAAAAGACTATCCTACCAAATAATGCCCCCCCTTCCCAAAAGCATTCAAATTAAAGAAAAAATAAGTCTGTGTTTTGTGGGTCCTTATAGTGTAGTGGCCAGAGCTGTAGAGGAGTCAGATCACCAGTTTCCACCCTCGTCTATTGTCAGGGAATGTTTAACAGGAGGATTCCTGTGTGCTGTTTTCTCTCTCCCTTGAGCCCTCTGTTCCTTATTAGTCCCTGTCAGGGGTGAGAGGAGCAGGCAAGCCGCTCACAGGACTGAGATCTTAGAGATAGGATGCTTGCATAGGATTTCCTTCATTAGCTTTTCCATTTGGTGAGAGGGATTATTTATGACCCTCTTTTGATATTCTGGAGAAGGAAATGGCAACCCACTCCAGTACTCTTGCCTGGAAAATCCCATGGACGGAGGAGCCTGTTGGTCTACAGTCCATGGGGTCACAAAAGAGTCGGACTCGACTGAATCCCTTCACTTCACTTCACTTTGATATGGATCGCCTTTTGGCCTTATGGCCTCTATTGCTCCTTGTTTCCTTGGTAACTTGTGAAGTCTGGTCTCTTGATCTTTATCTGAAGAGGCTACCTTGTATTATGGTATATATACTCTTACAGAATTCAATAAAGCACCCTTGCTCCACCAGAGACTTGGGTCCCTGTGTCCTTCTCTCTCTCTCTCTCTCTATTTCTGGCTGATTCCCTGGAGCGCAAAGGCTGGCTGTGTAACCCAGGGACTATTAGCCTCTTTCCATCTTTCGCTTTCTTATTGTCTACTCTGGACCGCCAGGTTCTGGTCTACTAAAGGACCCTAACAGTCTATCACCCGTTCACCATGTGACCTTGGACAAGCCACTTCCCCTTTCTAGTCTTAGCCTCATCTATCTGACGAGGAGTTAGATGGGTTTCTCTTCATGAGCCCCGCTCTACCCTACAGTGGCTACCCAGGCTGGGAGAGACTGGAAACTGCAGGCCAGCATTTCTCCAACTGCTCCCAGAAACAGCCAGCCACCTCCAGCATCCCCAGTAGGCTGGTGCCAGAATGTGAGCCAGAAAATCAACTGAGGTGTGCAGGGCCAGACAGGCCCCAGCCATGCCCAGGACTCTCAGGCCAGATCCAGATCCAAAGCTGGATTCTTCAGCTTTTCTCACAGATGTTCTCTTCTTTTTAAGATAAGGGCATACCGCTGCCTAGTCTCAGGAACTTTGCCAGGATGGGAGTGGGGTAAGGGGAACCGAGCTTCTGATCTGGTCAAGCCAAACTTGCCAGAATCCCAGTTCCTTTTCCTCAGAAGGGAACAGAATTGGTCTCAGTGGCTGTGGGAAGCAGAAACACAATGACCTGGGGATGAGTCAAACAACAATAGAAATAGTCATCCTTCTTATTTGCCCAGCAGTTTATGTCTTTATCACAGTGAATCCTCACCTGCATGTGTGAAGTAGGTGATACAGATGCTTTCACCCCAGGTTACAGATGAGGGGGACTGAGTTCCAGACAGGGTACCAGAGAGCTATGGGTTTCGTGGCTGATATACACCCAGACTAACCTTCCAGAGGCATCAGAAACATGCACTTCAGGGGCCAGACAAGGGCAGGGAGTGCAGTTAAAGATTCCTTGTTAAAACATGGCTTCAGTTCAGATACGTATACATATGGGAAAATGTACATATACAAGTATGGCCTAACTATATGCATGAAATGAACACATCAGTGAAATAGGCACCCGGATCAAGAAACACAACAATAGCCTCCCCACAGAAGTCCCTCCCATGTCCCCTTTCAGCCACTGGTCCCTCAAGAATAACCACTATTCTGATCTCTAGCACCAGGGATTCATTCTTCCTGTCTTGAACTTGACACCAATGGGATGATATAGTATGACTCTTCTGGGTCTGCCTTCCTTCATTCAACATGATGATTGTGAGCTCCACCTGTCATTACAGGTAAAAAATGAAAAGCAACTCTCACTCATTTTCATTTTTGCATAGTAAGGACTTAATGAGGAGCTAACCTGAATATTCACTGGAAGGACTAATGCTGAAGCTGAAGCTGAAGCTCCATTTTTTGGTCATCTGATGCAAATGGACGACTCATTGGAAAAGTCCCTGATGATTGGAAAGATTGAGGGCAGAGGGAGATGAGGGCATCAGAAGATGAGATGGCTGGATGGCATCACTGATGCAATGGACATGAACTTGGGCAAACTCCAGGAGATGGTGAAGGACAGGGAGGCCTGGCATGCTGCAGTCCATGAGGTTGCAAACAGTCAGACACAACTGAGCAACTGAACAACAAAAATCAGTGAAACAGCCCTGAGTCTAGGCAAGGGCAGAGAGCTGAAGAAGGTTTACACACTGCTCCTCCCAAATGTAAGAACAACCCCTACTGCTATTCCTCCTGGGAGACCCCCACTGTCCTCCCAGGGGGTCCAGAGGTGGGAGACGGCGTCTTGACATTCAAACTTAAAGGCAGTTTAAGTTCAAAGGCAGAAGCCCTACTAGGTGTTCATTCAACACCTAGTACCCAGCTCTGTGAGGAACCCTGCAGACTCAGCATCCCATTTCACCCCTATATTCATGAGGTAGCTACTGTTACTATTTCTATCTTATGGGTAAAAAAAACAAAACCCAAAAAACTCAGGGTCAGAGAGATCAAGGAAGTTGTTCTAAGGTTGCACAGCTAGGAAGCACACAAACCTCAAACTGTCCATGTTGGCAGGAAGCTTGCAGACTGGCCTCTAATTGCATATCCAACCTCAGCTAGCACTGCCGGTCCCAGCTCATGTTCCATGGCCACACAGGCCTCCGGCCAGAAACTCAGGGCCCAGGCTCTCCCCACCTCAGGGCCTGTGTCCAGGCTGTTTTCCCTGCCTGCACACTTATCCTCTGCCACTTCCTCAGAGCAGCCTCCCCTGACCACCCAGTCCCAACTATGCTCCCCATTCTCAGTGTGGCCCACTCTGTCCTTTCACAGCCCACCATGCACTCTGGAGCGATGTGTCCTTTTGCAACCCCTCCATCATGTGTTCAGTGTCTTCCTCCACCAACGGAACATAAGCCACTGGGGGACAGGAATGGCTATTTTGTCACTGCTTCAGACAATGCCTGGCACACAGTGAGCCTGCGAAGAAGAGGGGAAGAAAGACAGATAGGGCTACCCCTCTAAGCAGCTCTAGTTCCAGCCTGTTTACGGCCCCAGGCAACATCCTTCCTCTCTCTGAGCCTCGTTTCCTCAACGGTCAGATGAGGGGCTTGGAAGAAAGACCTCTACAGCCCTTCCATCTCACCTGACCTCTAGACCACAAATCCTAGGACAGCAAGCCATGCAAAATGCCTTAGGCCTCTGCTGTCTTTCACTTGCCCTGTGTCCAGCTAGCGTCTAAGGAAAGTTTCAGGTTGTGTGTCGGGTAGGGGGCAGTGGTCCTCCAAGGCTCCCCAGGCTGTGAGGTACATGTGGCCTTCACACCCTGTTGTAGTAGCCCAGAAACATGAGGTCTCTTCCAGTTCTAATATCTCTGATGTACAGAGTCAGGGAGAGACAGAACTAAGAAGGAATGATAGATGAATTCCACAGGAAACTGCTGCTACTTCCTTCTTCAGAGCCCAACACCAACAACCCATCCTGACTTCTCAGTTCTCAGCCCACCCGAGATAATCCCAGTCAACACTGCCCTTGTTGTGCCCACAGCCACGGCCAGGCTGGAGCTCCAGGGCCAAAGACTCCCTGTGGCATGCTCATCTCTGTACCTGGAGCACCCACACACAGGATGTGGCCAACACAAGGCCATCGAATCAAGAGCCACTGTAGAGGACTCCCCCAGTGGTCCAGTGGTTTAAGTCTTTGAGCTTCCAATGTAGGGGGGTGAAAACTTACGACAAACCTAGACAGCTTAATATGCAGAGACATCACATTAAAAGGTCTGCATATTAAAAAGCAGAGACATCACTTTGCCAATAAAGGTCTGTATAGTCATGGCTTTCCAGTAGTCATGTATGGATATGAGAGTTGGACCATAAAGAAGGCTGAGTACTGAAGAACTGATGCTTTCAAATAGTGGTGTTGGAGAAGATTCTTGAGAGTTGCTTGGACTGCAAGCAGATCAAACCAGTGAATCCTAAAGGAGATCAATTCTGAATACTCATCGGAAGGACTGATGCTGAAGCTGAAGCTCCAATACTTGGGCCACCTGATGTGAAGAGCCAACTGACTGGAAAAGACACTGATGCTGGGAAAGACTGAAGATAGGAGGAGAAGGAATAGAGGATGAGATGGTTGGATGGCATCACTGACTCAATGGACATGAATTTGAACAACTCCCAGGAGATGGTGAAGGACAGGGAAGCCTGGTGTGCTGCAGTCCATAGGGTTACAAAGAGTTGGACACAACCGGGCGACTGAACAATAAGGTGACTTCCCTCGTGGTCCAGTGGTTAAGTCTTTCAGTTTCCAACATAGGGGGTGAGGGTTCGATCCCTGCTCAGGGAACTAAGATCCTACATGCCTTGTGGCATGCCCAAAAGTTTTGAAAATTAAATTTAAGAAGACACTGGAAGGGCCTTCCAGGGTCTGTTGCTGAGGGGTCACTTTCTCCCTGACATCACAAGTCAGGAGAAGCACCCAAGTCAAAGAGAACCTCGCTTCCCACTCAGAGGCAGAGTCCAGGTGACCGCCCTTCAGCCTCTCCCCAGCCCTTCCCAGATTCTGGACTGCCAGGGGCAGCGGTTCAGACAGAATGCTGAGGAATCTCCCCTTCGGGGGTCTCTGTAGACACTTGCTCCCTGACCTAGGCAGTCAGCCAGGACAAGCACTTCCTGAACTTGAAGCGCACTTTCTTTTTTCTTTTTTGGCCACACCGCGTGTCTTGCAGGATCTTAGTTCTTCGTTTTCCTACCAGGAGCTGAACCCAGGCCCGACAGTGCAAGTGCCAAGTCCTAACCACTGGACCACCAGGGAACTCCTGTAACTGCACTTTCTATTCTTCCCTGACTAAGGCTCCTCTGGTAGCCTTTTTGTAGTTTTTCTTCAAAAATAAAAGTCCCCAGTGACCCAGTTTCTAGTTATCCATCTTAAGGAAACAATCAAAAACAGGATCAGAAATTTCTGCTAAGAGATGTTCATTGCAAGTTTAGTAATGAAAATTTTAAAAAATGGAAACTGCCTATTTTTTAAAGTAGGGGAAAAGGCTGAATAATTGAGGCATGCATGTACAAGGGAATGTAAAATTGCATTAAGATATTTAATGACATGAGCAAACCTGTATAATACATTAAGATGTAATATTCAAAGCTGTAGTGGACTTCCCTGGTGGTCCAGGGGTTAAGACTCTGTGCTTCCACTGCAGGGGGTGTGGGTTTGATCCCTGGTTGGGGAACTAAGATCTCAAAGGCCACACGGTATGGCCAAATTTTTTTTTTAAATTGTGGTAAAACACTAACATAAATTCAATGTGATCCTAATGCTTAAAATAAAAGGAAGTAAATATATACATATATTTACAAAAAATAAAGAAAGAAAGATAAAAGGAAGTCAAAGAATGAGTCCTGACACAAGAGCTTTTTAAAGGGAAAGGCTCCTGTTCACACCACGGATTCAGTGAAGGCCCTGAACCCCCCGGTTTTTACTCTGCTGGGTGTGTGGAGGGATGGGGCTGGGTATACTATGAGCACATGTGAGTGTGCAAGAACCATGTGCATCAGAGAACATGACGGGTATGCAGGTACAGACTGGACTGGACAGACCTTGGCCATACCCCTTGCTGGCTGAGCAACTTCCAGCAACTTTCTTAAACTCTTTAGAACACAGTTTCCTCATGAAAAACAAGAGTAAAAATTATTCCCATTTCATGAATTGTTAAGAGACCCAAACTCCAAGACTGGTATTCTGTAATCATTAAAACACCACCCGGATACTAGCTTTGTATAAATGAGAGACAAGGAAAGAGCTTCAGAAAATCTTCATTTCTCTCCAGACAGTAATTACTTTCAGATCTGAGCTTATCCCTGTCCGTTTTGTGGGTTTAGCAAACCTGAAAATGCACCCAATAACTCAGATCCGACGAAGCTTCACGACCAGGCTTGCATGGCTTGTCACTCGATGCAAAGCTTTTTTCAGGAAGATGATTTCACCTTCTATTCAGGCTCTGAGTTTACAGAACAAAACCCAGAGAGCCGTGGAGAATCCCAAGTGGGTTTCAGAAAAGAACCAATGAGTCAGATCTCAGGCCAGAGCCTGGGGAGGGCTTTGGGAGCAAAGCAACAGATAAAACAAGAGTCATTTAGATTCGCCATAACTGTCAGTCGGGTTATGCTGAAAACTTGGAACTCAATAATTCTAGTCCCTTCTGCTGCAAGTCTTTATATCCAGAGAGAAGATTACTTGCAGAGGTGCGCAGGACAAGGAATCACCCTCTGGATCGTTTGTAAAGATTTCCACAAGCCCTGTGACAAGCCTGTGACCTATAAGATCTACCGATCAGTACAACTCTCACAGCCACTTACCTCCCCAGCTCCTCCCCGATGTCATAAAAGTCCTCCACCTTCTGCTGCTTGAACGTCTCCATGTTTGGGCTCTTCATCGAGGCCTGGAGCGTATAGCCCTGAAACAGGAGAAATCCGGAGGTTAGGACAGATGTGTCCATTGGTACCAGTCTGACTCTAAGCCCCAACGTAAATGGCTAAAAATCAAAGGGTAACTCACAGCCCTCATTCCTCAAGAACAGGCTTGATCGAGCCTTTCCTCAGGACCTGTGATCAATGATGTATGATTCTTACTTGATTTATATTAATCCAAGTTTGTTAAGGAGACAGATCTGCTCTGAACATGTTCAGAGAAAACAGAGCCATGGGCAAATTGGGCAATTTGTTCTCACGAAATTCAGGTCTACTAAGAAAAGAGGTATCTGTGATGTAGGAAAAAAAGAGCCCAGTTTTGAGTCAGAATAAGTGAAACTTCCTGAAAGAGGAAAACAAATTTTCTCACCAAAAAAAAAAAGGATAAATGTGCGCGAGGTGATAAACTTGTTAATTATCTAGATGAAGGGAATACTCTCACTATATATAAGTGTATCAGATCACCATGATGTACATTTTAAATATCTTAGAATGTTATATGTCAATTATAATTCAATAAAGCTAAAAAAATAATTTAAAAAAAGTTTCAGGTTCAAGTCCCACTTTTGCCTAAGTCATTTAAACTGCACAGTCTTAACTTCCTCATCTGTAAAAGGGGTTAATACTGTAAAAACCACTGCAAATCAGGATATTATTTTATAAACTACAAACCGCAGTAGAAAGGTAAGGGATTATCATGACCTCAACTCCCTTAGGGGCTGTGCCACCCAATTTCAAGTCTGAACTGATTTGCAGTTCACTCATCGCCCTAAGGGAAAGATTGGGGAGGAGGTGTGACAAATAACAATAGGCACCAGGAGTCAGAAACCTGAGGTTCTAGCTGCAATTCTGCCCACAACTAGCTGTGTGACTTCATCTCCTGTCAGCGGGAGGCCTGTTTCCTTGTCTGTAATGCGGCGCTAACTCGGCCTGTCCAGTGCACCTTAGTGAGAACCTCAGGACAATGCTGAGCCACGCAGAGCATCACCACTCCACAGAAGAGGCCGTCTGCATCCTCCCCTGGGGTCCTCCTGCCCCAGGGAGCCCGCTAGTCCTGGGACAGCCACGTGCCACGCTGGATAGCACCCTAAGGGCAGGGCCCAGGATACAGTAAGCACAACATAAAGATAAAACCAGCTACCCATGAATACATATACACAATGGAATATTACCCAGCCATAAGAAGAAATGGAACTGGGTCATTTTTAGAGATGTAGATGGACACAGAGACCGTCATACAGAGTGAAGGAAGTCAGAAAAACACATTTTGTCTATTAACACATATATGTGTGTGGAATCTGAAAAAAAATGGTAGACTATCTTATTTACAAAGCAGAAACAGAGGCACAGAAGTAGACAACAAATACATGGATACCAACTGGAAGCGGGGGATGGGATTAATTGGGAGATTGGGATTGACATATATACATTATTGATAGTTTATGTAAAATAAATAATTAACGAAAACCGACTGTATAGCACAGGGAACTCCACTCAATGCTCTGTGGTGATCTAAATGAGAAGGAAATCCAAAAAAGACGAGATTTATGTATACATATAGTTGATTCACTTTGCCGTACAGTAGAAACTACCACAACATTGTAAAGCAATTATACTCCAATAAAAATAAGAATAAATTTTAAAAACAGCTACCTGGGGAGTCATTAGCAAGAGTCATTAGCAAAGGGCTCTCAGAGTTCATTTTGTCTGGCACTGGCAGCTTTTTTTCTGCCAACCAGATACCAACCACGCCCAGGCCCTGTGAGCCCCAAAATACTGTTTTCACCACGCTGGGTGGAGGCACCATTACATAAGGGCACGTCTCATCAGTGCCAAGTGGCTGGAGTTGTCCTAACTCTCAGGTGATACCTATATTTCAGCCTCTTTCCTCTGTCCCCTACAAACCAGAGTTCTGGTACCAAGATGCCACCTGCCTCTCTCCCTTCCACCGAGGCACACATATCCCTGATGACCTCCAGGTGGAACTGGCCTGGCTCCCACATCTTACTCTCAGGGTCACCTGCCAATCTCCTCCTGCCTGTCCATCACAGAGCCTCCTACTGACTTGGTCTTCACTCTGCTCAGCCAGGGCCTGCCAAGTACAGAATCTTGAAAGGAGCAGGATCCCCAGTCCTCGGCTAGTCTGAGTGTGTATCAGTCACAAGACCCATAGCAGTCTGGCTCCCTGTCTGGGACTCAGTCCCCCTTCTCTGTAACCTGGGGTGAAAGCATCTGTATCACCTACTTCACACATGCAGGTGAGGATCCACTGTGATAAAGACATAAACTGCTGGGCAAATAAGAAGGATGACTATTGCTATTGTTGTTTGACTCATCCCCAGGTTATTGTGTTTCTGCTTCCCTCAGCCACTGAGACCAATTCTGTTCCCTTCTGAGGAAAAGGAACTGGGATTCTGGCAAGTTTGGCTTGACCAGATCAAAAGCTCAGCTCCCCTCACCCCCACCCCCGTCCTGGCAAGGTTCCTAAGACTAGGCAGAGGGTGGCAGGACTGCTATCTATCAGCTTCTTTTTGCTGCAAAAACACTTCCAAACAAACCATTTGAGCCGGATCCTGGGGGTGGAGGTAGGAGTAGCTACTAATTGCCCACAGCTAGATGAAAGCAGAAAACTTCAAAAAAATTCTGTTGGCAGATACCCTGAGAGTGGTCCCAAAAACAGCTAAGATCCTCCTTGGCTAGAGGCCAGCTGCATTTGCTATCAGGAGCTGAGCTGGATTTGAAACTGTCCCGCCTCCCCAGCTCCACCAGGAGCCCCTTGCCCTGTGCTCACATCCTGGGTGACCCGAAATGGGGGCCTTGGGAGCCAACTAAGCTCAAACTAGGCCCACCAGTTTGGCCCCAACTCACCATTTCGGCATAGGCCCCTCCCCCACAAATCCTCTACTATAGCCCCAAGTAGACTTTTCCTAGTCCTCCAAAACTTTCACCCCTGCTACACCCCAGCTCAAGTTGGGCCCTTTTCATGGCAGAAGGGATGGATGGGGGGAGGGCACCTGGAGAGCCCTCCAAGTAAAACTCTTCCCTTCCTGCAAAGCCAGGCTCAAATGTTACCATCTCTATGAGCCTCCATGACTCTTTTCCTTACAAAACAGATGAAAAATTCTTCTTCTCTTTAAATTCTCACAGAGGCCTCTTTACAGATTTTTAGGGTTAGAGTTTACCATGGTCTGGTTCATATCATAATCTATGTCAATGTGTAACCCAAAGGGAGAAAGCACAGACTGCACAGGCATACAGGCCTGGGTTTGAATCCCAGCTCTGCCGCCTACTAGCACACACAGCATGGTACAACTTTTCTGAGCTTCAAATTACTTACATAGAAAATGAGTCTAGAGACTTCCCTGGCGGTCCGGTGGCTAAGACTCTACACTCCCAATGCTGGGGGCCTGGGTTCCATCCCTAATCAGGGAACTAGATCCCATATGCTGCAATTAAGAGTCTGCATGCCACAACTAAAGATCTTGAGTGCCACAACTAAGACCCGACACAGCCAAATCAATATTTTTTTAAAAAAAGAAAAGAAAGAGAATGAGTCCAGACAATGCCTAGTGTTAGTGAATATTTGGAGAACTCTCAAACACTGCTTAGGAGAGTATTCACTAGGACAACTACTTTGGAAAACTCTTGGGCAGTATCTATGGACATCCTTAAGAGAAATGCATGTAGATGGTTTCCAAAATGGTCCACATTAGAACATTCACAGCTGCTCTATTAGTAATATCTAAAAATTGCAAACAACCCAAATAGCTATCAAGTGAAGAATGGGTAGAGATACCCATACAATGAAATTATTATATAACAATAAGAATAAATAAACTACTGTTGCCTGCAACAATATGGATGAAACTCACAAACACAGTGTTGAAGGAAAGAAAACAGACACAAAAGACCACAGACTGTGTGATTCTCTTTTAGGTAAAACAAAACCATGGTGCTAGAAGTTAGAATAGTGGTCACACCTGGGTCAGAGATTGTGCCTGGAAGGGGACACAAGGAGTTTTTTGAGTGCTGCCAATGCTGTTTCTTGATGTATATACGTACCCTTATTTTGTGTGCAATAAAAATTTTAAATAATTAAAAATGAGTCTAATATCTGCTTTATGGGACAAATGAGATAACATATGTAAAGTGCTTTTTTTTTTTCATTTATTTTTATTAGTTGGAGGCTAATTACTTTACAATATTGTAGTGTTTTTTTTCATACATTGACATGAATCAGCCATGGATTTACAAGTATTCGCCATCCCGATCCCCGGTCCCTAAAGTGCTTTTAATAGTCCCTGGATGGTTCCAACAAATATGAATTCCTTCCCTCCTGCCTATTGGAGCTTCATGAGGGCAAGAGTTGTGACATTCTCACCTCTACCCCCTTGTGGGAGCTGGTACACAGCACGTACTCCAACATGTTTGATTTAAATGCAGTGTCCCAGCTGTCCTTCTCAAGACTGCTGCTCAGAAAGCTCATCAGGTAAAACAGCTATTAACTTAAAGCCCCTTCCTACCATTGCTCCCCAAGATGAATTTGCATATTACCAGTTTAGAGACATGAAACTAAAGGAGAGACATTTTCAGGTGGAATTAGTCACCACCTAGGACCCAGAAGCACAGGGACACTTCTGACCCGCAAAAGATGAAACCACACAGCAGAGGGCACGGATACACCATTTGGCTAGAAGCCCAGGCCACTGGCTCCAGGCATTCCAACATTTCTGAAAGTTAAGACAGACTTCCTCAATTCAGTTCAGTTCAGTCGCTCAGTCGTGTCCGACTCTTTGCGACCCCATGGACTGCAGCACGCCAGGCTTCCCTGTCCATCACCAACTCCTGGAGTTTACCCAAACTCATCTCCATTGAGTCGGTGATGCCATCCAGCCGTCTCGTCCTCTCTCATCTCCTCCTCCCGCCTTCAATCTTTCCCAGCATCAGGGTCTTTTCCAATGAGTCAGCTCTTCACATCAGGTGGCCAAAGTATTGGAGTTTCAGCTTCAACATCAGCCCTTCCAATGAACACTCAGGACTGATCTCCTTTAGGATGGACTGGTTGGATCTCCTTGCAGTCCAAGGGACTCTCAAGAGTCTTCTCCAACTCCACAGTTCAAAAACATCAATTCTTTGGTGCTCAGCTTTCTTTATAGTCCGACTCTCACATCCATACATGACCACTGGAAAAACCATAGCCTTGATTAGACGGACCTTTGTTGACAAAGTAATGTCTCTGCTTTTTAATATGCTGTCTAGGTTGGTCATAGATTTTCTTCCAAAGAGCAAGCGTCTTTTAATTTCATGGTTGCAGTCACTATCTGCAGTGATTTTGGAGCCCCCAAAATAAAGTCTGCCACTGTTTCCACTGTGTCCCCATCCATTTGCCATCAAGTGATGGGACCGGACGCCACGATCTCAGTTTTCTGTATGTTGAGCTTTAAGCCAACTTTTTCACTCTCCTCTTTCACTTTCATCAAGAGGCTCTTTAGTTCTTCTTTGCTTTCTGCCATAAGGGTGATGTCATCTGCATATCACAGACTTTCTAGAACCTCACAAAAAGGGACCTTGAGGAATCTCGAGGACTTTTAGTCTCCACTCAGGAGCCACTTGCATGAGGAAGGGAAGTTAGAGAAGTTCCACTTTATCTACACTATACTTGAGGGTTCTGTGTAAGAATTCGGGGGTGGGAGGAGTTTGAAACCCACTGCTGTCTGGTCAAACCCACTTGTTTTGCAAGAAGAGGAAACTGAGGTCCAGACAGGAGAAAGGACTTGCTAAAAGTCACACAGCCCATGCCAGCTGCTCTTCCCCTGGCTTTTGTCACCAGCACCTCAACCCTCCAACAGTGGCTCCAAGGTTGGGAGGCCAGTGGCCTCCTGAGGAACAACCTAGGAGAGGGCCTCCAAGGCTGAAGGATTATCTCAGAAGGAAATTTCAACCTTACTAAGCTTACTTACAACCTTCCCCCTCCCGCAGGGGACCAAGCCCACCCTGCTGAACTCTCAGAGATCCTCACCCAGCACAAGTAAAATGGGAGCACGATTGTCCCCTTACACCCCCTCCCATGAAGAATCATCACAATCAGGCTCTGAGGAAGCTGTCAACAGAGGGGAGGGGCGTCCGACATCACAGCGCACCTCCGCGCATTGGAGGCTGTGACACACCCCAATCTCTGATGAGGAAGCTTGGACTCAGAGAAGTTCAGCTGCCTGCCTAAGGGGACATGAGAAACCTATCTTCCTGGTGAAGGTCCAGCTCTGCTGGGCAGCCTGCTTGCTCATTCCCACATCTAACAACTGGGGAGCCCTCAGGGAGGGTATCAGGGTCAGTTCAGGTCTCCATCCTGCCAGTGGGAAACTTGTCCCACACCCACTCACATCCACACACCCCTGTGCCCCTGCTCAAGCCTCTCTCAAGGCTGCTGAATGGAACCACTTCAGAAGCTAAAAACACATCTCAGGAGATGGGTGGTTTGGGGAAGAACAGGACTCCGGAAGCAATAGTGAAGAGGCCAACGTGCCAGCGTCGCTCCGTCTCCAGGACTCTCCCAAGGAATGCCATACACAAAGCAGTTGAGAAACACAATGTCAGAAAACACAGCAGCAACCTCCAGCTGCCCCCCACCCAGGGGCCACCCCCACTGGATTCTCAAATACAAGGGCATGTGCTCTCTTCACCTGCCCCTAGGACCTTCCCACCTGCCAGTGAGGCAGCAGTTAGGCATCCTCTCTTCCAGCGCGCCCTCCTAACCTACCACCTCTATGGCCTCCTGCTCACCCCTCTGGGCTCCCTCTCCTCCCCAAAGTGAGAAGACTAGCCTCCACCTTGCAGAGTTACAGTGAGGATCAGCCCGATCCACACATGCCATGAGCCATCCACAATGCCTAGCCCGGAGTCAGGTCAACTGCTGACAATACGCTGGGGTCAAAACCCCAACCTGCTGCAGACCTACTGGCTGGCCCCCTGCCCACCCTAACCATGCCCCATCCCAGGCTCCAGACGTCGGGGACCACAGCTTCCCTCTGCCACTGAGAAAGCTGACTGGATACGGATGGAGCAGCCTCCTCGCATCAGCTCCTCGCACAAAGAGAAGGAGGTAAGTGAAGTGTAGGATGCTGAGAAGCCCAGATCCCCTCTCCTCCCGGAAATCTGGGGTGCTCTCCCCCGTCAAGGAGTCCTAACATGATGGAAGTCTCTCTCCCATCTCCCCGCCCCCCCCCCCGCCCCCCGCCAGGCGCCCGGTCTGCCCCCTCTCCCACCCGATCTTTCTCGTCAAAAGGCCAGACTTCACAGGCGGCCTTAGGGGCCAGCAGTCAGGTCCCGGAGGTCGAGGACCGGCCAGAGCGCCCAAGGCCAAGGCTGGCCATACCCGGGGTGGGGGGGGGGGGGCGGCGACAGGGAATAGGCGGCTAACGCCCAGGAGCAATTGCCCCCTCCAGCCCAGCCCCGGACCGAGCACCCCATCCCGCCCGTCGAGCCCGCAGACGGGCGCTACTCACGGCGGGAGGCTGCGCGGCGGCGGCCGTGGGAGCGCGGTGGGCACCGGGGGCCCAGCGGGGCGCGCTGCTCTCGGATCTGCTCCGCTGCCTGCTCGCCTGCCCGCAGAGACACCGAGGAGGCGGAGCGGCGGGCCCCGTCCCAGGCGCCGGCTGGACGCGCGCCCGGAGCCCCGAGACCCGGCTCTGAGCGCCCCCTGCCGGGAGTCCCCTCGGGGCACCCTGGGGTGAGGGCTGCAAGCCTCCTGGCCAGGTCGGATCCAGCACCTCCAAAAGCCGAGGTTCCCGGAGAGGGGGCGAGAGCCAGTCGCAAGACCTGGCGTTTTCACGGACTCCTCCGCTTACATGCTTTGTGGCTTTGAACAAGTCAGCTAACCTCCTAACCTGGAAGTTGGTGTACATGAGCTGATACAGTCGATATAGCCTGGCGAGATCACTCAGAAAGCGGTATTTCCTTGTCCACCGCTTCCACGCACGCACCGTGAGAGAAGTCCCACCAGGGAGCAGACCTCTTCCTTCCTCCCAGCCAGAGCGGAAACCTTACCAGCCACGGTTCACAGTGGGCTGGGGGCCGTGATGGGGGTGGGGGGACACTTCCCTCCTCACCTCCCCGTCCGCTCACCCCCACCCCCACTTAGAAGCGGCCTGGCCTCAGTGCCCGCAGCCCTGCCTGGCACGTTGGTGAGTGAAGCCCCGCATCACCCTCCTGCCTTCCCGAGTGAAAGACCGGGGAGTGGAGTGTTCCTCTCTTCCTCCTGCCGAAAATCCCGGGAGGAAAAAGGAATGAGAATGGAAGGGGTGGTGGAAGGAAATGGAAACAAAATGTAAATCAAGTTCAGTGGTCTTATTTCAAGACAAGAGGCTGTTTAAAGAAATGAAGGCCCCTTCCCAGAACCTCGCTCCTAGGCCATCCAGGCAGCTCCTCAAGGTAGTCCCAGAGGACAGAGTTATAGATTCAGTCTTTCATTTGGTTCAAAGCTCTGCCATTCCCAGTCTTGGTCATGGCACTTGAACTTATTCTTTTTTTTTTTTTAATTAATGTGTAGTTCTTTTCTTTTTCCTTCCTTTTTTTTTTTTTTTTGGCCATGCAGGTTCACCCACCAGGGATGGAACTCCCACCCCCTGCAGTGGAAGTGGGAAGTCTTAACCACTGGACTGCCAGGGAAGTCCCTGACCTTGTTCTTCATCAGCAAAGTAGGCAAACACCCCTTCTTACAGCATCTAACAGAACTACTGTGGGGCTGAAATGAGACAGAGTGTATAAGATGCACCTAGAGGATCTCTCTGGGGCTTCCCCAGTGGCTCAGCAGTAAAGAACCCGCCTGCCAATGCGGGAGATTTAGGAGCCTCAGGTTGGATCCCTGGGTTGGGAAGATCCCCTGGAGGAGGAAATGGCAACCCACACCAGTATTCTTGCTGGGAAATCCCATGGACAGAGGAGCCTGGCAAGCTACAGTCCATGGGGTTGAAAAGAGCCTGACACTATTTAATGACTGAGCGCACACACACAGACACACACACATACACACACACACACAGGAGCTCTACTCACATGAGCAACTCCCTGTCTCCAGTTTAGCCTTCCTAGATACTGGGGTGCTGAGATGTACAGATGAACCAACCCTCCCCCACCCCCCAGCTGACTGGTACCTCATTTGTGACGGCCTCTAGAAAGATGCCCGGGCTTCCCTGTCCATAAACTTGACAACCTTCCAGGACAGCACAGGCTTTGAGCCATCACTCCCAAGAGCACCAGGCTACCTTGAGTTGAGTAATATCCAAGACCAGAGGTGGCTCTCCAAGTCAATGGACTCAGGAGGATACCCACTAGTAAAGTTTCTCCAGCATAAGGTGAAACCTTCATCCTCAGACCACCCTTCAAACACCTCCTCCCCCATTTCCTGTTATCTATTGCTGTGTAACAAACCACCCCAGCCTTGTGGCATGAAGCAGTTTTGTTCAACTCATGTTTTGAGGGTTAGAAGCACTGACAATGCACAGTATATATGGCTTATCTCTGCTCTAGGATGTCTGGTGTTTCAACTAAGGAGACTTGAGTGGGTGGGAGTGACTTGAATGGCTGGGGGCTGGAATCATCTGGAAGGGTCTTCATTCACATGGCCAGACCCTGCACTACGATGAATGCAAGGCTGGGCTCAGCTGTGTTGCCCAAGCACCTACATGTCACCTTGCCATCCCTTCCCCCTCCGAGTTCATGCTTAATATCTCTTTTGTGGCAGCAATGTCCTTGTCCAAGGCAAAGTGAACATTCTTGGATTGACACACAGCAGTCAAAAAGTGCTAGTCAAAAGCTAGTCAAAAAATGCTGCAGCAGCAAGGGTCACTATCAATCATTCCATCCAGCCTGATCATTTTTCAGATGAGGAAACTGAGGCTCAGAGAAGAGAAGTGACTTGCGCAAGGTCACACAGCTGGTAAGAGACAGAACTAGGATTAGAGCCAGGCCCCCTCCTGATTCTGTTTGGTGCTCTTTCCTCTCTACCTGCCAAACGCATTGCCTAGGGAGGTACCATCTGGAAATGCGTTTTGTGCTTGGGGTGGAGTGACTTCATCAGACGCGGAGGGCAGCGACTGAACACTGAACATGGGACCAAGGCAACAGTGGCAGGGAAGGGAGACCTTGAGGGTGGCAGCAGCAAGGACGCCTACTCCAGAATGAAGTCAAGAGGAGGTCCAGGTGTTAACAGCTGAGAATTATGCACTTAGCCTCAGCTCCTGCATGGATCCAGATGCCTCCCCTGGCATTGAAGGCTCTGACCTGCGTTTTCTCACTGCGTACACACATCCTTTTCCCTCTTGTGTGTGCACGTCTGCTCTCTTGCCAGCTTGGCTTATTGACTGTTCCTGCCTCCATGTTTTTGTTTAAGGCTTTCCATCATCACTGCTTCATTCCATCCCACAAAATCCTATCCATTCTTCAAGGGCCCTCTCATGTATCATATCTTTCATGGAAACTTCCCTGATCTCACCTCTAGATGGCTCCTCCCGTGAACCCTACCACTCTTGGTTTCTACCCAATTGACATTCCCTTTCCTCTATTTTACTTGTAATGAGTGTCCACTTCTCCTCAAGAGCAAGGACAGTGCCTTGTTCATCTTTGTACCCATACACTTCCTGATATCCCCAACCCAGCAAAGTCTGTTAAATTGAATTACTAGAATGTGAATGCCACAAGGTAAGGGACCATAACTGTCTTGTTTCCTATTGTCTCCCAAGGGTACCCAAGTGCCTAGCACTTACTCTCAGACAGAGAGATGTACAATTAATGTGAATTACTGGCACATTACATTAAAGGAGTTCTCAGCCCTGAAAGCACATCAGAATCACCCCAGGAGAGTTTGAAAATCCTAACACTCAGGCTGCACCCCACACCAATTACAGCAGACCCTTGGGAGTGGGATCTGGGCTTCAGCAGTGGTTAAAACTCCCCAGGTGGTTCCAGTGTCCAGGCTGAGCATGACTTTGTTCATGTCCCAGAGACCCAGGGAAAAGAAAGCACCCTCCATCAGCCCACCAAACCACAGCCACACCTGAGCACTTGTGTTGTGCAAAACCCTCCACGGGCCTGTGAGACCGGTGAGTCCTGGGAGCCTGAAGCTTCCACAGGGTGAGAAGACAAGCCCACAGGACAGATGTAATCATGGGGGGTGGTAAAGGGCAACAAAAGCAGTGATACCCTAAAGGACCTAAAACACACGTTGGTGCCTGGAACGTTTACAGAGGGGCAAATTCCCAGGTGGCTGAGTGGTAAAGAATCTGCCTGCCAGTGCAGGAGATGCAAGAGACACAGGTTTGACCCCTGGGTTGGGAAGATTGGCAGACTAGAGTCCCTGGGGTCACAAAAGAATTGGACACAACTTAGTAACTAACCAACAGCAAGTTTATGGAGCCTACCAACCTGCTGATGAGGAGGCACGACCAGGGTTTAGATGCCGCGTGTGTGGGCTGGGGTAGCCAGCACTGAGGTTGGCATAGAAGACGTGGTGTGAGGGCTAAATGCAGGGACCCCATTGCCAGATGCCTACTGTGGCTCCCAACACGCAACCTACTGTGTGGTCCTGGACAATCTTCGTCTGATTTTTTGGCCATGTCACGCGGCAAGCAGAATCTTAGTCCCCCAACCAGGGATGGAACCCATGGCCTCCGCAGCGGAAGCACAGAGTTTTAACCACTGGATGGCCAGGAAAACCCCCCAGGCAACCTTCTCAATCTCTTTGTGTCTCATTATCCCCATGCATTGTTGTGACCATCCCATTAGTTATGGGTTATCTGTGCACTTAGATCAGTGTCTGGCGCTTAAGTGCTCAGTGAGTATTACTATATTTTAGTGTCCCTTAAATGTCTGCTGTGAGCCCCGCTAGAGGAGGAGACGGATCTTACTCATCTTTACAACCCACCCACTCCCAGCCTGACTCTAAGCAAGTGTCCAGTGAAGACTGGACTGCAGGCATGCAGTGGGTCCAGAGCTGACTGCTTTCTTCTGCTCTCACGGCAGCTCAGGAGAGGGCACAGGGGGTTCCTGCCCAGCTGGCTTGCCCCCTGGGTAGACGGCAGGCAGGTAGCCTCCTCCTCTCAAAGGTGGCCCCGTGGCCTGGTTCCTCAGCCCTGCTGGCCCTGCCCACCCTGCCCTGCGCCCTGCGCCCTCTGCTCTCCCACGCCCAGCCCGGCAGGGTCAGGGGATGGGGCAGACTTGGCTGCCCTGCTCGGGAGGCCCACTGGCTTCTGCAGACAGAGGTGGCTGCTTTGACCTCTAGGCTGGCTGGACTTAGCAAGGCCTTGACCTCATCAGTGGGACAGAGCAGGGCAGGGGAGGTGAGACAGAACAGGGCTGGGGCATCAGACGCTTTGCCTTTCTCTGGAAGCCTGGAGGACAGGGATTCCCCAGGCACATGTGCACACCCATTCACTCTGCAGACATTCAAGGGCACCCCCTGGGGCCAGGTGCTGGTAGAGGAGGGAGAGGTTTAATGCCCCGTCAAGTGTCAAGTCAACTCCAGCAGGCATTCTGAGGGGCCTGAGGATAGGAGGGGCTTGATTCAAACTTGAAAGAAGAGGACCAGGAGAGTAGGAGGTAGGTGAGGGAAGGACAGCACATTAGCTGGGAGTAGCTGTGTGTATCAAGGGCTGGGGGCGTGAAACCACCTGCCATTTCCTGCCTCGACTCCCTCCTGAGCCAGCACAGGCGTCACACTGTGGAATCAGGATCGAGGCACATGCTGTCTCCTTCTGTTTAGGCAAGAGGTTGGTGACATGGACATTGGGTGCTTGACCAGGGATCCCAAACTATGCCCACCTCTAGGGCTATGGATTCCATCATCTTCTCTAGGCTCAGGAATTAGACAGGAGGTCTAATTATATTTCTATTCAGCCACTTTCTGGGCAGGTCACTTCCCCTCTCTGAGCCTCAGCTGCCTCATCTGTAAAATGGGAATAATTAAGCCTTTCTCTCCAGACCAGACAAAATATTTGAGAAAACACAAACGTCCACTTCCCTCCCCAAACAGCTGGTTACTAGGACTTCCCTGGTGGTCCAGTGGTTAAACCTCCACACTTCTGCTGCAGGGGGTGCGGGTTGGATCCCTGGTCAGAGAACTGAGAACTAAGATCCCGAATGCTGTGCAGTATAGCCAAAAAGAAAGAAAAAAAAAAAAAAAACCAACAAAACCAGATGGTTCCCTCTTTCAAGTCAGTCTGTCATTTGTGCCCTATCTCTCCAGCCATATTGTTCCTGCCACAGTCTCTGAATTACTTTTTTCCTTTCCCCTTCATTTATCCAAGGCTCAGTTCAATTCCAGCCACATTCATTTTATTATTTTTTTTTCACATTCATTTTAAAAGCATTTTCTGGGGACTTCCCTGGTGGGTCAGTGGCTAAGACTCTGTACTCTCAATACAAGGAACCCACGTTTGATCCCTAATCAGGGAACTAGATCCTACATGCCGCAACTACAACCTGGTGCAGTTAAACAAGTAAATATGTTTTAAAATTTCCTGGAATTCCCTGGTGATGTAGTGGTTAGCACTCCATGCTTCCACTGCAGGGGACAAGGGTTTGATCCCTGGTCAGGGAACTAGTGAACAAGGGTTTGATCCCTGATCAGGGCTTCCCTCATATCTCAGTTGGTAAAGAATCTGCCTGCAATGCAGGAGACCCCGGTTTGAATCCTGGGTTGGGAAGATCCACTGGAGAAGGGATAGGCTACCCACTCCAGTATTCTTGGGCTTTCCTTATGGCTCAGCTGGTAAAGAATCCACCTGCAGTGCGGGAGACCTGGGTTCAATCCCTGTGTTGGGAAGATCGCCTGGAGAAGGGAAAGGCTACCCACTCCAGGATTCTGGCCTGGAGAATTCCATGGACTGTATAGTCCACAGGGTCGCAGAGTCGGACACGACTGAGCGACTTTCACTTTCACAGGAACTATGGTCCAGTGGTTAAGTCTGTGTGCTTCCACTGCAGGGGGCTCAGGTTCGATCCTTCATGCTGTGTGGCCAAAAAATAGAAAAAAAATATTAATGAATAAATTACAAAATGATTACTAATCCTAGAAAGAAGCAGAAGGGTGTATAAGTAAAGAAATGTTCATCCCAAGACACTAGAGCTCAACTTCAAGCTATGGAATAATATTTACATGTAATAATAATGGGAATAAACATGTATCTTATCTCAGTGGAGAGTGGAATGCAGTGTGGGGAAAAGAAGTATGAGCACTAACCCCTGTTTCACAGTATGAAGTCAATAGATAAGTAAAACTGAATAATAGTGAAAGACATTATAATAATGTTTCTTGGAAACTTGGTGGTGAATAATGAAAAAACTTTCAAGGGTTGCAACTGGTGGCTTCTAGGGAATGATGCTTGAGAGAGGGGCAGGAGGGAGCAAGGGGTGCTGATTTCCAGTTAAAAGACTTACAAAGTGTTTGTTCTTTAAAATAATGTACATTTGCTACTTTGGTAAAAAATCTAAAAAGAAAATAGGTGGGATCAGATGGACAGGAAAAAAGCAGATAAAATTACCGTTCAGCATATCAGAGTTCATAGTTTTCTCGGGCACTAAGAATAACTGAGCACTTACTGCATGGATGCCTGCATATATTATAATCCCCATCCTACAGATCAGACAGTGAGATTCACATGGTTGACTTGCAACAGAGAAGGGGTTTGAATCCAGGTCGTCTGACTCCAGAGCCCCAGTATGCCATACCCTAAAACTCCAAGCTCTGCATTAACTTTAGGAAGAGCAAAAGTGGTAGAGGTGGGGGCAGGAGTGAGCAGGATAAATCAAGCAGTATCCCATCAGACACAGCAAGACTGTTGGTTCCTCTCCCTATTGTTCCACCTAGCACTTGCTGGAGGATACAGCTTTGGATTTGGGATAATGAGTGAGAATGTCTCTGTGAGGAACAACCCGCCTAGGGAAACAGCCTAGTGAGGGCAGTGGGGCCCTCATGAGAAGCAGAGCAGAGGCAACTCTGGCCCTCTCTGAGGGACAGAGGTCAGGAAAAGAAAGACAACGTCATCTAGAGGTAAAATACACAATCATACATTATGCTTGGAGCAAAACTCTAGTTTTTGGTAGTGTGTCCCCGACTTGCATGCCTCATACCCAGGCCCCAACAGGAAAGCTAGACCAACAACACACACAACCCACTTACACAGTTTTAAACTGGAAAATAAAGAAGTCTCCCAAAACAGAACAAAACAGGAAGTATGGAGAAATATTCAGAAGTAGACCTAAGAAGTCAACATTGGTCTAAAATTAGTATTAGAAGAGAAGAGATAAAATTAAAAGGGAGAAATCGTTTTAAAAAAGAAGAATAAGAAAATTATCTTTGGCTAAAGAAATGAATGGGCTTTCCTCGGGGCTCAGTGATAGAAGAATACACCTGCTAGTGTAGGAGATGCAGGTTCAATCCCTGGGTCAAGAAGATTCACGGAAGAAGGAAATGGCAACCCAATCCAGTATTCTTGCCTGGAAATCCCATGGACAGAGGAGCCTCGTGGACTACAGTCCATGGGGTCGCAAAAGAGTCCAACACGACTGAGTGCCTAAACAACAACAAAACCCAGGCTTAGGGAAAAGGCAGTCTGTTTGATCTAGAAGGAATCTGCTGTAGCTTTACAATCTCGCTATCTTTGTTCAATCTGTCAAAGGCTTCTTAGTTTGTTAACCAGTGTACTATATGAACCATGGGGCAAATTATCTCCTAATTTAAGACTTTATTGCTCAGAATATTGCACAATCACACATTCAACAAGCATTTATTGACCACTGTGACTTGTGCCAGGCACGGTGCTAGAGATTAAGAATCCAGAGTTTTAAAAAGATATTCCATCCTCTCTTGTTGATCTTTTAAGTCTTCTGGAAGAGACGGTGACAAGAAAACCCAACCGTGATAATTATCATATATCCAAAGGAATACTTAAAAGAGATCTAACTCCTAACTCCTAGCATCAGACTTGGCTTAGCGACTGAACAACAAACAACAAAAATCTTCAGACTAAAAGAATATCTATACCAAGGCACATCAAAATGAAATTTCAAAACCCTAATAATAAAGAAAAAAATCCTAAAAGAATCCAGAGGATGAAAAACACCTTGTCTCAAGAAGAACATCAATCCGAACAACAGCAAACTTCCCACTTATCAAACCAAACTGTCCACTAAGTATGAGAGTAAAATGAAGCTATTCTTGCAAAATGGCTTAGAAATTTTACTACATGTATCCAATGTGAAAAAATTACTCTAGAAAGTGTAGAAATGTTTAAAGTATCCAAAAACAGCGTGATATGGGATCCAAGCTATAGCCTGGGCTGTGTATGATCCAGAAAAATGGAATACAGCTGGAAAGAAAATAATTCCTAATTCTTTAGGGGCTGACCAAGACTTCTCAATCAAGTAGCCAAATTTCAGTGATATAGGATTATATTTCCTTCTTTATGCACCCAATCCTGTTTCTTCAGAATGTTTTAGATTCATCAGACCCCTTAACTGTATTGATTCAGAACTCCGGGGATGGGGCTGAGGAATGGGAATCTTTAACAAGCCCCTCTAAAAGACTCAAATCTACACAAAAATGTGAGATCGAATGCATAATTGTTTCCGATAGGAATTACATATGTTATTGGTTTTACATATTATTTCAATATTATTGGTTTTAAATAATTACATATTATTGGTTTTAAATTTTGAAGTAACCTATAAGCAAAGAAGGAAATAGTTTATTACTTACAAAACAGAAAGAGACTCACAGACTTGGAGAACGAATTTATGGTTGCCGGGGAAGAGAGATGGGGGGAAAGGATACTTGGGGAGTCTGGGATGGACATGGACACATTGCTATGTTTAAAATGGATAGCCGAGAAGGACCTACCATGGAGCATGAGGAAATCTGCTCAATGTTATGTAGCAGGCTAGATGGGAGAAGAGTTTGGGGGAGAATGGATACATATATACATCTGGCTGAGTCCCTTCGCTGTTCACCTAAAACTGTCACAACACTGTTAATCTACTATCCCCCAATAGAAAATAAAAAATTTAAGAAAATTAATGCTTAAAAAAAAAGAATGAATTAGTTTAACTATAAGTGCAGATCAAAATGTAATGGTATACATCTTGACAACACAAAAAGTAAATACCTATCAAATTTGGGAAGTGGCAAGGGGAGTTAAGGTAGAAGGAAGGGAATTTGCTGTAGTTTATACGATGTTTATAATGCAAGACTCCTAAGGGAAATGACTGATACTGGGGTCTGGGCAGGGAGAAGACAAGATGAACCTAGAACATCTTGTGCTGGAAAGTAAGAAAGTGCTCCAAAATGGATGGGAATTACTGTATGGAGAAAAAGGGAACCAGATGGAAGAGTCTCTTACTGGCCAGATTTGGAATAATTTGGGTGTTGAAATAAATAATGATGGGAATAGATGATAGCATACTGAATATCATAACATGAATATGCTATGCATGTGTTCTAATGTGATAACTTTTTAAAAAGCAACTTTATTGATGTGTAATTTTACATTCCAAAAACCCATTTTTAAAAAAAATTTACTTATGTATTTGGCTGTGCCAGGTCTTAGTTGTGGCCTGTGGAATCTTTAGTTGCAGCATACATGATCTACTTCCCTACCAGGGATTGAACCTGTGTCCGTATATTGGGAGCATGGAGTCTTAGCCACTGGACCAACAAGTGAAAGTGAAAGTCGCCCATTCTTGTCCAACTCTTTGCAACCTCATGGACTATACAGTCCATGGAATTCTCTGGGCCAGAATAAGTGGATAACCTTTCCCTTCTCCTGGGATCTTCCCAACCCAGGAATCGAACCGGGGTCTCCTGCACTGCAGGCTGATTCTTTTACCAACTGAGCTACCAGGGAAGCCCACTGGACCAACAGGGAAGTCCCTAATCTGATATTTAAAAATAAAAATTAAAGCAAGGCTAAGGAAAGAAAGGAAAGCTATTTCTCATAGAAAAATGCCAACTTATAAGTGTAGAAGAAATAATGGAATTAGAAAAGCCAGTGCTTTACCACCACATGTAATGAGTGATTAAGGCAGGATTCATCATTGGATATTACAACCATTGAGTGAAAGACTGTTAGAAAACAGGATGCTTACAGGGTTTCTAAGTATCACCCCACAGATTACTCCTCATTAATGACAGAGGGGAAAAGGTACTTTGACAATGCAGGAATCTGGCAGATAGCACCTTAATAAAATGTCCACATTTAGCATCAATAATAACAGCACTAGGAGTTCCCTGGTGCTCCAGTGGTTAAGGCTCTTTGCCTCCAACTCAGGGGTCATGGGTTCAATCCCTGGTCAAGGGATTAGGATTCCACATGCCACACAGCTAATAATAATAATAATAATAGGACAAACTGACCTCATGTGCCCACTGATATGTGGCACTGAGAAAGGTCTATGTAGCATCTATATAGTACTGTGTAGCATCTATGTAGTACTCCTTCCAAAAATATAGAAGCTGAAACTAATCATGAGGAAAGTATCAGACAAATCAGATGGAGAAACATTCTGCAAAACAGCACACGTCTTTGTTTTTCTTTGTTTTTTTTTTTTTTAATGGGCAAAGGTTTTATTTTATTTTATTTTTTAATTCCTTTTTTTTTTTTCATTTATTTTTATTAGTTGGAGGCTAATTACTTTACAGTGTTGTAGTGGTTTTTGCCATACATTGACATGAATCAGCCATGGATGTACATGTGTTCCCCATCCTGAACCCCCCTCCCGCCTCCCTCCCCATCCCATCCCTCTGGGTCTTCCCAGTGCACAAGCCCTGAGCACTTCTCTCATGCATCCAACCTGGGTTGGCGATCTGTTTCACACTTGATAGTATACTAGTTTCAATGCTATTCTCTCAGAACATCCCACCTTCACCTTCTCCCACAGAGTCCAAAAGTCTGTTCTGTACATCTGTGTCTCTTTTTCTGTTTTGCATATAGGGTTATCATTACCATCTTTTAAAATTCCATATATATGTGTTAGTATACTGTATTGGTATTTATCTTTCTGGCTTACCTCACTCTGTATAATGGGCTCCAGTTTCATCCATCTCATTAGAACTGATTCAAATGTATTCTTTTTAATGGCTGAGTAATATTCCATTGTGTATATGTACCATAGCTTCCTTATCCATTCGTCTGCTGATGCACATCTAGGTTGCTTCCATGTCCTGGCTATTATAAACAGCAGCACAGCTCTTTGAAAAACCAGCGTCATGAAAGAAAACCCAGACTATTCTACATTACATAAGCTGAATACACAGCAACTCAGATCAATATGTGACGAGTGATTGGATCCTGGATTTTTAAAAAGTTAAAGGGACATTATTGGACAATTGCAGAAATTTGTATATGGACATTTTATTACATAGTCATCGCCTCCTGGAAAGACTGAAGGCAGGAAGAGCAGGGGGCAAGAGAGGACGAGATGGTTGGATGGTATCACCGATTGAATGGACATGAATCTGAGCAAGTTCTGGAAGATAGTGAAGGACAGGGAAGCCTGGCATGCTGTGTAGTCCATGGGGTCGCAAAGAATCGGACATGAATGAGTGACTGAAGAACAACAAATCAATTCAGTGTTTTCTGAGTGAGAGGACTGTATTGTGGTTATGGAGGAGAATGTCCTTCCTCTTCAGTCACGCATGTTGTAGTATGTTGGGGAGAAATGGCATCATGCCTATAACTGTTCCTCAAATGGTTCAGCAAAAAGAGTATGTATATATGTAGAGTGAGAAAAAACTATTAACAATTGAAAGATCTGGGTGAATTCTTGCAACTTCTCTGTAAGTCTGAAATTTTTCGAAATTTAAAGCTGGAGAAAGGACTTCCTTGGTGGTCCAGTGGATAAAAATCCACCTGTCAAGCAGGGGACACAGGTTCTATGCCTGGTCCAAGAAGATCCATATGCCCCGGAGCAACTCAGCCCTGTGAACCACAACTACTGAGCCGGTGCTCCAGAGCCGGTGCTCCACAACAAGGGGAGCACCGCAGTGAGAAGCCCCTGCACCACCACAGCAGCGACGACCCACCACAACCAAAAATAAATACATTCTAAAAAAAGTAAAACATAATATTTATTATGATAATTCGCAGAACAACTAAAACTAAAAATTGTTCAAAGTGGTTTTCATTGAGGAATAACACTGGAGTGGGTGGAAAAGGAGACCTCTAGTTTCCATTTTGCATTTTATATTTTTTTTACCTTTCTTTTTGGTTTTGCTATGTTTCTACATTGCTTCTATGATCAAAGAAATGATCATAGGAAATGCCAAAGACCCAGGCCTTTGGTAAAGCTAAATCCTTTCATTATGACCAAGGTGAGCCTGGAATAACAAGAAAACATTGTCCCCTGAGCTGAGGGAGAGAAAGGAAACATCTAAGAGGAAAGGAAATAGAAAACACATTCTTGACATCTAAGAATGTGAACAGGGTGCCACAGTACAAGTCTTAGGAGTTTGGATAGAATCAAAGGACATTTTCCCAAGGGGAAAAATACATTTTATTTATCTCCCACCTTTAAATATATGTATTTTTAAAATGGTGTTAGGGACTTCCCTGGCGGTCCAGTAGCTAAATCTCTGTGTTCCTAATGTAGGTGGCCTGGGTTCTATCCCTGGTCAGGGAACCAGATTCCACATGATGCAACTAAAACCTCGCATGCTGCAACTAAGACTCGGTGCAGCCAAAGAAATAAAATAAAAATAAGTATTTTTTAAAATAAGTAAATAAGATGATTTTACAAAGGACATGTATGCTGTAAGGTTTTTTTTTTGCATGTATATGTTTTCAGTAGCACTTGTCAGGGGTTGTCATATTATTCAAAAGAAACGTCTTCATTCCAAATAAACTTTTTTGGAAGGCAGAGATAACTACTCTTAAATTTTAATGCATTTCCTTCCATCTGTTTTTATAAGACAGATACTCTTTTGTACCTGTTGGCCAAGACAGTAGTCTTGCTTTTAATTGCGATCACTTGGCATTTATTGTTTTGATTTTGCTTTTCTTAATTTATCTTGAGAATTCTAACATGTAATTGAAGAGCCTTGAAAACACTGAGATTCCATTAAATGAATGTAATATAAATTATTTTATACTTTACATATTGTTAAACATTAAGTTGTACTTTGTCATTACAAAAAATAACCCTGTAATCATTCATAAATAAGATTTGAAAATAATGGTCATGGATAAGATTCAACAACTAATATTAAGACAATAATGAGCCATCTGGATAAAAACTGAGTTGACAAAAAAAAACCTGAGCTGGCTTTATTCCTGATTATAAACCAGCATATATTCCAAATGGCTCAAAGGTTGAAATGTTAAAATATTAAAGAGAACCATAGGAAAAATGTTTTATAGCCTTGGAGAGAAGACCTTCCTAATTATGACCAAAAAATTCAGGATACAAAAAATTAACAGTTGATAAATGCAAGTATGCAAAAATATGAAAAACTCTTCATGGCACTAAAAAGAGAGAGAAGTAAAAAATAAGTGGCAAACTAAAACAAAAAAGCTTGCAACACATCACAAAGGGTTACTTTCTCTCTAATATGTAGAGACTTCCTACAAGTCATTAAGGAAAAGACTAATCAGCAAAATGGACAAATGATATGAACAAAAATAGTTCACAGAAAAGGAAACACAAATGTCTGTCTCTACTCATATAAAAAAGATGCTCAAACTCACTCATAGTGAGAGAAATACTCACTAAAACTTCACTGAGGTAAAAGTGTTCACATATTAGTTTAACAAAAATCTAAAAGTTTGATGATGCCGTAGGCACATTAGTACATCGGTGGTAGGAATGTAGATCAGCACAGTCTCTATTGAGGGCAATTGGTCAGCATCCATTTAGTTATAAACACTTAGACTCTTTACCCAGCAAACTTATTTTCAGAGATTTATCCTAGAGATCCACTTGTCCATGTGTAATAAAAGGTATGTATAAGGTTGTTCATTGTAGCAGTGTTTGTAAGAGCGAAATAGTGGAAAAACCTAAATGTCCATCAATAGGAGGCTTGCTAAAGAAAATATGATATATACATAGAACACTATAACACTGTACAAAACATGAGGAAGCTCTTTGTAGATTGCTATGGGAATACATCAAAATATATTCAGTAAAAAAATAATAATACAGGAAGTTATAAAACAATGGAATCTGGCATGATATATGCTAACATTTGTACAAAGGGATATATATGGGATTTTACAGGCATAAAAATTCTCTGGATCAAAAAGGAAGAAATTATTACCCATGAAGCCTATTGGAAAGGGTGAGAACTTGGCAGATTGTTGGGAAGGGATCTTTTCACTGATCTTTCAATGCTTTTTGATGTTTGAACCACTTTAAGGTATCATTCATTCAAAAACAAAATAAATAATCGTTAAATGTGTCCATGCAACCAAAAAACTGGGAAACACTTGTATGTGTGACAGAAACTGCTCATATCCATATTGTATAAAGAGATTTTTTAAATGAACATCTTAGAAAACTAAAAGCTATAAACAGATGATTTTTTTAAAGATCTCAATAGAAATCTTTTTAACATTTAATCTTAGCAAACAAATGCAAATAAAACGTCACATTTTAAAATCCTCCACGTTGGACAAAGATTTTTACAGCAAAAACTAAGGCAACATTGTTAATCAACTATCAATATATTCCAATAAAAAATAAGTAGCAAGGGAAAATATAAAAATAAAATAATAATAACCAGGACAGTATTAATTAGTGCAAGGCAGGGACACAAAACTCCCATTCTTGATGGGTGTCAGTTAGTACAAGAAAGGCAACTCAGCAGCTAATGTGTGTCAAAAGCCTCAAAATTACTTATAACCTTTGGCAAAGTAATTCCACATCCGAGGAAGACTTCTGTGATGATCACCCTTGTCAGAACAAAGGCGCAGACCGCCATGCCCGCAGTATGGAGCAGCCCAGTCAGAGAGCGAGTGGGCTGTAGGGGGCCCCTAGGCAGATCCCGGTGAAGGCGGAGAACACCCAGGGCCGCCGATCAGGGCTCTTCAAGTCCTGTTGAATCATCAGCTGGAAACCTAGAAGCCTCTGCTCTGCTGCCCTCTGGTGGTTCTCAAGTAATAGCACCCAGCCAGGGAGGAGAACTCGCGTCTCAATCAAGGAACTTAGAACCAAGGGGCCCTCTCCTCAGGCTTTTGTTGCTGTTGTTCTTAGCGGCTTGCGGAATCTTCGTTCCCCAACCAGGGATTGAATTCGGGCCACGGCAGCGAAAGCGCCAAGTTTTAAACACTGGACTGCCAGGAATTTCCCCTCTTATCTATTTTTATTTAACAAACACTAATAAAGCATTTGGGCTTCCTTGGTGGCTCCGTGGTAAAGAATCCACCTGCCAATGCAGGAGACAACAAGGGACGAGAGTTCAATCCCTGGGTCAGGAAGATCCCCTGGAGAAGGAAACGGCAACCCAGTCCAGTATTCTTGCCTGGAAATCCCCTAGACAGAGGAGCCATGGGGTCACAAAGAGTCGGACACGACTTAGCGACTAAAACAAACAATAAAGCATTTACTGTGTTCCAGGCGTTGTGCTCAGCACTTACAAGCATTCCCTCTTAATCCTCGTAACAGTCCTATGAAATAGGTACTTTTATCATCCTCATTTCATACATGAGGTAACTAAAGGACAGGGATTAGGTTACTTGGCCAAGGACACACAGTGGCTAAGTTCAAGATTAGAACATCTTGTTGATAGCAGGGTTTGTGCCCTGATCCACCTCCATTGTGAGGATCAAAGGTCTGGGTGATGCTAATAACCCTCAGAGAGAACATCATAGAACACACTGTAGCTGCTACCTTCCCCCTTCCCCTAGCTCATCTCTCCCAAACAAGTTCACACAAGGACTGAGTTCACCTCTATAGGCCGCCCAACCTGA